>NC_083560.1:39491422-39812038 GCF_019925205.1 Metopolophium dirhodum
CATGCCGAAAAATCGTTCTTATATACACCGCGCACCAGAAATTCTGCAGTATCGTAAACATCGTATAGTTAAAATCATATTATTTTTTTAGAGCTCAAGTCCACCGAATGCCACACTTGGTTAGTACATATTTTGAATCTTAATTCAATGCCGTTTCGATTAATAATGTTTTTGAAAACATAATTTTCAGCGTTCATGCCGAAAAATCGTTCTTATATACACCGCGCACCAGAAATCTTTGTAATTTTGATTAAAAATTGTTTTGAAAACATAATTTTTAGTGTGCATGCCGTAAAAATCGCAAACGCGATGTCGAAATATGGCAGTATCGTAAACATCGTATAGTTAAAATCGTATTTTTTTCTGGAGCTCAAGTCCACCGCGTGCCGCACTTAGGTAATACATATTTTGAATCTTTATTGAATGCCCTTTCGATTAATAATGGTTTTGAAAACATAATTTATATTGTTTATGCTGAAAAATCGCTCTTATACACACCGAGCATTAGAAATCCTGCAGTATCGTAAACATCGTATTGTTAAAATCATATTGTTTTTTTAGATCTCAAGTCCACGGCGTGCCGCACTTGGTTAGTAAATATTTTGAATATTTATTTAACGCTCTTCCGATTAAAAATTGTTTTGAAAACTTAATATTTAGTGTTCATGCCCAAAAATTGCTCTAATATACACCGCGCACCAGAAATTCTGCAGTAACGTAAACATCGTATAGTTAAAATCGTATTTTTTTCTAGAGCTCAAGTCCACCACGTGCCGCATTTAGGTAGTACATATTATGAATCTTTATTGAATGCCCTTTCGATTAAAAATAGTTTTGAAAACATAATTTTTAGTGTGCATGCCGTAAAAATCGCTCCTAAGTACAGCGCGTTGCCGAAATATAGCAGTATCGTAAACATCGTATAGTTAAAATCGTATTTTTTTCTGGAGCTCAAGTCCACCTTGTGCCGCACTTAGGTAATACATATTTTGACTCTTTATTGAATGCCCTTTCGATTAATAATGTTTTCGAAAACATAATTTTCAGCGTTCATGCCGAAAAATCGTTCTTATATACACCGCGCACCAGAAATTCTGCAGTATCGTAAACATCGTATAGTTAAAATCGTATTTTTTTCTGGAGCTCAAGTCCACCTTGTGCCGCACTTAGGTAATACATATTTTGACTCTTTATTGAATGCCCTTTCGATTAATAATGTTTTCGAAAACATAATTTTCAGCGTTCATGCCGATAAATCGTTCTTATATACACCGCGCACCAGAAATCCTGCAGTTTCGTAAACATCGTATAGTTAAAATCATATTGTTTTTCTAGAGTTCAAGTCCACCACGTGCCGCATTTGGGTAGTACATATTATGAATCTTTATTTAACACTCTTTCGATTAAAAATTGTTTTGAAAACATAATTTTTAGTGTTCATGCCGAAAAATCGCTCCTAAGTACACCGCGTTGCGGAAATATGGCATTATCGTAAATATCGTATAGTTAAAATCGTATTTTTTTCTAGAGCTCAAGTCCACCACGTGCGCATTTGGGTAGTACATATTATGAATCTTTATTTAACATTCTTTCGATTAATAATGTTTTCGAAAACATAATTTTTAGCGTCCATGCCCAAAAATCGTTCTTATATACACCGCGCACCAGAAATCTTTGCTCTTTTGATTAAAAATTGTTTTGAAAACATAATTTTTATTGTTCATGCCGAAAAATCGCTCCTAAGTACACCGCGTTGCCGAAATATGGCAGTATCGTAAACATCGTATAGTTAAAATCGTATTTTTTTCTGGAGCTCAAGTCCACCGCGTGCCGCACTTAGGTAATACATATTTTGAATCTTTATTGAATGCCCTTTCGATTAATAATGGTTTTGAAAACATAATTTATATTGTTTATGCTTAAAAATCGCTCTTATACACACCGAGCATTAGAAATCCTGCAGTATCGTAAACATCGTATTGTTAAAATCATATTGTTTTTTTAGATCTCAAGTCCACGGCGTGCCGCACTTGGTTAGTAAATATTTTGAATATTTATTTAACGCTCTTCCGATTAAAAATTGTTTTGAAAACTTAATATTTAGTGTTCATGCCCAAAAATTGCTCTAATATACACCGCGCACCAGAAATTCTGCAGTATCGTAAACATCGTATAGTTAAAATCGTATTTTTTTCTAGAGCTCAAGTCCACCACGTGCCGCATTTAGGTAGTACATATTATGAATCTTTATTGAATGCCCTTTCGATTAAAAATAGTTTTGAAAACATAATTTTTAGTGTGCATGCCGTAAAAATCGCTCCTAAGTACAGCGCGTTGCCGAAATATAGCAGTATCGTAAACATCGTATAGTTAAAATCGTATTTTTTTCTGGGGCTCAAGTCCACCTTGTGCCGCACTTAGGTAATACATATTTTGACTCTTTATTGAATGCCCTTTCGATTAATAATGTTTTCGAAAACATAATTTTCAGCGTTCATGCCGAAAAATCGTTCTTATATACACCGCGCACCAGAAATTCTGCAGTATCGTAAACATCGTATAGTTAAAATCATATTATTTTTTTAGAGCTCAAGTCCACCGAATGCCACACTTGGTTAGTACATATTTTGAATCTTAATTCAATGCCGTTTCGATTAATAATGTTTTTGAAAACATAATTTTCACCGTTCATGCCGAAAAATCGTTCTTATATACACCGCGCACCAGAAATCTTTGTAATTTTGATTAAAAATTGTTTTGAAAACATAATTTTTAGTGTGCATGCCGTAAAAATCGCTCCTAAGTACACCGCGTTGCCGAAATATGGCAGTATCGTAAACATCGTATAGTTAAAATCGTATTTTTATTGTTCATGCTGAAAAATCGCTGTTATATATACCGCGCACCAGAAATCCTGCAGTATCATAAACATTGTATTGTTAAAATCATATTGTTTTTTTAGAGCTCAAGTCAACCGCGTGCCGCACTTAGTTAATACATATTTTGAATCTTTTTTGAATGCATTTTCGATTAAAAATGGTTTTGAAAACATAATTTTTATTGTTCATACCGAAAAATCACTTTTAAATAAACCACGCACACGATATATAGCAGTATCTTAAACATCGTATAGTTAAAATCGTATTTTTTTCTGGAGCTCAAGTCCACCGCGTGCCGCACTTAGGTAGTACATATTTTGAATCTTTATTGAATGGCCTTTCCATTAAAAATGGTTTTGAAAACATAATTTATATTGTTCATGCTGAAAAATGGCTCTTATAGACACCGCGCAACAGAAATCCTGCAGTATCGTAAACATCGTATTGTTAAAATCATATTGTTTTTTTAGATCTGAAGTCCACCGCGTGCCGCACTTGGTTAGTACATATTTTGAATCTTTATACAATACCTTTTCGGTTAAAAATTGTTTTGAAAACATAATATTTAGTGTTTATGCCGAAAAATCGCTACTAAGTACACCGCGTTGCCGAAATATGGCAGTATCGTAAACATCGTATTGTTAAAATCGTATTTATTTCTAGAGCTCAAGTCCACCACGTGCCGCATTTGGTTAGTACATATTTTGAATCTTTATTCAATACCTTTTCGATTAAAAATTGTTTTGAAAACATAATTTATATTGTTCATGCTGAAAAATCGCTCTTATATATACCGCGCACCAGAAATCCTGCAGTATCATAAACATCGTATTGTTAAAATCATATTGTTTTTTTAGATCTCAAGTCCAACGCGTGCCGCATTTGGTTAGTACATATTTTGAATCTTTATTCAATACCTTTTCGATTAAAAATTGTTTTGAAAACATAATTTATATTGTTCATGCTGAAAAATCGCTCTTATATATACCGCGCACCAGAAATCCTGCAGTATCATAAACATCGTATTGTTAAAATCATATTGTTTTTTTAGATCTCAAGTCCACGGCGTGCCGCACTTGGTTAGTAAATATTTTGAATATTTATTTAACGCTCTTCCGATTAAAAATTGTTTTGAAAACTTAATATTTAGTGTTCATGCCCAAAAATTGCTCTAATATACACCGCGCACCAGAAATTCTGCAGTATCGTAAACATCGTATAGTTAAAATCGTATTTTTTTCTAGAGCTCAAGTCCACCACGTGCCGCATTTAGGTAGTACATATTATGAATCTTTATTGAATGCCCTTTCGATTAAAAATAGTTTTGAAAACATAATTTTTAGTGTGCATGCCGTAAAAATCGCTCCTAAGTACAGCGCGTTGCCGAAATATAGCAGTATCGTAAACATCGTATAGTTAAAATCGTATTTTTTTCTGGGGCTCAAGTCCACCTTGTGCCGCACATAGGTAATACATATTTTGACTCTTTATTGAATGCCCTTTCGATTAATAATGTTTTCGAAAACATAATTTTCAGCGTTCATGCCGAAAAATCGTTCTTATATACACCGCGCACCAGAAATTCTGCAGTATCGTAAACATCGTATAGTTAAAATCATATTATTTTTTTAGAGCTCAAGTCCACCGAATGCCACACTTGGTTAGTACATATTTTGAATCTTAATTCAATGCCGTTTCGATTAATAATGTTTTTGAAAACATAATTTTCAGCGTTCATGCCGAAAAATCGTTCTTATATACACCGCGCACCAGAAATCTTTGTAATTTTGATTAAAAATTGTTTTGAAAACATAATTTTTAGTGTGCATGCCGTGAAAATCGCTCCTAAGTACACCGCATTGCCGAAATATGGCAGTATCGTAAACATCGTATAGTTAAAATCGTATTTTTATTGTTCATGCTGAAAAATCGCTGTTATATATACCGCGCACCAGAAATCCTGCAGTATCATAAACATTGTATTGTTAAAATCATATTGTTTTTTTAGAGCTCAAGTCAACCGCGTGCCGCACTTAGTTAATACATATTTTGAATCTTTTTTGAATGCATTTTCGATTAAAAATGGTTTTGAAAACATAATTTTTATTGTTCATACCGAAAAATCACTTTTAAATAAACCACGCACACGATATATAGCAGTATCGTAAACATCGTATAGTTAAAATCGTATTTTTTTCTGGAGCTCAAGTCCACCGCGTGCCGCACTTAGGTAATACATATTTTGAATCTTTATTGAATGGCCTTTCCATTAAAAATGGTTTTGAAAACATAATTTATATTGTTCATGCTGAAAAATGGCTCTTATAGACACCGCGCACCAGAAATCCTGCAGTATCGTAAACATCGTATTGTTAAAATCATATTGTTTTTTTAGATCTGAAGTCCACCGCGTGCCGCACTTGGTTAGTACATATTTTGAATCTTTATTCAATACCTTTTCGGTTAAAAATTGTTTTGAAAACATAATATTTAGTGTTTATGCCGAAAAATCGCTACTAAGTACACCGCGTTGCCGAAATATGGCAGTATCGTAAACATCGTATTGTTAAAATCGTATTTATTTCTAGAGCTCAAGTCCACCACGTGCCGCATTTGGTTAGTATATATTTTGAATCTTTATTCAATACCTTTTCGATTAAAAATTGTTTTGAAAACATAATTTATATTGTTCATGCTGAAAAATCGCTCTTATATATACCGCGCACCAGAAATCCTGCAGTATCATAAACATCGTATTGTTAAAATCATATTGTTTTTTTAGATCTCAAGTCCAACGCGTGCCGCACTTGGTTACAGTACATATTTTGAATCTTTATTCAATACTTTTTCGATTAAAAATTGTTTTGAAAACATAATATTTAGTGTTCATACCGAAAAATCGCTCTAATATACACCGCGCAACAGAAATCCTGCAGTATCGTAAACATCGTATAGTTAAAATCATATTGTTTTTCTAGAGCTCAAGTCCACCACGTGCCGCACTTGGGTAGTACATATTTTGAATCTTAATTCAATGCCGTTTCGATTAATAATATTTTCGAAAACATAATTTTTAGCGTTCATGCCGAAAAATCGTTCTTATATACACCGCGCACCCGAAATCTTTGCTCTTTTGATTAATAATTGTTTTGAAAACATAATTTTTAGTGTTAATGCCGAAAAATCGCTCCTAAGTACACCGCGTTGCCGAAATATGGCAGTATCGTAAACATCGTATAGTTAAAATCGTATTTTTTTCTGGAGCTCAAGTCCACGGCGAGCCGCACTTAGGTAGTACATATTTTGAATCTTTATTCAATTTTTTTTCGATTAAAAATTGTTTTGAAAACATAATTTTTAGTGTGCATGCCGTGAAAATCGCTCCTAAGTACACCGCATTGCCGAAATATGGCAGTATCGTAAACATCGTATAGTTAAAATCGTATTTTTATTGTTCATGCTGAAAAATCGCTGTTATATATACCGCGCACCAGAAATCCTGCAGTATCATAAACATTGTATTGTTAAAATCATATTGTTTTTTTAGAGCTCAAGTCAACCGCGTGCCGCACTTAGTTAATACATATTTTGAATCTTTTTTGAATGCATTTTCGATTAAAAATGGTTTTGAAAACATAATTTTTATTGTTCATACCGAAAAATCACTTTTAAATAAACCACGCACACGATATATAGCAGTATCGTAAACATCGTATAGTTAAAATCGTATTTTTTTCTGGAGCTCAAGTCCACCGCGTGCCGCACTTAGGTAATACATATTTTGAATCTTTATTGAATGGCCTTTCCATTAAAAATGGTTTTGAAAACATAATTTATATTGTTCATGCTGAAAAATGGCTCTTATAGACACCGCGCACCAGAAATCCTGCAGTATCGTAAACATCGTATTGTTAAAATCATATTGTTTTTTTAGATCTGAAGTCCACCGCGTGCCGCACTTGGTTAGTACATATTTTGAATCTTTATTCAATACCTTTTCGGTTAAAAATTGTTTTGAAAACATAATATTTAGTGTTTATGCCGAAAAATCGCTACTAAGTACACCGCGTTGCCGAAATATGGCAGTATCGTAAACATCGTATTGTTAAAATCGTATTTATTTCTAGAGCTCAAGTCCACCACGTGCCGCATTTGGTTAGTACATATTTTGAATCTTTATTCAATAGCTTTTCGATTAAAAATTGTTTTGAAAACATAATTTATATTGTTCATGCTGAAAAATCGCTCTTATATATACCGCGCACCAGAAATCCTGCAGTATCATAAACATCGTATTGTTAAAATCATATTGTTTTTTTAGATCTCAAGTCAAACGCGTGCCGCACTTGGTTATAGTACATATTTTGAATCTTTATTCAATACCTTTTCGATAAAAAATTGTTTTGAAAACATAATTATTAGTGTGCATGCCGTAAAAATCGCTCCTAAGTACACCGCGTTGCCGAAATATGGCAGTATCGTAAACATCGTATTGTTAAAATCGTATTTATTTCTAGAGATCAAGTCCACCACGTGCCGCATTTGGGTAGTACATATTATGAATCTTTATTGAATGCCCTTTCGATTAATAATGTTTTCGAAAACATAATTTTCAGCGTTCATGCCGAAAAATCGTTCTTATATACACCGCGCACCAGAAATCCTGCAGTATCGTAAACATCGTATTGTTAAAATCATATTGTTTTTTTAGATCTCAAGTCCACCGCGTGCCGCACTTGGTTATAGTACATATTTTGAATCTTTATTCAATACCTTTTCGATTAAAAATTGTTTTGAAAACATAATATTTAGTGTTCATGCCGAAAAATCGCTCCTAAGTACACCACGTTGCCGAAATATGGCAGTATCGTAAACGTCGTATAGTTGTAATCCACCACGTGCCGCATTTGGGTAGTACATATTATGAATCTTTATTTAACGCTCTTTTGATTAAAAATGGTTTTGAAAACATAATATTTAGTGTTCATGCCGAAAAATTGCTCTAATATACACGGGGTCGAAGAAGGCCCGCCTTGTCGTGGCGATCCCGCCCGACCGAGCTTGCTCGGCGCCAAGATGTCTTCAAGGACTCCACCACGGATGCAACTCGCGTAAGGGCCCGCCGCGAGACAGAGGGTCCAGGGCCCAGGTACCAGCACCTGGCGGAAGGTTAAAAACGCAAAGGAGTAAACCTCAAATCAAATATGTACGGAACTACCAAGAACACACTCGTTACCAGCCCAGTGGGATTAGGACCCCACAGGGCTAGTTGGATCGGCGCTAGTAGCCCCGCCGTCCCCTTCTTTACCATGCAAGGGCGAGTGAAGTGGAGGCCCCACAAAAACGACGAAGGTTTTAAACCCGAAAATGAGACAACGAACAATTATGACAAACTCCACACAAGGGCTCCATTCGGTCACCGTTCTCCCCTCCGACTCCGTGGCGGGAACGGCGACATCTCCGACAGTAATGAAATTGACAACGATCTTAACGCAGATCATACTATAGTGACCCCGACTAACGTTAGGAAGAGGAAAGCTGGTGACTCTCCTTCGGGTCCTGTACCAGACAACATAACCCTCGAAAACGCCGCTCTCGATGGTCACTTAAGAGACTGTAAGATATTCCTACAAGACATGGCAACCACTTGTAAGGTCGGCAAAAAATGGATCCAGGGCATTGAGGTATTCCTCGCGAAAATACATGCGTGCAGCATAAACATCTCCCTCGAGGCCGCAGTCATGTCAGGGAAATATCAGGAGGTGAAATCCGAAGCTGCAGATGCGAACCGGAGGTTAGAAATGTGCGTCAACGCCACCAACGGCAAGCGGCCAAAGAAGTTATACGTGTCGACTGTAAAGGGTGATGGTCAATCATCCAGAGATGATGTAGGTGACGAAGATGACTACATGACTGTCGAACTCCCCGCACCACCACAGAAACGCCCGATAACAGATAGATTAGGTGAGTTCCCCCCATTAAATAGCGCAGCTCCCAAGATTAGAAAACGCAAAAAGTCAACTCATACACACAAACAGGCCATCGCAGACAAGATCAAAGCCGCTAAGAACCGCCCAGTCAAGCCGGCATTTATTGTAAACAACAAAGAGGATAAGATAAAGCTAGACGACATCTGGAAGGTAGTCAGCTCAAAAATCGCTAATCCGAAGCTCGACGGTTGCCGAAAAATACCCAGCGGTGATTATGTTCTGACTACCTCAGACGAGAAAACGGCCGATGCCATACGGCACATTAGGGAAGGCCTAGCGATCAGTGAAAATGCTCCCAGAAAGCCGAGAGTGAAGCTAAAGAGCATTCCTATCGATTACACACCGGACTTCATCACAGAATCCCTCTTAGGGCAAAACCAGGATCTCTCGGAGTGCTCATTAAGCGACATTAGACCGCTCTTCAGATGCGGTAAGAGGAACTTACATACCTCAGACTGGGTCATAAGGTCTCTCCGCGGATATATAAGATCATCGTAGGCAAAAGGACTTATGTGGGTATGGTCTCCACCTTCCCTAGGCAGTATACTGTTGCTCCTCACTGTCGCAGGTGCCTGAAAACGGACCACAGAACAGCAGACTGCAAATCTGAGAGCAGTACTTGCTTCCACTGCGCCAAGACCGGCCACAGTAAAAACGACTGCCCAGACAGAGACGGACGTCCGTGCTGCGCACATTGCGGTGGTGCCCATACCACCCTATCCAAAGATTGTGCGAAATGGGTGGCTCGCACAATGGCTCTTCATTCGAAAACTAGTTATGAGTGTACATGAGTTGAGGATCGTACAGCTCAACATGGCAAGGTCAATGGCTGTATCGGACCAGCTATACCACTACTGCACGACTAAAAAAGTGGACATTGCCCTGATCCAGGAACCGTACTCCAGATGGGGGGTACTTACGGGCCTTGAAAACGGGTCAATTCTTACGGCCAAGTGTAATGTTAACGAACACCGCGGCGTATGGGCCGCCATAATCGTGTTTAATGAAAACCTGGACTTGCTGCTAAAACCTCACCTGACAACGACCTACTCGGTTACTATAGGAGTAGCTATCCCCGGTCAGTCCCCGGTGGATCTGGTGTCAAGCTACTTCCAGTTCAGGCAGCCAACGGACGTCTTCACGCGGGAAATAAGAACGCTCCACCCGTTACTGTCAAGTAGGTCAATCTTCGGCATGGACGTAAACGCCTTCTCCCACAAATGGTTCGATCACAGACGCAATGAAAAAGGTAGACTCGTCGAAGCGTTGATCACAGATCTAAACCTGACCATTTTGAACAAGGAAGGGAATGAATATACTTTTCAAGGCGCTAGAGGCCGAAGTAACGTCGACATTACACTCTCCACCGAAGGCATGGCAAACAGCATACGCGACTGGCGAGTTCTTAAAGGCATCACCAGCAGTGACCACCTGGTGATTAGCTTCTTAATACGAGGACAAGGCATGAACATTATCAGACTAGAACCAAGAGCACGTTACAATGACCGCAGAATCAACAAGCCCATATTTATCGACACGGTTGCAAACAACTTAGTATCCACACCGTTGGATGCCACCATAAATGGCTCAGCCGCCCGTATAACGAGCTGCTTGGTTAGTGCGTGCGAACAGTTACTACCCAAGCAATGTGGACAAAGAAAATCACGTCCCCCGTGGTGGAACAAGGACTCCACGGACTCAAGGAGCGAACTAAATCGGGCCCACCGAGCAATGCTCAGAGATGACAACCCAGATACCAGGACCCGTTTTAGAGCCGCCAGAAACCGGCATGTGAGTAACATCCGCGCAGCCAAAAAAGCTGTATGGTCCAGATTTGTTGACGGGGAGTCTGCGTGTAAGAACCCGTGGGGTAAACTGTCGAAATGGTTAGTCAAGGGCAAAAGGACTCAGACATTACCCTCGGCCCTGAGAAGGCATAACGGCAGCTACACCTCAAGTTTGGATGAAACAATTAGTTATATGATGGATGAACTTATCCCTACCTCAAACTTGGACACCAGGCCCGACCCGGTCCCGATAACTACAGGTCCTATACCTCAGGTCACAACAGACGAACTCAGATCAGTCGCTACACGACAGAAAAACAAGGCTCCAGGTGCCGATGGATTGACTGCCAGGATTATAAAGGCAGCTTGGCCTGCGATTGAGCACGATATGTACCTGCTGACTAATAAATGCCTCAAGAAGGGCATATTTCCTGATCCCTGGAAAAACGCGGCCATTGTGGTACTCCTGAAGGGCAAAGATAAGGACCCGTTAATACCCAAAAGCTACCGCCCGGTCAGCCTGCTCCCGGTCCTTGGCAAGATCCTGGAAGAAGTAATTTGCGATGTTCTTGAAACGGAGATCGGGCATAACCTAAGCCTGCGACAACATGGTTTCAGGCCGGGAAAATCCACCACAACGGCACTTACCGAGCTGCAAACCTGGGTCGATCACAATGGCAAACATGTACTCGGTACATTTCTAGATATAAGCGGGGCATTTGACAATGTGCAATGGCCAATGCTGATCCAGGACATGCGACACCTTAACTGTGGTCTTACCACAATATCGATGGCACTGGATTACCTCACCAATAGGACAGCTACATACAGGGTTGGTGGGGCAGAGCGAACAAAGACTCTAACTCGAGGCTGCCCTCAGGGGTCCAAGCTAGGACCTAGATTATGGAACATCACAATGGACAAGTTACTCAAGAATAACTTGCCGAACGACACGACTATAGTTGCATACGCGGATGATATCGCCCTGCTAGTTTCGGGCAACACCAGAAGGGACATATTGAATAAAACCGAAGAAGCACTGGCGGCCATAGCAGAGTGGGGGCACAATAGAGGGCTGACCTTTTCAAAAGAGAAGTCCGTTATGATACCCCTAAAGGTGGACTTGTCCCGGGGTTCACTGTAGCCTTTGGTAACGACCGCATCAAGTCCACTGCAGAAACCAAATACCTCGGCCTTCAACTCGGAGCCGATCTCGACTTCGGTGGCCACGCTGTGAAGCTACTGGATTCCAGCTCGGACGTGTTCTCGAGGCTTAAGTCAGTAAGGAAATCGAAATGGGGCGTCTCTTCAGCCATGGCGCTGATCCTGTACAAGGCGGTGTACATCCCAAGGATAACATATGGTGCCAGCATATGGTACCCATCAGCCGCAACGAAGGCGGTCAAAGCGAAGCTTGAGTCAGCGCAAAGAAGAGTGTACCGCCGGTTACAAAACGGTTTCCACCAGGGCGTTACAGGTAGTAGCCGGTACCCCACCGATATACCTGCAGATAGAAATGGCCATAAGGATCAGCCAAGGCATGCCGAGAAGCGTGGCAGAGAACATTTGTATTGAAGATTGGCAATTGCAATGGGACAACTCCACCAAGGGCAGGTGGACATATGGCTTCTTCCCAGATATAAGGACAAGACTAGCAACACCGATAACCTTTGGACACTACACCACACAAATGGTTACGGGTCACGGTGACTTCCAGCTCAAGTTACACGGTTTCACTCTGGCAGACAGCCCGCATTGCAGTTGCGGCGCCGTAGAAGAATCCGCAGCTCACATACTGTACACATGCCCTAACATGATAACCCAGAGAACTAAGCTTGCAGAATCTCTTAGACTATCGGGTGTCGAATGGCCATGCGAAAGAGCAACATTTGCCGCATCAAGGAAGGCCTGGTCAGCGCTGGAAAAGTTCGCGAAGGAAGCCCTCATCTACAAAGAAGAAAAGAGACGACCGGAGACACTGCTCCAGGAGGATGCAGCCCAGGACAATCCGTAGGATAAAATCCTACATCAGCGCAGGGCCCAGCCTCCTTGGGATGGGCTTGATGACCCCACGCTGCCTGAGTTGACTCACCGACCGGGGGTGAGGACGGGACCCGGGTAATTCCGGTTTCCGTCCAGAAACCCGTACAGCGGGACCGGGGAACCCCACTGCCGCAAGGTTAGTGCCCCGGTACTGAGGCCCTAACAACACCTCGGGCCTCTGGTGTTGGACTCGCTGGGGCTGTGGTTTACGCTAGGAACGACCACTAGCGGCAACGCTAAGTCGAAAGTGGATACATCAAGTTCTGCTCTAATATACACCGCGCACCAGAAATCCTGCAGTATCGTAAACATCGTATAGTTAAAATCATATTGTTTTTCTAGAGCTCAAGTCCACCGCGTGCCGTACTTGGCTAGTACATATTTTGAATCTTTATTCAATACCTTTTCGATTAAAAATTGTTTTGAAAACATAATATTTAGTGTTCATGCCGAAAAATCGCTCTAATACACCGCACACCAGAAATCCTGCAGTATCGTAAACATCGTATAGTTAAAATCATATTATTTTTTTAGAGCTCAAGTCCACCGAGTGCCGCACTTGGTTAGTACATATTTTGAATCTTTATTGAATGCCCTTTCGATTAATAATGTTTTCGAAAACATAATTTTTAGCGTTCATGCCGAAAAATCGTTCTTATATACACCGCACACCAGAAATCTTTACTCATTTAATTAAAAATTGTTTTGAAAACATAATTTTTAGTGTTCATGCCGAAAAATCGCTCTAATATACACCGCGCAACAGAAATCCTGCAGTATCGTAAACATCGTATAGTTAAAATCATATTGTTTTTCTAGAGCTCAAGTCCACCACATGCCGCACTTGGGTAGTACCTATTTTGAATCTTAATTCAATGCTGTTTCGATTAATAATGTTTTCGAAAACATAATTTTTAGCGTTCATGCCGAAAAATCGTTCTTATATACACCGCGCACCAGAAATCTTTGCTCTTTTGATTAAAAATTGTTTTGAAAACATAATTTTTAGTGTTCATGCCGAAAAATTGCTCCTAAGTACACCGTGTTGCCGAAATATGGCAGTATCGTAAACATCGTATAGTTAAAATCGTATTATTTCTGGAGCTCAAGTCCACGGCGTGCAGCACTTGGGTAGTACATATTTTGAATCTTTATTCAATACCTTTTCGATTAAAAATTGTTTTGAAAACATAATATTTAGTGTTCATGCCGAAAAATCGCTCTAATACACCACGCACCAGAAATCCTGCAGTATCGTAAACATCGTATAGTTAAAATCATATTATTTTTTTAGAGCTCAAGTCTACCGAGTGCCGCACTTGGTTAGTACATATTTTGAATCTTTATTGAATGCGCTTTCGATTAATAATGTTTTCGAAAACATAATTTTTAGCGTTCATGCCGAAAAATCGTTCTTATATACACCGCACACCAGAAATCTTTGCTCATTTGATTAAAAATTGTTTTGAAAACATAATTTTTAGTGTTCATGCCGAAAAATCGCTCCTAAGTACACCGTGTTGCCGAAATATGGCAGTATTGTAAGCATCGTATAGTTAAAATCGTATTTTTTTCTGGAGCTCAAGTCCACCGCGTGCCGCACTTAGGTAATACATATTTTGAATCTTTATTGAATTGCCTTTCCATTATAAATGGAGCTGAAAAATCGCTCTTATAGACACCGCGCACCAGAAATCCTGCAGTATCGTAAACATCGTATCGTTAAAATCATATTGTTTTTTTTAGATCTCAAGTCCACCGCGTGCCGCACTTGGTTATAGTACATATTTTGAATCTTTATTCAATACCTTTTCGATTAAAAATTGTTTTGAAAACATAATTATTAGTGTGCATGTCGTAAAAAACGCTCTTAAGTACACCGTGTTGCTGAAATATGGCAGTATCGTAAACATCGTATAGTTAAAATCGTATTATTTCTGGAGCTCAAGTCCACGGCGTGCAGCACTTGGGTAGTACATATTTTGAATCTTTATTCAATACCTTTTCGATTAAAAATTGTTTTGAAAACATAATATTTAGTGTTCATGCCGAAAAATCGCTCTAATACACCACGCACCAGAAATCCTGCAGTATCGTAAACATCGTATAGTTAAAATCATATTATTTTTTTAGAGCTCAAGTCTACCGAGTGCCGCACTTGGTTAGTACATATTTTGAATCTTTATTGAATGCGCTTTCGATTAATAATGTTTTCGAAAACATAATTTTTAGCGTTCATGCCGAAAAATCGTTCTTATATACACCGCGCACCAGAAATCTTTGCTCTTTTGATTAAAAATTGTTTTGAAAACATAATTTTTAGTGTTAATGCCGAAAAATCGCTCCTAAGTACACCGCGTTGCCGAAATATGGCAGTATCGTAAACATCGTATAGTTAAAATCGTATTATTTTTGGAGCTCAAGTCCACGGCGTGCAGCACTTGGGTAGTACATATTTTGAATCTTTATTGAATTGCCTTTCCATTATAAATGGAGCTGAAAAATCGCTCTTATAGACACCGCGCACCAGAAATCCTGCAGTATCGTAAACATCGTATCGTTAAAATCATATTGTTTTTTTAGATCTCAAGTCCACCGCGTGCCGCACTTGGTTATAGTACATATTTTGAATCTTTATTCAATACCTTTTCGATTAAAAATTGTTTTGAAAACATAATTATTAGTGTGCATGTCGAAAAAAACGCTCTTAAGTACACCGTGTTGCCGAAATATGGCAGTATCGTAAACATCGTATAGTTAAAATCGTATTATTTCTGGAGCTCAAGTCCACGGCGTGCAGCACTTGGGTAGTACATATTTTGAATCTTTATTCAATACCTTTTCGATTAAAAATTGTTTTGAAAACATAATATTTAGTGTTCATGCCGAAAAATCGCTCTAATATACATCGCGCAACAGAAATCCTGCAGTATCGTAAACATCGTATAGTTAAAATCATATTGTTTTTCTAGAGCTCAAGTCCACCACATGCCGCACTTGGGTAGTACCTATTTTGAATCTTAATTCAATGCCGTTTCGATTAATAATGTTTTCGAAAACATAATTTTTAGCGTTCATGCCGAAAAATCGTTCTTATATACACCGCGCACCAGAAATCTTTGCTCTTTTGATTAAAAATTGTTTTGAAAACATAATTTTTAGTGTTAATGCCGAAAAATCGCTCCTAAGTACACCGCGTTGCCGAAATATGGCAGTATCGTAAACATCGTATAGTTAAAATCGTATTATTTCTGGAGCTCAAGTCCACGGCGTGCAGCACTTGGGTAGTACATATTTTGAATCTTTATTCAATATTTTTTCGATTAAAAATTGTTTTGAAAACATAATATTTAGTGTTCATGCCGAAAAATCGCTCTAATACACCGTGCAGCAGAAATCTTGCAGTATCGTAAACATCGTATAGTTGTAATCCACCACGTGCTGCACTTAGGTAATACATATTTTGAATCTTTTTTGAATGCCCATTTGATTAAAAATGGTTTTGAAAACATAATTTTTATTGTTCATGCTGAAGAATCGCTCTTATAAACACCGCGCACCAGAAATCCTGCAGTATCATAAACATCGTATTATTAAAATCATATTGTTTTTTTAGATCTGAAGTCCACCGCGTGCCGCACTTGGTTAGTACATATTTTGAATCTTTATTCAATACCTTTTCGATTAAAAATTGTTTTGAAAACATAAATATTAGTGTGCATGCCGTAAAAAAACGCTCTTAAGTACACCGTGTTGCCGAAATATGGCAGTATCGTAAACATCGTATAGTTAAAATCGTATTATTTCTGGAGCTCAAGTCCACGGCGTGCAGCACTTGGGTAGTACATATTTTGAATCTTTATTCAATACCTTTTCGAATAAAAATTGTTTTGAAAACATAATATTTAGTGTTCATGCCGAAAAATCGCTCTAATATACACCGCGCAACAGAAATCCTGCAGTATCGTAAACATCGTATAGTTAAAATCATATTGTTTTTCTAGAGCTCAAGTCCACCACATGCCGCACTTGGGTAGTACCTATTTTGAATCTTAATTCAATGCCGTTTCGATTAATAATGTTTTCGAAAACATAATTTTTAGCGTTCATGCCGAAAAGTCGTTCTTATATACACCGCGCACCAGAAATCTTTGCTCTTTTGATTAAAAATTGTTTTGAAAACATAATTTTTAGTGTTCATGTCGAAAAATCGCGCCTAAGTACACCGCGTTGCCGAAATATGGCAGTATTGTAAACATCGTATAGTTAATATCGTATTTTTTTCTGGAGCTCAAGTCCACCGCGTGCCGCACTTAGGTAATACATATTTTGAATCTTTATTGAATTGCCTTTCCATTAAAAATGGAGCTGAAAAATCGCTCTTATAGACACCGCGCACCAGAAATCCTGCAGTATCGTAAACATCGTATCGTTAAAATCATATTGTTTTTTTTAGATCTCAAGTCCACCGCGTGCCGCACTTGCTTATAGTACATATTTTGAATCTTTATTCAATACCTTTTCGATTAAAAATTGTTTTGAAAACATAATTATTAGTGTGCATGCCGTAAAAAACGCTCTTAAGTACACCGTGTTGCCGAAATATGGCAGTATCGTAAACATCGTATAGTTAAAATCGTATTATTTCTGGAGCTCAAGTCCACGGCGTGCAGCACTTGGGTAGTACATATTTTGAATCTTTATTCAATACCTTTTCGATTAAAAAATGTTTTGAAAACATAATATTTAGTGTTCATGTCGAAAAATCGCGCCTAAGTACACCGCGTTGCCGAAATATGGCAGTATTGTAAACATCGTATAGTTAAAATCGTATTTTTTTCTGGAGCTCAAGTCCACCGCGTGCCGCACTTAGGTAATACATATTTTGAATCTTTATTGAATTGCCTTTTCATTAAAAATGGAGCTGAAAAATCGCTCTTATAGACACCGCGCACCAGAAATCCTGCAGTATCGTAAACATCGTATCGTTAAAATCATATTGTTTTTTTTAGATCTCAAGTCCACCGCGTGCCGCACTTGGTTATAGTACATATTTTGAATCTTTATTCAATACCTTTTCGATTAATAATTGTTTTGAAAACATAATTTTTAGTGTTCATGCCGAAAAATCGCTCTAATACACCGCGCACCAGAAATCCTGCAGTATCGTAAACATTGTATAGTTAAAATCATATTATTTTTTTAGAGCTCAAGTCCACCGAGTGCCGCACTTGGTTAGTACATATTTTGAATCTTTATTGAATGCCCTTTCGATTAATAATGTTTTCGAAAACATAATTTTTAGCGTTCATGCCGAAAAATCGTTCTTATATACACCGCGCACCAGAAATCTTTGCTCATTTGATTAAAAATTGTTTTGAAAACATAATTTTTAGTGTTCATGCCGAAAAATCGCTCCTAAGTACACCGCGTTGCCGAAATATGGCAGTATCGTAAACATCGTATAGTTGTAATCCACCACGTGCCGCATATGGGTAGTACATATTATGAATCTTTATTTAACGCTCTTTTGATTAAAAATGGTGTTGAAAACATAATATTTAGTGTTCATGTCGAAAAATCGCTCCTAAGTACACCGTGTTGCCGAAATATGGCAGTATCGTAAACATCGTATTGTTAAAATCGTATTTTTTTCTAGAGCTCAAGTCCACGGCGTGCAGCACTTGGGTAGTACATATTTTGAATCTTTATTCAATACCTTTTCGAATAAAAATTGTTTTGAAAACATAATATTTAGTGTTCATGCCGAAAAATCGCTCTAATATACACCGCGCAACAGAAATCCTGCAGTATCGTAAACATCGTATAGTTAAAATCATATTGTTTTTCTAGAGCTCAAGTCCACCACATGCCGCACTTGGGTAGTACCTATTTTGAATCTTAATTCAATGCCGTTTCGATTAATAATGTTTTCGAAAACATAATTTTTAGCGTTCATGCCGAAAAGTCGTTCTTATATACACCGCGCACCAGAAATCTTTGCTCTTTTGATTAAAAATTGTTTTGAAAACATAATTTTTAGTGTTCATGTCGAAAAATCGCGCCTAAGTACACCGCGTTGCCGAAATATGGCAGTATTGTAAACGTCGTATAGTTAATATCGTATTTTTTTCTGGAGCTCAAGTCCACCGCGTGCCGCACTTAGGTAATACATATTTTGAATCTTTATTGAATTGCCTTTCCATTAAAAATGGAGCTGAAAAATCGCTCTTATAGACACCGCGCACCAGAAATCCTGCAGTATCGTAAACATCGTATCGTTAAAATCATATTGTTTTTTTTAGATCTCAAGTCCACCGCGTGCCGCACTTGCTTATAGTACATATTTTGAATCTTTATTCAATACCTTTTCGATTAAAAATTGTTTTGAAAACATAATTATTAGTGTGCATGCCGTAAAAAACGCTCTTAAGTACACCGTGTTGCCGAAATATGGCAGTATCGTAAACATCGTATAGTTAAAATCGTATTATTTCTGGAGCTCAAGTCCACGGCGTGCAGCACTTGGGTAGTACATATTTTGAATCTTTATTGAATGCCCTTTCGATTAATAATGTTTTCGAAAACATAATTTTTAGCGTTCATGCCGAAAAATCGTTCTTATATACACCGCGCACCAGAAATCTTTGCTCATTTGATTAAAAATTGTTTTGAAAACATAATTTTTAGTGTTCATGCCGAAAAATCGCTCCTAAGTACACCGCGTTGCCGAAACATGGCAGTATCGTAAACATCGTATAGTTGTAATCCACCACGTGCCGCATATGGGTAGTACATATTATGAATCTTTATTTAAAGCTCTTTTGATTAAAAATGGTGTTGAAAACATAATATTTAGTGTTCATGTCGAAAAATCGCTCCTAAGTACACCGTGTTGCCGAAATATGGCAGTATCGTAAACATCGTATTGTTAAAATCGTATTTTTTTCTAGAGCTCAAGTCCACCACGTGCCGCACTTGGTTAGTACATATTTTGAATCTTTATTGAATGCCTTTTCGATTAAGAATAATTGTTTCGAAAATATAATTTTTAGCGTTCATATCGAAAAATCGTTCTTATATACACCGCGCACCAGAAATCTTGCAGTATCGTAAACATCGTATAGTTGTAATCCACCACGTGCCGCACTTAGGTAATACATATTTTGAATCTTTTTTGAATGCCCATTTGATTAAAAATTGTTTTGAAAACATAATTATTAGTGTGCATGCCATAAAAATCGCTCCTAAGTACACCGTGTTGCCGAAATATGGCAGTATCGTAAACATCGTATTGTTAAAATCGTATTTTTTTCTAGAGCTTAAGTCCACCACGTGCCGCATTTGGGTAGTACATATTATGAATCTTTATTTAACGCTCTTTTAATTAAAAATGGTTTTGAAAACGTAATATTTAGTGTTCATGCCGAAAAATTTTTCTAATATACACCGCGCACTAGAAATCCTGCAGTATCGTAAACATCGTATAGTTAAAATCATATTGTTTTTCTAGAGCTCAAGTCCACCACATGCCGCACTTGGGTAGTACCTATTTTGAATCTTAATTCAATGCCGTTTCGATTAATAATGTTTTCGAAAACATAATTTTTAGCGTTCATGCCGAAAAGTCGTTCTTATATACACCGCGCACCAGAAATCTTTGCTCTTTTGATTAAAAATTGTTTTGAAAACATAATTTTTAGTGTTCATGTCGAAAAATCGCGCCTAAGTACACCGCGTTGCCGAAATATGGCAGTATTGTAAACATCGTATAGTTAATATCGTATTTTTTTCTGGAGCTCAAGTCCACCGCGTGCCGCACTTAGGTAATACATATTTTGAATCTTTATTGAATTGCCTTTCCATTAAAAATGGAGCTGAAAAATCGCTCTTATAGACACCGCGCACCAGAAATCCTGCAGTATCGTAAACATCGTATCGTTAAAATCATATTGTTTTTTTTAGATCTCAAGTCCACCGCGTGCCGCACTTGCATATAGTACATATTTTGAATCTTTATTCAATACCTTTTCGATTAAAAATTGTTTTGAAAACATAATTATTAGTGTGCATGCCGTAAAAAACGCTCTTAAGTACACCGTGTTGCCGAAATATGGCAGTATCGTAAACATCGTATAGTTAAAATCGTATTATTTCTGGAGCTCAAGTCCACGGCGTGCAGCACTTGGGTAGTACATATTTTGAATCTTTATTCAATACCTTTTCGATTAAAAAATGTTTTGAAAACATAATATTTAGTGTTCATGTCGAAAAATCGCGCCTAAGTACACCGCGTTGCCGAAATATGGCAGTATTGTAAACATCGTATAGTTAAAATCGTATTTTTTTCTGGAGCTCAAGTCCACCGCGTGCCGCACTTAGGTAATACATATTTTGAATCTTTATTGAATTGCCTTTTCATTAAAAATGGAGCTGAAAAATCGCTCTTATAGACACCGCGCACCAGAAATCCTGCAGTATCGTAAACATCGTATCGTTAAAATCATATTGTTTTTTTTTAGATCTCAAGTCCACCGCGTGCCGCACTTGGTTATAGTACATATTTTGAATCTTTATTCAATACCTTTTCGATTAATAATTGTTTTGAAAACATAATTTTTAGTGTTCATGCCGAAAAATCGCTCTAATACACCGCGCACCAGAAATCCTGCAGTATCGTAAACATTGTATAGTTAAAATCATATTATTTTTTTAGAGCTCAAGTCCACCGAGTGCCGCACTTGGTTAGTACATATTTTGATTCTTTATTGAATGCCCTTTCGATTAATAATGTTTTCGAAAACATAATTTTTAGCGTTCATGCCGAAAAATCGTTCTTATATACACCGCGCACCAGAAATCTTTGCTCATTTGATTAAAAATTGTTTTGAAAACATAATTTTTAGTGTTCATGCCGAAAAATCGCTCCTAAGTACACCGCGTTGCCGAAATATGGCAGTATCGTAAACATCGTATAGTTGTAATCCACCACGTGCCGCATATGGGTAGTACATATTATGAATCTTTATTTAACGCTCTTTTGATTAAAAATGGTGTTGAAAACATAATATTTAGTGTTCATGTCGAAAAATCGCTCCTAAGTACACCGTGTTGCCGAAATATGGCAGTATCGTAAACATCGTATTGTTAAAATCGTATTTTTTTCTAGAGCTCAAGTCCACGGCGTGCAGCACTTGGGTAGTACATATTTTGAATCTTTATTCAATACCTTTTCGAATAAAAATTGTTTTGAAAACATAATATTTAGTGTTCATGCCGAAAAATCGCTCTAATATACACCGCGCAACAGAAATCCTGCAGTATCGTAAACATCATATAGTTAAAATCATATTGTTTTTCTAGAGCTCAAGTCCACCACATGCCGCACTTGGGTAGTACCTATTTTGAATCTTAATTCAATGCCGTTTCGATTAATAATGTTTTCGAAAACATAATTTTTAGCGTTCATGCCGAAAAGTCGTTCTTATATACACCGCGCACCAGAAATCTTTGCTCTTTTGATTAAAAATTGTTTTGAAAACATAATTTTTAGTGTTCATGTCGAAAAATCGCGCCTAAGTACACCGCGTTGCCGAAATATGGCAGTATTGTAAACGTCGTATAGTTAATATCGTATTTTTTTCTGGAGCTCAAGTCCACCGCGTGCCGCACTTAGGTAATACATATTTTGAATCTTTATTGAATTGCCTTTCCATTAAAAATGGAGCTGAAAAATCGCTCTTATAGACACCGCGCACCAGAAATCCTGCAGTATCGTAAACATCGTATCGTTAAAATCATATTGTTTTTTTTAGATCTCAAGTCCACCGCGTGCCGCACTTGCTTATAGTACATATTTTGAATCTTTATTCAATACCTTTTCGATTAAAAATTGTTTTGAAAACATAATTATTAGTGTGCATGCCGTAAAAAACGCTCTTAAGTACACCGTGTTGCCGAAATATGGCAGTATCGTAAACATCGTATAGTTAAAATCGTATTATTTCTGGAGCTCAAGTCCACGGCGTGCAGCACTTGGGTAGTACATATTTTGAATCTTTATTGAATGCCCTTTCGATTAATAATGTTTTCGAAAACATAATTTTTAGCGTTCATGCCGAAAAATCGTTCTTATATACACCGCGCACCAGAAATCTTTGCTCATTTGATTAAAAATTGTTTTGAAAACATAATTTTTAGTGTTCATGCCGAAAAATCGCTCCTAAGTACACCGCGTTGCCGAAACAT
Organism: Metopolophium dirhodum; assembly: GCF_019925205.1. Classification (NCBI taxonomy): domain Eukaryota; kingdom Metazoa; phylum Arthropoda; class Insecta; order Hemiptera; family Aphididae; genus Metopolophium; species Metopolophium dirhodum. The sequence continues at coordinate 39,514,370 of NC_083560.1, forward strand.
GGCAGTATCGTAAACATCGTATAGTTGTAATCCACCACGTGCCGCATATGGGTAGTACATATTATGAATCTTTATTTAACGCTCTTTTGATTAAAAATGGTGTTGAAAACATAATATTTAGTGTTCATGTCGAAAAATCGCTCCTAAGTACACCGTGTTGCCGAAATATGGCAGTATCGTAAACATCGTATTGTTAAAATCGTATTTTTTTCTAGAGCTTAAGTCCACCACGTGCAGCATTTGGCTAGTACATATTATGAATCTTTATTTAACGCTCTTTTAATTAAAAATGGTTTTGAAAACGTAATATTTAGTGTTTATGCCGAAAAATTTTTCTAATATACACCGCGCACTAGAAATCCTGCAGTATCGTAAACATCGTATAGTTAAAATCATATTTTTTTCTGGAGCTCAAGTCAACCGCGTGCCGCACTTAGGTAATACATATTTTGAATCTTTTTTGAATGCTCTTTCGATTAAAAATGGTTTTGAAAACATAATTTTTATTGTTCATACCGAAAAATCACTTTTAAATAAACCACGCACACGATATATAGCAGTATCGTAAACATCTTATAGTTAAAATCGTATTTTTTGCTGGAGCTCAAGTCCACGGCGAGCCGCACTTGGGTAGTACATATTTTGAATCTTTATTCAATACTTTTTCGATTAAAAATTGTTTTGAAAACATAATTTTTAGTGTGCATGCCGTAAAAATCGCTCCTTAGTACACCGCGTTGCCGAAATATGGGAGTATCGTAAACATCGTATAGTTAAAATCGTATTTTTTGCTGGAGCTCAAGTTCACGGCGAGCCGCACTTAGGTAGTACATATTTTGAATATTTATTCAATACCTTTTCGCTTAAAAATTGTTTTGAAAACATAATATTTAGTGTTCATGCCGAAAAATCGCTCTAATACACCGCGCACCAGAAATCCTGCAGTATCGTAAACATCGTATAGTTGTAATCCACCACGTGCCGCACTTAGGTAATACATATTTTGAATCTTTTTTGAATGCCCATTTGATTAAAAATTGTTTTGAAAACATAATATTTAGTGTTCATGCCGAAAAATCGCTCTAATACACCGCGCACCAGAAATCCTGCAGTATCGTAAACATCGTATTGTTAAAATCATATTATTTTTTTAGATCTGAAATCCGCCGCGTGCCGCACTTGGTTAGTACATATTTTGAATCTTTATTCAATACCGTTTCGATTAAAAATTGTTTTGAAAACATAATTATTAGTGTGCTTGCCGTAAAAATCGCTCCTAAGTACATCATGTTGCCGAAATATGGCAGTATCGTAAACATCGTATAGTTAAAATCATATTTTTTTTCTAGAGCTCAAGTCCACCACGTGCCGCTCTTGGTTAGTACATATTTTGAATCTTTATTGAATGCCTTTTCGATTAAGAATAATTGTTTCGAAAATATAATTTTTAGCGTTCATATCGAAAAATCGTTCTTATATACACCGCGCACCAGAAATCTTGCAGTATCGTAAACATCGTATAGTTGTAATCCACCACGTGCCGCACTTAGGTAATACATATTTTGAATCTTTTTTGAATGCCCATTTGATTAAAAATTGTTTTGAAAACATAATTATTAGTGTGCATGCCATAAAAATCGCTCCTAAGTACACCGTGTTGCCGAAATATGGCAGTATCGTAAACATCGTATTGTTAAAATCGTATTTTTTTCTAGAGCTTAAGTCCACCACGTGCCGCATTTGGGTAGTACATATTATGAATCTTTATTTAACGCTCTTTTAATTAAAAATGGTTTTGAAAACGTAATATTTAGTGTTCATGCCGAAAAATTTTTCTAATATACACCGCGCACCAGAAATCCTGCAGTATCGTAAACATCGTATAGTTAAAATCATATTGTTTTTCTAGAGCTCAAGTCCACCACGTGCCGCACTTGGGTAGTACTTATTTTGAATCTTAATTCAATGCCGTTTCGATTAATTATGTTTTCGAAAACATAATTTTTAGCGTTCATGCCGAAAAATCGTTCTTATATACACCGCGCACCAGAAATCTTTGCTCTTTTGATTAAAAATTGTTTTAAAACATAAATTTAAGTGTTCATGCCGAAAAATCGCTCCTAAGTACATCGTGTTGCCGAAATATGGCAGTATCGTAAACATCGTATAGTTAAAATCGTATTATTTCTGGAGCTCAAGTCCACGGCGTGCAGCACTTGGGTAGTACATATTTTGAATCTTTATTCAATACCTTTTCGATTAAAAAATGTTTTGAAAACATAATATTTAGTGTTCATGTCGAAAAATCGCGCCTAAGTACACCGCGTTGCCGAAATATGGCAGTATTGTAAACATCGTATAGTTAAAATCGTATTTTTTTCTGGAGCTCAAGTCCACCGCGTGCCGCACTTAGGTAATACATATTTTGAATCTTTATTGAATTGCCTTTTCATTAAAAATGGAGCTGAAAAATCGCTCTTATAGACACCGCGCACCAGAAATCCTGCAGTATCGTAAACATCGTATCGTTAAAATCATATTGTTTTTTTTAGATCTCAAGTCCACCGCGTGCCGCACTTGGTTATAGTACATATTTTGAATCTTTATTCAATACCTTTTCGATTAATAATTGTTTTGAAAACATAATTTTTAGTGTTCATGCCGAAAAATCGCTCTAATACACCGCGCACCAGAAATCCTGCAGTATCGTAAACATTGTATAGTTAAAATCATATTATTTTTTTAGAGCTCAAGTCCACCGAGTGCCGCACTTGGTTAGTACATATTTTGAATCTTTATTGAATGCCCTTTCGATTAATAATGTTTTCGAAAACATAATTTTTAGCGTTCATGCCGAAAAATCGTTCTTATATACACCGCGCACCAGAAATCTTTGCTCATTTGATTAAAAATTGTTTTGAAAACATAATTTTTAGTGTTCATGCCGAAAAATCGCTCCTAAGTACACCGCGTTGCCGAAATATGGCAGTATCGTAAACACCGTATAGTTGTAATCCACCACGTGCCGCATATGGGTAGTACATATTATGAATCTTTATTTAACGCTCTTTTGATTAAAAATGGTGTTGAAAACATAATATTTAGTGTTCATGTCGAAAAATCGCTCCTAAGTACACCGTGTTGCCGAAATATGGCAGTATCGTAAACATCGTATTGTTAAAATCGTATTTTTTTCTAGAGCTCAAGTCCACCACGTGCCGCACTTGGTTAGTACATATTTTGAATCTTTATTGAATGCCTTTTCGATTAAGAATAATTGTTTCGAAAATATAATTTTTAGCGTTCATATCGAAAAATCGTTCTTATATACACCGCGCACCAGAAATCTTGCAGTATCGTAAACATCGTATAGTTGTAATCCACCACGTGCCGCACTTAGGTAATACATATTTTGAATCTTTTTTGAATGCCCATTTGATTAAAAATTGTTTTGAAAACATAATTATTAGTGTGCATGCCATAAAAATCGCTCCTAAGTACACCGTGTTGCCGAAATATGGCAGTATCGTAAACATCGTATTGTTAAAATCGTATTTTTTTCTAGAGCTTAAGTCCACCACGTGCCGCATTTGGGTAGTACATATTATGAATCTTTATTTAACGCTCTTTTAATTAAAAATGGTTTTGAAAACGTAATATTTAGTGTTCATGCCGAAAAATTTTTCTAATATACACCGCGCACCAGAAATCCTGCAGTATCGTAAACATCGTATAGTTAAAATCATATTTTTTTCTGGAGCTCAAGTCAACCGCGTGCCGCACTTAGGTAATACATATTTTGAATCTTTTTTGAATGCTCTTTCGATTAAAAATGGTTTTGAAAACATAATTTTTATTTTTCATACCGAAAAATCACTTTTAAATAAACCACGCACACGATATATAGCAGTATCGTAAACATCTTATAGTTAAAATCGTATTTTTTGCTGGAGCTCAAGTCCACGGCGAGCCGCACTTGGGTAGTACATATTTTGAATCTTTATTCAATACTTTTTCGATTAAAAATTGTTTTGAAAACATAATTTTTAGTGTGCATGCCGTAAAAATCGCTCCTTAGTACACCGCGTTGCCGAAATATGGGAGTATCGTAAACATCGTATAGTTAAAATCGTATTTTTTGCTGGAGCTCAAGTTCACGGCGAGCCGCACTTAGGTAGTACATATTTTGAATATTTATTCAATACCTTTTCGCTTAAAAATTGTTTTGAAAACATAATATTTAGTGTTCATGCCGAAAAATCGCTCTAATACACCGCGCACCAGAAATCATGCAGTATCGTAAACATCGTATTGTTAAAATCATATTATTTTTTTAGATCTGAAGTCCGCCGCGTGCCGCACTTGGTTAGTACATATTTTGAATCTTTATTCAATACCGTTTCGATTAAAAATTGTTTTGAAAACATAATTATTAGTGTGCTTGCCGTAAAAATCGCTCCTAAGTACATCATGTTGCCGAAATATGGCAGTATCGTAAACATCGTATGGTTAAAATCATATTTTTTTTCTAGAGCTTAAGTCCACCACGTGCCGCTCTTGGTTAGTACATATTTTGAATCTTTATTGAATGCCTTTTCGATTAAGAATAATTGTTTCGAAAATATAATTTTTAGCGTTCATATCGAAAAATCGTTCTTATATACACCGCGCACCAGAAATCTTGCAGTATCGTAAACATCGTATAGTTGTAATCCACCACGTGCCGCACTTAGGTAATACATATTTTGAATCTTTTTTGAATGCCCATTTGATTAAAAATTGTTTTGAAAACATAATATTTAGTGTTCATGCCGAAAAATCGCTCTAATACACCGCGCACCAGAAATCCTGCAGTATCGTAAACATCGTATTGTTAAAATCATATTATTTTTTTAGATCTGAAATCCGCCGCGTGCCGCACTTGGTTAGTACATATTTTGAATCTTTATTCAATACCGTTTCGATTAAAAATTGTTTTGAAAACATAATTATTAGTGTGCTTGCCGTAAAAATCGCTCCTAAGTACATCATGTTGCCGAAATATGGCAGTATCGTAAACATCGTATAGTTAAAATCATATTTTTTTTCTAGAGCTCAAGTCCACCACGTGCCGCTCTTGGTTAGTACATATTTTGAATCTTTATTGAATGCCTTTTCGATTAAGAATAATTGTTTCGAAAATATAATTTTTAGCGTTCATATCGAAAAATCGTTCTTATATACACCGCGCACCAGAAATCTTGCAGTATCGTAAACATCGTATAGTTGTAATCCACCACGTGCCGCACTTAGGTAATACATATTTTGAATCTTTTTTGAATGCCCATTTGATTAAAAATTGTTTTGAAAACATAATTATTAGTGTGCATGCCATAAAAATCGCTCCTAAGTACACCGTGTTGCCGAAATATGGCAGTATCGTAAACATCGTATTGTTAAAATCGTATTTTTTTCTAGAGCTTAAGTCCACCACGTGCCGCATTTGGGTAGTACATATTATGAATCTTTATTTAACGCTCTTTTAATTAAAAATGGTTTTGAAAACGTAATATTTAGTGTTCATGCCGAAAAATTTTTCTAATATACACCGCGCACCAGAAATCCTGCAGTATCGTAAATATCGTATAGTTAAAATCATATTGTTTTTCTAGAGCTCAAGTCCACCACGTGCCGCACTTGGGTAGTACTTATTTTGAATCTTAATTCAATGCCGTTTCGATTAATTATGTTTTCGAAAACATAATTTTTAGCGTTCATGCCGAAAAATCGTTCTTATATACACCGCGCACCAGAAATCTTTGCTCTTTTGATTAAAAATTGTTTTAAAACATAAATTTAAGTGTTCATGCCGAAAAATCGCTCCTAAGTACATCGTGTTGCCGAAATATGGCAGTATCGTAAACATCGTATAGTTAAAATCGTATTATTTCTGGAGCTCAAGTCCACGGCGTGCAGCACTTGGGTAGTACATAATTTGAATCTTTATTCAATACCTTTTCAATTAAAAAATGTTTTGAAAACATAATTGTTAGTGTTCATGCCGAAAAATCGCTCCTAAATACACCGCGTTGCCGAAATATGGCAGTATCGTAAACATCGTATAGTTGTAATCCACCACGTGCCGCATATGGGTAGTACATATTATGAATCTTTATTTAACGCTCTTTTGATTAAAAATGGTGTTGAAAACATAATATTTAGTGTTCATGTCGAAAAATCGCTCCTAAGTACACCGCGTTGCCGAAATATGGCAGTATCGTAAACATCGTATAGTTAAAATCGTATTTTTTTCTGGAGCTCAAGTCAACCGCGTGCCGCACTTAGGTAATACATATTTTGAATCTTTTATGAATGCTCTTTCGATTAAAAATGGTTTTGAAAACATAATTTTTATTGTTCATACCGAAAAATCACTTTTAAATAAACCACGCACACGATATATAGCAGTATCGTAAACATCGTATAGTTAAAATCGTATTTTTTGCTGGAGCTCAAGTTCACGGCGAGCCGCACTTAGGTAGTACATATTTTGAATATTTATTCAATACCTTTTCGCTTAAAAATTGTTTTGAAAACATAATATTTAGTGTTCATGCCGAAAAATCGCTCTAATACACCGCGCACCAGAAATCCTGCAGTATCGTAAACATCGTATTGTTAAAATCATATTATTTTTTTAGATCTGAAGTCCACCGCGTGCCGCACTTGGTTAGTACATATTTTGAATCTTTATTCAATACCGTTTCGATTAAAAATTGTTTTGAAAACATAATTATTAGTGTGCTTGCCGTAAAAATCGCTCCTAAGTACACCATGTTGCCGAAATATGGCAGTATCGTAAACTTCGTATTGTTAAAATCATATTTTTTTTCTAGAGCTCAAGTCCACCACGTGCCGCACTTGGTTAGTACATATTTTGAATCTTTATTGAATGCCTTTTCGATTAAGAATAATTGTTTCGAAAATATATTTTTTAGCGTTCATATCGAAAAATCGTTCTTATATACACCGCGCACCAGAAATCTTGCAGTATCGTAAACATCGTATAGTTGTAATCCACCACGTGCCGCACTTAGGTAATACATATTTTGAATCTTTTTTGAATGCCCATTTGATTAAAAATTGTTTTGAAAACATAATTATTAGTGTGCATGCCATAAAAATCGCTCCCAAGTACACCGCAATGCCGAAATATGGCAGTATCGTAAACATCGTATAGTTGTAATCCACCACGTGCCGCATTTGGGTAGTACATATTATGAATCTTTATTTAACGCTCTTTTGATTAAAAATGGTGTTGACAACATAATATTTAGTGTTCATGTCGAAAAATCGCTCCTAAGTACACCGCGTTGCCGAAATATGGCAGTATCGTAAACATCGTATAGTTAAAATCGTATTTTTTGCTGGAGCTCAAGTCCACGGCGAGCCGCACTTAGGTAGTACATATTTTGAATCTTTATTCAATACCTTTTCGATTAAAAATTGTTTTGAAAACATAATTATTAGTGTGCATGCCGTAAAAATCGCTCCTTAGTACACCGCGTTGCCGAAATATGGCAGTATCGTAAACATCGTATAGTTAAAATCATATTGTTTTTTTAGAGCTCAAGTCCACCGCGTGCTGCACTTGGTTAGTACATATTTTGAATCTTTATTCAATACCTTTTCGATTAAAAATTGTTTTGAAAACATAATTATTAGTGTGCATGCCGTAAAAATCGCTCCTAAGTACACCGCGTTGCCGAAAGATGTCAGTATCGCAAACATCGTATAGTTGGAATCCACCACGTGCTGCATTTGGGTAGTACATATTATGAATCTTTATTTAACGCTCTTTTGATTAAAAATTGTTTTGAACACATAATTATTAGTGTGCATGCCGTAAAAATCGCTCCTAAGTACACCATGTTGCTGAAATAAGGCAGTATCGTAAACATCGTATAGTTAAAATCGTATTTTTTTCTAGAGCTTAAGTCCACCACGTGCCGCATTTGGGTAGTACATTTTATGAATCTCTATTTAACGCTCTTTTGATTAAAAATGGTTTTGATAACATAATATTTAGTGTTCATGCCGAAAATTTGCTCTAATATACACTGCGCACTAGAAATCCTGCAGTATCGTAAACATCGTATAGTTAAAATCGTATTTTTTTCTAGAGCTCAAATCCACCGAGTGCCGCACTTGATTAGTACATATTTTGAATCTCAATTCAATGCCCTTTGAATTAAAAATTGTTTTGAAAACATAATTTTTAGTGTTCATGCCGAAAAATCGCTCCTATATACACCGCGTTGCCGAAATATGGCAGTATCGTAAACATCGTATAGTTGTAATCCACCACGTGCCGCATTTGGGTAGTACATATTATGAATCTTTATTTAACGCTCTTTTGATTAAAAACGGTTTTGAAACCATAATATTTAGTGTTCATGCCAAAAAATCGCTCTAATATACACCGCATAACAGAAATCCTGCAGTATCATAAACATCGTATAGTTAAAATCATATTTTTTTCTAGAGCTTAAGTCCACCGCGTGCCGCACTTGGTTAGTACATTTTTTGAATCTTTATTCAATACCTTTTCGATTAAAATTTGTTTTGAAAACATAATTATTAGTGTGCATGCCGTAAAAATCGCTCCTAATTACACCGCGTTGCCGAAATATGGCAGTATCGTAAACATCGTATAGTTAAAATCGTATTTTTTTCTAGAATTCAAGTCCACCACGTGCCTTATTTGGGTAGTACATATTATGAATCTTTATTTAAAGCTCTTTTGATTAAAAATGGTTTTGAAAACATAATATTTAGTGTTCATGCCGAAAAATTGCTTTAATATACACCGCTTACCAGAAATCCTGCAGTATCGTAAACATCGTATAGTTTAAATAAAATTGTTTTTCTAGAGCACAAGTCCACGGCGTGCCGCACTTGGGTAGCACATATTCTGAATCTTTATTCAATACCTTTTCGATTAATAATGTTTTCGAAAACATAATTTTTAGCGTTCATGCCGAAAAATCGTACTTATATACACCGCGCACCAGAAATCTTTGCTCTTTTGATTAAAAATTGTTTTGAAAACATAATTATTAGTGTGCATGCCATAAAAATCGCTCATAAGTACACCGCGTTGCCGAAATATGGCAGTATCGTAAACATCGTATAGTTAAAATCGTATTATTTCTGGAGCTCAAGTCCACAGCGTGCAGCACTTGGGTAGTACATATTTTTAATCTTTATTCAATACCTTTTCAATTAAAAATTGTTTTGAAAACATAATTATTAGTGTGCATGCCGTAAAAATCGCTCCTAAGTACACCGCGTTGCCGAAATATGGCAGTATCATAAACATCGTATAGTTGTAATCCACCACGTGCCGCATTTTGGTAGTACATATTATGAATCTTTATTTAACGCTCTTTTGATTAAAAATGGTGTTGAAAACATAATATTTAGTGTTCATGTCGAAAAATCGCTCCTAAGTACACCGCGTTGCCGAAATATGGCAGTATCTTAAACATCGTATAGTTAAAATTGTATTTTTTCTAGAGCTCAAGTCCACGGCGTGCCGCACTTGGTTAGTAAATATTTTGAATCTTTATTTAACGCTCTTTCGATTAAAAATGGTTTTTAAAACATAATTATTATTGTTCATGCTGAAGAATCGCTCTTATATACACCGCGCAACAGAAATCCTGCAGTATTGTAAACATCGTATAGTTAAATTCATATTATTATTTAAGAGCTCAAGTCCACTGAGTGCCGCACTTGGTTAGTACATATTTTGAATCTTTATTCAATACCGTTTCGATTAAAAATTGTTTTGAAAACATAATTATTAGTGTGCATGCCGTAAAAATCGCTCCTAAGTACACCGTGTTGCCGAAATATGGCAGTATCGTAAACATCGTATAGTTAAAATCGTATTTTTTTCTAGAGCTTAAGTCCACCGCGTGCCGCACTTGGTTAGTACATATTTTGAATCTTTATTCAATACCTTTTCGATTAAAAATTGTTTTGAAAACATAATTATTAGTATGCATGCCGTAAAAATCGCTCCTAAGTACACCGGGTTGCTGAAATATGGCAGTATCTTAAACATCGTATAGTTGTAATCCACCACGTGCCTTATTTGGGTAGTACATATTATGAATCTTTATTTAACACTCTTTTGATTAAAAATGGTTTCGAAAACATAATTTATATTGTTCATGCTAAAAAATCGCTATTATATATATACCGCGCACCAGAAATCCTGCAGTATCATAAACATCGTATTATTAAAATAATATTGTTTTTTTAGATCTGAAGTCCACCGCTTGCCGCACTTGGTTAGTACATATTTTGAATCTTTATTCAATACCTTTTCGATTAAAAATTGTTTTGAAAACATAATTATTAGTGTGCATGCCATAAAAATCGCTCCTAAGTACACCGTGTTGCCGAAATAAGGCAGTATCGTAAACATCGTATAGTTAAAATCGTATTTTTTTCTAGAGCTTAAGTCCACCACGTGCCGCATTTGGGTAGTACATATTATGAATCTTTATTTAACGCTTTTTTGATTAAAAATGGTTTTGAAAACATAATTTTTAGTGTTCATGCCGAAAAATCGCTCCTATATACACCGCAATGCCGAAATATGGCAGTATCGTAAACATCGTATAGTTGTAATCCACCACGTGCCGCATTTGGGTAGTACATATTATGAATCTTTATTTAACGCTCTTTTGATTAAAAATGGTGTTGAAAACATAATATTTAGTGTTCATGTCGAAAAAATCGCTCCTAAGTACACCGCGTTGCCGAAATATGGCAGTATCGTAAACATCGTATAGTTAAAATCGTATTTTTTGCTGGAGCTCAAGTCCACGGCGAGCCGCACTTAGGTAGTAAATATTTTGAATCTTTATTCAATATCTTTTCGCTTAAAAATTGTTTTGAAAACATAATATTTAGTGTTCATGCCGAAAAATCGCTCTAATACACCGCGCACCAGAAATCCTGCAGTATCGTAATCATCATATAGTTGAAATCATATTGTTTTTCTAGAGCTCAAGTCCACCGCGTGCCGCACTTGGTTATAGTACATATTTTGAATCTTAATTCAAAGCCGTTTCGATTAATAATGTTTTCGAAAACATAATTTTTAGCGTTCATGCCGAAAAATCGTTGTTATATACACCGCGCACCAGAAATCTTTGCTCTTTTGATTAAAAATTGTTTTGAAAACATAATTTTTAGTGTTCATGCTGAAAAATCGCTCCTAAGTACACCGTGTTGCCGAAATATAGCAGTATCGTAAACATCGTATAGTTAAAATCGTATTATTTCTGGAGCTCAAGTCCACGGCGTGCAGCACTTGGGTAGTACATATTTTGAATCTTTATTCAATACCTTTCCATTAAAAATGGTTTTGAAAACATAATTTATATTGTTCATGCTGAAAAATCGCTCTTATAGACACCGCGCACCAGAAATCCTGCAGTATCGTAAACATCGTATTGTTAAAATCATATTGTTTTTCTAGAGCTCAAGTCCACCACGTGCCGCACTTGGGTAGTACATAATTTGAATCTTAATTCAATGCCGTTTCGATTAATAATGTTTTCGAAAACATAATTTTTAGCGTTCATGCCGAATAATCGTTCTTATATACACCGCGCACCAGAAATCTTTGCTCTTTTGATTAAAAATGGTGTTGAAAACATAATTTTTAGTGTTCATGTCGAAAAATCGCTCCTAAGTACACCGCGTTGCCGAAATATGGCAGTATCGTAAACATCGTATAGTTAAAATCGTATTTTTTTTCTGGAGCTCAAGTCAACCGCGTGCCGCACTTAGGTAGTATATATTATGAATCTTTATTTAACGCTCTTTTGATTAATAATTGTTTTGAAAACATAATTTTTAGTGTTCATGCCGAAAAATCGCTCTAATACACCGCGCACCAGAAATCCTGCAGTATCGTAAACATTGTATAGTTAAAATCATATTATTTTTTTAGAGCTCAAGTCCACCGAGTGCCGCACTTGGTTAGTACATATTTTGAATCTTTATTGAATGCCCTTTCGATTAATAATGTTTTCGAAAACATAATTTTTAGCGTTCATGCCGAAAAATCGTTCTTATATACACCGCGCACCAGAAATCTTTGCTCATTTGATTAAAAATTGTTTTGAAAACATAATTTTTAGTGTTCATGCCGAAAAATCGCTCCTAAGTACACCGCGTTGCCGAAATATGGCAGTATCGTAAACATCGTATAGTTGTAATCCACCACGTGCCGCATATGGGTAGTACATATTATGAATCTTTATTTAACGCTCTTTTGATTAAAAATGGTGTTGAAAACATAATATTTAGTGTTCATGTCGAAAAATCGCTCCTAAGTACACCGTGTTGCCGAAATATGGCAGTATCGTAAACATCGTATTGTTAAAATCGTATTTTTTTCTAGAGCTCAAGTCCACCACGTGCCGCACTTGGTTAGTACATATTTTGAATCTTTATTGAATGCCTTTTCGATTAAGAATAATTGTTTCGAAAATATAATTTTTAGCGTTCATATCGAAAAATCGTTCTTATATACACCGCGCACCAGAAATCTTGCAGTATCGTAAACATCGTATAGTTGTAATCCACCACGTGCCGCACTTAGGTAATACATATTTTGAATCTTTTTTGAATGCCCATTTGATTAAAAATTGTTTTGAAAACATAATTATTAGTGTGCATGCCATAAAAATCGCTCCTAAGTACACCGTGTTGCCGAAATATGGCAGTATCGTAAACATCGTATTGTTAAAATCGTATTTTTTTCTAGAGCTTAAGTCCACCACGTGCCGCATTTGGGTAGTACATATTATGAATCTTTATTTAACGCTCTTTTAATTAAAAATGGTTTTGAAAACGTAATATTTAGTGTTCATGCCGAAAAATTTTTCTAATATACACCGCGCACCAGAAATCCTGCAGTATCGTAAACATCGTATAGTTAAAATCATATTTTTTTCTGGAGCTCAAGTCAACCGCGTGCCGCACTTAGGTAATACATATTTTGAATCTTTTTTGAATGCTCTTTCGATTAAAAATGGTTTTGAAAACATAATTTTTATTTTTCATACCGAAAAATCACTTTTAAATAAACCACGCACACGATATATAGCAGTATCGTAAACATCTTATAGTTAAAATCGTATTTTTTGCTGGAGCTCAAGTTCACGGCGAGCCGCACTTAGGTAGTACATATTTTGAATATTTATTCAATACCTTTTCGCTTAAAAATTGTTTTGAAAACATAATATTTAGTGTTCATGCCGAAAAATCGCTCTAATACACCGCGCACCAGAAATCATGCAGTATCGTAAACATCGTATTGTTAAAATCATATTATTTTTTTAGATCTGAAGTCCGCCGCGTGCCGCACTTGGTTAGTACATATTTTGAATCTTTATTCAATACCGTTTCGATTAAAAATTGTTTTGAAAACATAATTATTAGTGTGCTTGCCGTAAAAATCGCTCCTAAGTACATCATGTTGCCGAAATATGGCAATATCGTAAACATCGTATAGTTAAAATCATATTTTTTTTTTTAGATCTGAAGTCCACCACGTGCCGCTCTTGGTTAGTACATATTTTGAATCTTTATTGAATGCCTTTTCGATTAAGAATAATTGTTTCGAAAATATAATTTTTAGCGTTCATATCGAAAAATCGTTCTTATATACACCGCGCACCAGAAATCTTGCAGTATCGTAAACATCGTATAGTTGTAATCCACCACGTGCCGCTCTTGGTTAGTACATATTTTGAATCTTTATTGAATGCCTTTTCGATTAAGAATAATTGTTTCGAAAATATAATTTTTAGCGTTCATATCGAAAAATCGTTCTTATATACACCGCGCACCAGAAATCTTGCAGTATCGTAAACATCGTATAGTTGTAATCCACCACGTGCCGCACTTAGGTAATACATATTTTGAATCTTTTTTGAATGCCCATTTGATTAAAAATTGTTTTGAAAACATAATTATTAGTGTGCATGCCATAAAAATCGCTCCTAAGTACACCGTGTTGCCGAAATATGGCAGTATCGTAAACATCGTATTAACATATACATATTTTGTACATCGTACAAACGGCGTGCAGCACTTGGGTAGTACATATTTTGAATCTTTATTCAATACCTTTCCATTAAAAATGGTTTTGAAAACATAATTTATATTGTTCATGCTGAAAAATCGCTCTTATAGACACCGCGCACCAGAAATCCTGCAGTATCGTAAACATCGTATTGTTAAAATCATATTGTTTTTCTAGAGCTCAAGTCCACCACGTGCCGCACTTGGGTAGTACATAATTTGAATCTTAATTCAATGCCGTTTCGATTAATAATGTTTTCGAAAACATAATTTTTAGCGTTCATGCCGAATAATCGTTCTTATATACACCGCGCACCAGAAATCTTTGCTCTTTTGATTAAAAATGGTGTTGAAAACATAATTTTTAGTGTTCATGTCGAAAAATCGCTCCTAAGTACACCGCGTTGCCGAAATATGGCAGTATCGTAAACATCGTATAGTTAAAATCGTATTTTTTTCTGGAGCTCAAGTCAACCGCGTGCCGCACTTAGGTAGTATATATTATGAATCTTTATTTAACGCTCTTTTGATTAATAATTGTTTTGAAAACATAATTTTTAGTGTTCATGCCGAAAAATCGCTCTAATACACCGCGCACCAGAAATCCTGCAGTATCGTAAACATTGTATAGTTAAAATCATATTATTTTTTTAGAGCTCAAGTCCACCGAGTGCCGCACTTGGTTAGTACATATTTTGAATCTTTATTGAATGCCCTTTCGATTAATAATGTTTTCGAAAACATAATTTTTAGCGTTCATGCCGAAAAATCGTTCTTATATACACCGCGCACCAGAAATCTTTGCTCATTTGATTAAAAATTGTTTTGAAAACATAATTTTTAGTGTTCATGCCGAAAAATCGCTCCTAAGTACACCGCGTTGCCGAAATATGGCAGTATCGTAAACATCGTATAGTTGTAATCCACCACGTGCCGCATATGGGTAGTACATATTATGAATCTTTATTTAACGCTCTTTTGATTAAAAATGGTGTTGAAAACATAATATTTAGTGTTCATGTCGAAAAATCGCTCCTAAGTACACCGTGTTGCCGAAATATGGCAGTATCGTAAACATCGTATTGTTAAAATCGTATTTTTTTCTAGAGCTCAAGTCCACCACGTGCCGCACTTGGTTAGTACATATTTTGAATCTTTATTGAATGCCTTTTCGATTAAGAATAATTGTTTCGAAAATATAATTTTTAGCGTTCATATCGAAAAATCGTTCTTATATACACCGCGCACCAGAAATCTTGCAGTATCGTAAACATCGTATAGTTGTAATCCACCACGTGCCGCACTTAGGTAATACATATTTTGAATCTTTTTTGAATGCCCATTTGATTAAAAATTGTTTTGAAAACATAATTATTAGTGTGCATGCCATAAAAATCGCTCCTAAGTACACCGTGTTGCCGAAATATGGCAGTATCGTAAACATCGTATTGTTAAAATCGTATTTTTTTTCTAGAGCTTAAGTCCACCACGTGCCGCATTTGGGTAGTACATATTATGAATCTTTATTTAACGCTCTTTTAATTAAAAATGGTTTTGAAAACGTAATATTTAGTGTTCATGCCGAAAAATTTTTCTAATATACACCGCGCACCAGAAATCCTGCAGTATCGTAAACATCGTATAGTTAAAATCATATTTTTTTCTGGAGCTCAAGTCAACCGCGTGCCGCACTTAGGTAATACATATTTTGAATCTTTTTTGAATGCTCTTTCGATTAAAAATGGTTTTGAAAACATAATTTTTATTTTTCATACCGAAAAATCACTTTTAAATAAACCACGCACACGATATATAGCAGTATCGTAAACATCTTATAGTTAAAATCGTATTTTTTGCTGGAGCTCAAGTTCACGGCGAGCCGCACTTAGGTAGTACATATTTTGAATATTTATTCAATACCTTTTCGCTTAAAAATTGTTTTGAAAACATAATATTTAGTGTTCATGCCGAAAAATCGCTCTAATACACCGCGCACCAGAAATCATGCAGTATCGTAAACATCGTATTGTTAAAATCATATTATTTTTTTAGATCCGAAGTCCGCCGCGTGCCGCACTTGGTTAGTACATATTTTGAATCTTTATTCAATACCGTTTCGATTAAAAATTGTTTTGAAAACATAATTATTAGTGTGCTTGCCGTAAAAATCGCTCCTAAGTACATCATGTTGCCGAAATATGGCAGTATCGTAAACATCGTATAGTTAAAATCATATTTTTTTTCTAGAGCTCAAGTCCACCACGTGCCGCTCTTGGTTAGTACATATTTTGAATCTTTATTGAATGCCTTTTCGATTAAGAATAATTGTTTCGAAAATATAATTTTTAGCGTTCATATCGAAAAATCGTTCTTATATACACCGCGCACCAGAAATCTTGCAGTATCGTAAACATCGTATAGTTGTAATCCACCACGTGCCGCACTTAGGTAATACATATTTTGAATCTTTTTTGAATGCCCATTTGATTAAAAATTGTTTTGAAAACATAATATTTAGTGTTCATGCCGAAAAATTGCTCTAATACACCGCGCACCAGAAATCCTGCAGTATCGTAAACATCGTATTGTTAAAATCATATTATTTTTTTAGATCTGAAATCCGCCGCGTGCCGCACTTGGTTAGTACATATTTTGAATCTTTATTCAATACCGTTTCGATTAAAAATTGTTTTGAAAAAAAAATTATTAGTGTGCTTGCCGTAAAAATCGCTCCTAAGTACATCATGTTGCCGAAATATAGCAGTATCGTAAACATCGTATAGTTAAAATCATATTTTTTTTCTAGAGCTCAAGTCCACCACGTGCCGCTCTTGGTTAGTACATATTTTGAATCTTTATTGAATGCCTTTTCGATTAAGAATAATTGTTTCGAAAATATAATTTTTAGCGTTCATATCGAAAAATCGTTCTTATATACACCGCGCACCAGAAATCTTGCAGTATCGTAAACATCGTATAGTTGTAATCCACCACGTGCCGCACTTAGGTAATACATATTTTGAATCTTTTTTGAATGCCCATTTGATTAAAAATTGTTTTGAAAACATAATTATTAGTGTGCATGCCATAAAAATCGCTCCTAAGTACACCGTGTTGCCGAAATATGGCAGTATCGTAAACATCGTATTGTTAAAATCGTATTTTTTTCTAGAGCTTAAGTCCACCACGTGCCGCATTTGGGTAGTACATATTATGAATCTTTATTTAACGCTCTTTTAATTAAAAATGGTTTTGAAAACGTAATATTTAGTGTTCATGCCGAAAAATTTTTCTAATATACACCGCGCACCAGAAATCCTGCAGTATCGTAAACATCGTATAGTTAAAATCATATTGTTTTTCTAGAGCTCAAGTCCACCACGTGCCGCACTTGGGTAGTACTTATTTTGAATCTTAATTCAATGCCGTTTCGATTAATTATGTTTTCGAAAACATAATTTTTAGCGTTCATGCCGAAAAAATCGTTCTTATATACACCGCGCACCAGAAATCTTTGCTCTTTTGATTAAAAATTGTTTTAAAACATAAATTTAAGTGTTCATGCCGAAAAATCGCTCCTAAGTACATCGTGTTGCCGAAATATGGCAGTATCGTAAACATCGTATAGTTGTAATCCACCACGTGCCGCATATGGGTAGTACATATTATGAATCTTTATTTAACGCTCTTTTGATTAAAAATGGTGTTGAAAACATAATATTTAGTGTTCATGTCGAAAAATCGCTCCTAAGTACACCGCGTTGCCGAAATATGGCAGTATCGAAAACATCGTATAGTTAAAATCGTATTTTTTTCTGGAGCTCAAGTCAACCGCGTGCCGCACTTAGGTAATACATATTTTGAATCTTTTATGAATGCTCTTTCGATTAAAAATGGTTTTGAAAACATAATTTTTATTGTTCATACCGAAAAATCACTTTTAAATAAACCACGCACACGATATATAGCAGTATCGTAAACATCGTATAGTTAAAATCGTATTTTTTGCTGGAGCTCAAGTTCACGGCGAGCCGCACTTAGGTAGTACATATTTTGAATCTTTATTGAATGGCCTTTCGATTAAAAATGGTTTTGAAAACATAATATTTAGTGTTCATGCCGAAAAATCGCTCTAATACACCGCGCACCAGAAATCCTGCAGTATCGTAAACATCGTATTGTTAAAATCATATTATTTTTTTAGATCTGAAGTCCGCCGCGTGCCGCACTTGGTTAGTACATATTTTGAATCTTTATTCAATACCGTTTCGATTAAAAATTGTTTTGAAAACATAATTATTAGTGTGCTGGCCGTAAAAATCGCTCCTAAGTACATCATGTTGCCGAAATATGGCAGTATCGTAAACATCGTATAGTTAAAATCATATTTTTTTTCTAGAGCTCAAGTCCACCACGTGCCGCTCTTGGTTAGTACATATTTTGAATCTTTATTGAATGCCTTTTCGATTAAGAATAATTGTTTCGAAAATATAATTTTTAGCGTTCATATCGAAAAATCGTTCTTATATACACCGCGCACCAGAAATCTTGCAGTATCGTAAACATCGTATAGTTGTAATCCACCACGTGCCGCACTTAGGTAATACATATTTTGAATCTTTTTTGAATGCCCATTTGATTAAAAATTGTTTTGAAAACATAATATTTAGTGGTCATGATTAAAAATCGCTCTAATACACCGCGCACCAGAAATCCTGCAGTATCGTAAACATCGTATTGTTAAAATCATATTATTTTTTTAGATCTGAAGTCCACCGCGTGCCGCACTTGGTTAGTACATATTTTGAATCTTTATTCAATACCGTTTCGATTAAAAATTGTTTTGAAAACATAATTATTAGTGTGCTTGCCGTAAAAATCGCTCCTAAGTACACCATGTTGCCGAAATATGGCAGTATCGTAAACTTCGTATTGTTAAAATCATATTTTTTTTCTAGAGCTCAAGTCCACCACGTGCCGCACTTGGTTAGTACATATTTTGAATCTTTATTGAATGCCTTTTCGATTAAGAATAATTGTTTCGAAAATATATTTTTTAGCGTTCATATCGAAAAATCGTTCTTATATACACCGCGCACCAGAAATCTTGCAGTATCGTAAACATCGTATAGTTGTAATCCACCACGTGCCGCACTTAGGTAATACATATTTTGAATCTTTTTTGAATGCCCATTTGATTAAAAATTGTTTTGAAAACATAATTATTAGTGTGCATGCCATAAAAAATCGCTCCCAAGTACACCGCAATGCCGAAATATGGCAGTATCGTAAACATCGTATAGTTGTAATCCACCACGTGCCGCATTTGGGTAGTACATATTATGAATCTTTATTTAACGCTCTTTTGATTAAAAATGGTGTTGACAACATAATATTTAGTGTTCATGTCGAAAAATCGCTCCTAAGTACACCGCGTTGCCGAAATATGGCAGTATCGTAAACATCGTATAGTTAAAATCGTATTTTTTGCTGGAGCTCAAGTCCACGGCGAGCCGCACTTAGGTAGTACATAATTTGAATCTTTATTCAATACCTTTTCGATTAAAAATTGTTTTGAAAACATAATTATTAGTGTGCATGCCGTAAAAATCGCTCCTTAGTACACCGCGTTGCCGAAATATGGCAGTATCGTAAACATCGTATAGTTAAAATCATATTGTTTTTTTAGAGCTCAAGTCCACCGCGTGCTGCACTTGGTTAGTACATATTTTGAATCTTTATTCAATACCTTTTCGATTAAAAATTGTTTTGAAAACATAATTATTAGTGTGCATGCCGTAAAAATCGCTCCTAAGTACACCGCGTTGCCGAAAGATGTCAGTATCGTAAACATCGTATAGTTGGAATCCACCACGTGCTGCATTTGGGTAGTACATATTATGAATCTTTATTTAACGCTCTTTTGATTAAAAATTGTTTTGAACACATAATTATTAGTGTGCATGCCGTAAAAATCGCTCCTAAGTACACCATGTTGCCGAAATAAGGCAGTATCGTAAACATCGTATAGTTAAAATCGTATTTTTTTCTAGAGCTTAAGTCCAACACGTGCCGCATTTGGGTAGTACATTTTATGAATCTCTATTTAACGCTCTTTTGATTAAAAATGGTTTTGATAACATAATATTTAGTGTTCATGCCGAAAAATCGCTCCTATATACACCGCGTTGCCGAAATATGGCAGTATCGTAAACATCGTATAGTTGTAATCCACCACGTGCCGCATTTGGGTAGTACATATTATGAATCTTTATTTAACGCTCTTTTGATTAAAAACGGTTTTGAAAACATAATATTTAGTGTTCATGCCAAAAAATCGCTCTAATATACACCGCATAACAGAAATCCTGCAGTATCATAAACATCGTATAGTTAAAATCATATTTTTTTCTAGAGCTTAAGTCCACCGCGTGCCGCACTTGGTTAGTACATTTTTTGAATCTTTATTCAATACCTTTTCGATTAAAATTTGTTTTGAAAACATAATTATTAGTGTGCATGCCGTAAAAATCGCTCCTAAGTACACCGCGTTGCCGAAATATGGCAGTATCGTAAACATCGTATAGTTAAAATCGTATTTTTTTCTAGAATTCAAGTCCACCACGTGCCTTATTTGGGTAGTACATATTATGAATCTTTATTTAAAGCTCTTTTGATTAAAAATGGTTTTGAAAACATAATATTTAGTGTTCATGCCGAAAAATTGCTTTAATATACACCGCTTACCAGAAATCCTGCAGTATCGTAAACATCGTATAGTTTAAATAAAATTGTTTTTCTAGAGCACAAGTCCACGGCGTGCCGCACTTGGGTAGCACATATTCTGAATCTTTATTCAATACCTTTTCGATTAATAATGTTTTCGAAAACATAATTTTTAGCGTTCATGCCGAAAAAATCGTACTTATATACACCGCGCACCAGAAATCTTTGCTCTTTTGATTAAAAATTGTTTTGAAAACATAATTATTAGTGTGCATGCCATAAAAATCGCTCATAAGTACACCGCGTTGCCGAAATATGGCAGTATCGTAAACATCGTATAGTTAAAATCGTATTATTTCTGGAGCTCAAGTCCACAGCGTGCAGCACTTGGGTAGCACATATTCTGAATCTTTATTCAATACCTTTTCAATTAAAAATTGTTTTGAAAACATAATTATTAGTGTGCATGCCGTAAAAATCGCTCCTAAG
This sequence comes from Metopolophium dirhodum, assembly GCF_019925205.1. Lineage (NCBI taxonomy): Eukaryota > Metazoa > Arthropoda > Insecta > Hemiptera > Aphididae > Metopolophium > Metopolophium dirhodum. The sequence goes on from NC_083560.1 coordinate 39,535,742, forward strand.
TACACCGCGTTGCCGAAATATGGCAGTATCATAAACATCGTATAGTTGTAATCCACCACGTGCCGCATTTTGGTAGTACATATTATGAATCTTTATTTAACGCTCTTTTGATTAAAAATGGTGTTGAAAACATAATATTTAGTGTTCATGTCGAAAAATCGCTCCTAAGTACACCGCGTTGCCGAAATATGGCAGTATCTTAAACATCGTATAGTTAAAATTGTATTTTTTCTAGAGCTCAAGTCCACGGCGTGCCGCACTTGGTTAGTAAATATTTTGAATCTTTATTTAACGCTCTTTCGATTAAAAATGGTTTTTAAAACATAATTATTATTGTTCATGCTGAAGAATCGCTCTTATATACACCGCGCAACAGAAATCCTGCAGTATTGTAAACATCGTATAGTTAAATTCATATTATTATTTAAGAGCTCAAGTCCACTGAGTGCCGCACTTGGTTAGTACATATTTTGAATCTTTATTCAATACCGTTTCGATTAAAAATTGTTTTGAAAACATAATTATTAGTGTGCATGCCGTAAAAATCGCTCCTAAGTACACCGTGTTGCCGAAATATGGCAGTATCGTAAACATCGTATAGTTAAAATCGTATTTTTTTCTAGAGCTTAAGTCCACCGCGTGCCGCACTTGGTTAATACATATTTTGAATCTTTATTCAATACCTTTTCGATTAAAAATTGTTTTGAAAACATAATTATTAGTATGCATGCCGTAAAAATCGCTCCTAAGTACACCGGGTTGCCGAAATATGGCAGTATCTTAAACATCGTATAGTTGTAATCCACCACGTGCCTTATTTGGGTAGTACATATTATGAATCTTTATTTAACACTCTTTTGATTAAAAATGGTTTCGAAAACATAATTTATATTGTTCATGCTAAAAAATCGCTATTATATATATACCGCGCACCAGAAATCCTGCAGTATCATAAACATCGTATTATTAAAATAATATTGTTTTTTTAGATCTGAAGTCCACCGCTTGCCGCACTTGGTTAGTACATATTTTGAATCTTTATTCAATACCTTTTCGATTAAAAATTGTTTTGAAAACATAATTATTAGTGTGCATGCCATAAAAATCGCTCCTAAGTACACCGTGTTGCCGAAATAAGGCAGTATCGTAAACATCGTATAGTTAAAATCGTATTTTTTTCTAGAGCTTAAGTCCACCACGTGCCGCATTTGGGTAGTACATATTATGAATCTTTATTTAACGCTTTTTTGATTAAAAATGGTTTTGAAAACATAATTTTTAGTGTTCATGCCGAAAAATCGCACCTAAGTACATCGCGTTGCCGAAATATGGCAGTATCGTAAACATCGTATAGTTAAAATCGTATTTTTTTCTAGACCTCAAGTCCACCACGTGCCACATTTGGGTAGTACATATTATGAATCTTTATTTAACGCTCTTTTGATTAAAAATGGTTTTGAAAACATAATATTTAGTGTTCATGCCGAAATATCGCTCTAATATATACCGCGCACTAGAAATCCTGCAGTATCGTAAACATCGTATAGTTAAAATCATATTATTATTTAAGAGCTCAAGTCCACCGAGTGCCGCACTTGATTAGTACATATTTTGAATCTCAATTCAATGCCCTTTGAATTAAAAATTCTTTTGAAAACATAATTTTTAGTGTTCATGCCGAAAAATCGCTCCTAAGTACACCGCGTTGCCGAAATATGGCAGTATCTTAAACATCGTATAGTTAAAATTGTATTTTTTCTAGAGCTCAAGTCCACCATGTGCCGCACTTAGGTAATACATATTTTGAATCTTTATTGAATGGCCTTTCGATTAAAAATGGTTTTGAAAACATAATATTTAGTGTTCATGCCGAAAAATCGCTCCTATATACACCGCAATGCCGAAATATGGCAGTATCGTAAACATCGTATAGTTGTAATCCACCACGTGCCGCATTTGGGTAGTACATATTATGAATCTTTATTTAACGCTCTTTTGATTAAAAATGGTGTTGAAAACATAATATTTAGTGTTCATGTCGAAAAATCGCTCCTAAGTACACCGCGTTGCCGAAATATGGCAGTATCGTAAACATCGTATAGTTAAAATCGTATTTTTTGCTGGAGCTCAAGTCCACGGCGAGCCGCACTTAGGTAGTAAATATTTTGAATCTTTATTCAATATCTTTTCGCTTAAAAATTGTTTTGAAAACATTATATTTAGTGTTCATGCCGAAAAATCGCTCTAATACACCGCGCACCAGAAATCCTGCAGTATCGTAATCATCATATAGTTGAAATCATATTGTTTTTCTAGAGCTCAAGTCCACCGCGTGCCGCACTTGGTTATAGTACATATTTTGAATCTTAATTCAAAGCCGTTTCGATTAATAATGTTTTCGAAAACATAATTTTTAGCGTTCATGCCGAAAAATCGTTGTTATATACACCGCGCACCAGAAATCTTTGCTCTTTTGATTAAAAATTGTTTTGAAAACATAATTTTTAGTGTTCATGCTGAAAAATCGCTCCTAAGTACACCGTGTTGCCGAAATATAGCAGTATCGTAAACATCGTATAGTTAAAATCGTATTATTTCTGGAGCTCAAGTCCACGGCGTGCAGCACTTGGGTAGTACATATTTTGAATCTTTATTCAATACCTTTTCGATTAAAAAATGTTTTGAAAACATAATTTTTAGTTTTCATGCCGAAAAATCGCTCCTAAGTACACCGCGTTGCCGAAATATTGCAGTATCGTAAACATCGTATAGTTAAAATCGTATTTTTTTCTGGAGGTCAAGTCCACCGCGTGCCGCACTTAGGTAATACATATTTTGAATCTTTATTGAATTGCCTTTCCATTAAAAATGGTTTTGAAAACATAATTTATATTGTTCATGCTGAAAAATCGCTCTTATAGACACCGCGCACCAGAAATCCTGCAGTATCGTAAACATCGTATTGTTAAAATCATATTGTTTTTCTAGAGCTCAAGTCCACCACGTGCCGCACTTGGGTAGTACATAATTTGAATCTTAATTCAATGCCGTTTCGATTAATAATGTTTTCGAAAACATAATTTTTAGCGTTCATGCCGAATAATCGTTCTTATATACACCGCGCACCAGAAATCTTTGCTCTTTTGATTAAAAATGGTGTTGAAAACATAATTTTTAGTGTTCATGTCGAAAAATCGCTCCTAAGTACACCGCGTTGCCGAAATATGGCAGTATCGTAAACATCGTATAGTTAAAATCGTATTTTTTTCCGGAGCTCAAGTCAACCGCGTGCCGCACTTAGGTAGTATATATTATGAATCTTTATTTAACGCTCTTTTGATTAAAAATGGTGTTGAAAACATAATATTTAGTGTTCATGTCGAAAAATCGCTCCTAAGTACACCGTGTTACATACCGCACACCAGAAATCCTGCAGTATCATAAACATCGTATTGTTAAAATCATATTGTTTTTTTAGATCTGAAGTCCACCGCGTGCCGCACTTGGTTAGTACATATTTTGAATCTTTATTTAACGCTCTTTCGATTAAAAATTGTTTTGAAAACATAACATTTAGTGTTCATGCCGAAAAATCGCTCTAATATACACCGCGCAACAGAAATCCTGCAGTATCGTAAACATCATATAGTTAAAATCATATTGTTTTTCTAGAGCTCAAGTCCACCGCGTGCCGCACTTGGTTATAGTACATATTTTGAATCTTAATTCAAAGCCGTTTCGATTAATCATGTTTTCGAAAACATAATTTTTAGCGTTCATGCCGAATAATCGTTGTTATATACACCGCGCACCAGAAATCTTTGCTCTTTTGATTAAAAATTGTTTTGAAAACATAATTTTTAGTGTTCATGCTGAAAAATCGCTCCTAAGTACACCGTGTTGCCGAAATATAGCAGTATCGTAAACATCGTATAGTTAAAATCGTATTATTTCTGGAGCTCAAGTCCACGGCGTGCAGCACTTGGGTAGTACATATTTTGAATTTTTATTCAATACCTTTTCGATTAAAAAATGTTTTGAAAACATAATTTTTAGTTTTCATGCCGAAAAATCGCTCCTAAGTACACCGTGTTGCCGAAATATTGCAGTATCGTAAATATCTTATAGTTAAAATCGTATTTTTTTCTGGACCTCAAGTTAACCGCGTTCCGCACTTAGGTAATACAAATTTTGAATCTTTTTTGAATGCTCTTTCGATTAAAAATGGTTTTGAAAACATAATTTTTATTGTTCATACCGAAAAATCACTTTTAAATAAACCACGCACACGATATATAGCAGTATCGTAAACATCGTATAGTTAAAATCGTATTTTTTTCTAGAATTCAAGTCCACCACGTGCCTTATTTGGGTAGTACATATTATGAATCTTTATTTAAAGCTCTTTTGATTAAAAATGGTTTTGAAAACATAATATTTAGTGTTCATGCCGAAAAATTGCTTTAATATACACCGCTTACCAGAAATCCTGCAGTATCGTAAACATCGTATAGTTTAAATAAAATTGTTTTTCTAGAGCACAAGTCCACGGCGTGCCGCACTTGGGTAGCACATATTCTGAATCTTTATTCAATACCTTTTCGATTAATAATGTTTTCGAAAACATAATTTTTAGCGTTCATGCCGAAAAATCGTACTTATATACACCGCGCACCAGAAATCTTTGCTCTTTTGATTAAAAATTGTTTTGAAAACATAATTATTAGTGTGCATGCCATAAAAATCGCTCATAAGTACACCGCGTTGCCGAAATATGGCAGTATCGTAAACATCGTATAGTTAAAATCGTATTATTTCTGGAGCTCAAGTCCACAGCGTGCAGCACTTGGGTAGCACATATTCTGAATCTTTATTCAATACCTTTTCAATTAAAAATTGTTTTGAAAACATAATTATTAGTGTGCATGCCGTAAAAATCGCTCCTAAGTACACCGCGTTGCCGAAATATGGCAGTATCATAAACATCGTATAGTTGTAATCCACCACGTGCCGCATTTTGGTAGTACATATTATGAATCTTTATTTAACGCTCTTTTGATTAAAAATGGTGTTGAAAACATAATATTTAGTGTTCATGTCGAAAAATCGCTCCTAAGTACACCGCGTTGCCGAAATATGGCAGTATCTTAAACATCGTATAGTTAAAATTGTATTTTTTCTAGAGCTCAAGTCCACGGCGTGCCGCACTTGGTTAGTAAATATTTTGAATCTTTATTTAACGCTCTTTCGATTAAAAATGGTTTTTAAAACATAATTATTATTGTTCATGCTGAAGAATCGCTCTTATATACACCGCGCAACAGAAATCCTGCAGTATTGTAAACATCGTATAGTTAAATTCATATTATTATTTAAGAGCTCAAGTCCACTGAGTGCCGCACTTGGTTAGTACATATTTTGAATCTTTATTCAATACCGTTTCGATTAAAAATTGTTTTGAAAACATAATTATTAGTGTGCATGCCGTAAAAATCGCTCCTAAGTACACCGTGTTGCCGAAATATGGCAGTATCGTAAACATCGTATAGTTAAAATCGTATTTTTTTCTAGAGCTTAAGTCCACCGCGTGCCGCACTTGGTTAATACATATTTTGAATCTTTATTCAATACCTTTTCGATTAAAAATTGTTTTGAAAACATAATTATTAGTATGCATGCCGTAAAAATCGCTCCTAAGTACACCGGGTTGCCGAAATATGGCAGTATCTTAAACATCGTATAGTTGTAATCCACCACGTGCCTTATTTGGGTAGTACATATTATGAATCTTTATTTAACACTCTTTTGATTAAAAATGGTTTCGAAAACATAATTTATATTGTTCATGCTAAAAAATCGCTATTATATATATACCGCGCACCAGAAATCCTGCAGTATCATAAACATCGTATTATTAAAATAATATTGTTTTTTTAGATCTGAAGTCCACCGCTTGCCGCACTTGGTTAGTACATATTTTGAATCTTTATTCAATACCTTTTCGATTAAAAATTGTTTTGAAAACATAATTATTAGTGTGCATGCCATAAAAATCGCTCCTAAGTACACCGTGTTGCCGAAATAAGGCAGTATCGTAAACATCGTATAGTTAAAATCGTATTTTTTTCTAGAGCTTAAGTCCACCACGTGCCGCATTTGGGTAGTACATATTATGAATCTTTATTTAACGCTTTTTTGATTAAAAATGGTTTTGAAAACATAATTTTTAGTGTTCATGCCGAAAAATCGCACCTAAGTACATCGCGTTGCCGAAATATGGCAGTATCGTAAACATCGTATAGTTAAAATCGTATTTTTTTCTAGACCTCAAGTCCACCACGTGCCACATTTGGGTAGTACATATTATGAATCTTTATTTAACGCTCTTTTGATTAAAAATGGTTTTGAAAACATAATATTTAGTGTTCATGCCGAAATATCGCTCTAATATATACCGCGCACTAGAAATCCTGCAGTATCGTAAACATCGTATAGTTAAAATCATATTATTATTTAAGAGCTCAAGTCCACCGAGTGCCGCACTTGATTAGTACATATTTTGAATCTCAATTCAATGCCCTTTGAATTAAAAATTCTTTTGAAAACATAATTTTTAGTGTTCATGCCGAAAAATCGCTCCTAAGTACACCGCGTTGCCGAAATATGGCAGTATCTTAAACATCGTATAGTTAAAATTGTATTTTTTCTAGAGCTCAAGTCCACCATGTGCCGCACTTAGGTAATACATATTTTGAATCTTTATTGAATGGCCTTTCGATTAAAAATGGTTTTGAAAACATAATATTTAGTGTTCATGCCGAAAAATCGCTCCTATATACACCGCAATGCCGAAATATGGCAGTATCGTAAACATCGTATAGTTGTAATCCACCACGTGCCGCATTTGGGTAGTACATATTATGAATCTTTATTTAACGCTCTTTTGATTAAAAATGGTGTTGAAAACATAATATTTAGTGTTCATGTCGAAAAATCGCTCCTAAGTACACCGCGTTGCCGAAATATGGCAGTATCGTAAACATCGTATAGTTAAAATCGTATTTTTTGCTGGAGCTCAAGTCCACGGCGAGCCGCACTTAGGTAGTAAATATTTTGAATCTTTATTCAATATCTTTTCGCTTAAAAATTGTTTTGAAAACATTATATTTAGTGTTCATGCCGAAAAATCGCTCTAATACACCGCGCACCAGAAATCCTGCAGTATCGTAATCATCATATAGTTGAAATCATATTGTTTTTCTAGAGCTCAAGTCCACCGCGTGCCGCACTTGGTTATAGTACATATTTTGAATCTTAATTCAAAGCCGTTTCGATTAATAATGTTTTCGAAAACATAATTTTTAGCGTTCATGCCGAAAAATCGTTGTTATATACACCGCGCACCAGAAATCTTTGCTCTTTTGATTAAAAATTGTTTTGAAAACATAATTTTTAGTGTTCATGCTGAAAAATCGCTCCTAAGTACACCGTGTTGCCGAAATATAGCAGTATCGTAAACATCGTATAGTTAAAATCGTATTATTTCTGGAGCTCAAGTCCACGGCGTGCAGCACTTGGGTAGTACATATTTTGAATCTTTATTCAATACCTTTTCGATTAAAAAATGTTTTGAAAACATAATTTTTAGTTTTCATGCCGAAAAATCGCTCCTAAGTACACCGCGTTGCCGAAATATTGCAGTATCGTAAACATCGTATAGTTAAAATCGTATTTTTTTCTGGAGGTCAAGTCCACCGCGTGCCGCACTTAGGTAATACATATTTTGAATCTTTATTGAATTGCCTTTCCATTAAAAATGGTTTTGAAAACATAATTTATATTGTTCATGCTGAAAAATCGCTCTTATAGACACCGCGCACCAGAAATCCTGCAGTATCGTAAACATCGTATTGTTAAAATCATATTGTTTTTCTAGAGCTCAAGTCCACCACGTGCCGCACTTGGGTAGTACATAATTTGAATCTTAATTCAATGCCGTTTCGATTAATAATGTTTTCGAAAACATAATTTTTAGCGTTCATGCCGAATAATCGTTCTTATATACACCGCGCACCAGAAATCTTTGCTCTTTTGATTAAAAATGGTGTTGAAAACATAATTTTTAGTGTTCATGTCGAAAAATCGCTCCTAAGTACACCGCGTTGCCGAAATATGGCAGTATCGTAAACATCGTATAGTTAAAATCGTATTTTTTTCCGGAGCTCAAGTCAACCGCGTGCCGCACTTAGGTAGTATATATTATGAATCTTTATTTAACGCTCTTTTGATTAAAAATGGTGTTGAAAACATAATATTTAGTGTTCATGTCGAAAAATCGCTCCTAAGTACACCGTGTTACATACCGCACACCAGAAATCCTGCAGTATCATAAACATCGTATTGTTAAAATCATATTGTTTTTTTAGATCTGAAGTCCACCGCGTGCCGCACTTGGTTAGTACATATTTTGAATCTTTATTTAACGCTCTTTCGATTAAAAATTGTTTTGAAAACATAACATTTAGTGTTCATGCCGAAAAATCGCTCTAATATACACCGCGCAACAGAAATCCTGCAGTATCGTAAACATCATATAGTTAAAATCATATTGTTTTTCTAGAGCTCAAGTCCACCGCGTGCCGCACTTGGTTATAGTACATATTTTGAATCTTAATTCAAAGCCGTTTCGATTAATCATGTTTTCGAAAACATAATTTTTAGCGTTCATGCCGAATAATCGTTGTTATATACACCGCGCACCAGAAATCTTTGCTCTTTTGATTAAAAATTGTTTTGAAAACATAATTTTTAGTGTTCATGCTGAAAAATCGCTCCTAAGTACACCGTGTTGCCGAAATATAGCAGTATCGTAAACATCGTATAGTTAAAATCGTATTATTTCTGGAGCTCAAGTCCACGGCGTGCAGCACTTGGGTAGTACATATTTTGAATTTTTATTCAATACCTTTTCGATTAAAAAATGTTTTGAAAACATAATTTTTAGTTTTCATGCCGAAAAATCGCTCCTAAGTACACCGTGTTGCCGAAATATTGCAGTATCGTAAATATCTTATAGTTAAAATCGTATTTTTTTCTGGACCTCAAGTTAACCGCGTTCCGCACTTAGGTAATACAAATTTTGAATCTTTTTTGAATGCTCTTTCGATTAAAAATGGTTTTGAAAACATAATTTTTATTGTTCATACCGAAAAATCACTTTTAAATAAACCACGCACACGATATATAGCAGTATCGTAAACATCGTATAGTTAAAATCGTACTTTTTTCTGGAGGTCAAGTCCACCGCGTGCCGCACTTAGGTAATACATATTTTGAATCTTTATTGAATTGCCTTTCCATTAAAAATGGTTTTGAAAACATATTTTATATTGTTCATGCTGAAAAATCGCTCTTATAGACACCGCGCACCGGAAATCCTGCAGTATCGTAAACATCGTATTGTTAAAATCATATTGTTTTTCTAGAGCTCAAGTCCACCACGTGCCGCACTTGGGTAGTTCATAATTTGAATCTTAATTCAATGCCGTTTCGATTAATAATGTTTTCGAAAACATAATTTTTAGCGTTCATGCCGAATAATCGTTCTTATATACACCGCGCACCAGAAATCTTTGCTCTTTTGATTAAAAATGGTGTTGAAAACATAATTTTTAGTGTTCATGTCGAAAAATCGCTCCTAAGTACACCGCGTTGCCGAAATATGGCAGTATCGTAAACATCGTATAGTTGTAATCCACCACGTGCCGCATTTGGGTAGTACATATTATGAATCTTTATTTAACGCTCTTTTGATTAAAAATAGTGTTGAAAACATAATATTTAGTGTTCATGTCGAAAAATCGCTCCTAAGTACACCGCGTTGCCGAAATATGGCAGTATCTTAAACATCGTATTGTTAAAATTGTATTTTTTCTAGAGCTCAAGTCCACCATGTGCCGCACTTAGGTAATACATATTTTGAATCTTTAATGAATGGCCTTTCGATTAAAAATGGTTTTGAAAACATAATATTTAGCGTTCATGCCGAAAAATCGTTCTTATATACACCGCGCACCAGAAATCTTTGCTCTTTTGATTAAAAATTGTTTTGAAAACATAATTTTTAGTGTTCATGCCGAAAAATCGCTCCTATATACACCGCAATGCCGAAATATGGCAGTATCGTAAACATCGTATAGTTGTAATCCACCACGTGCCGCATTTGGGTAGTACATATTATGAATCTTTATTTAACGCTCTTTTGATTAAAAATGGTGTTGACAACATAATATTTAGTGTTCATGTCGAAAAATCGCTCCTAAGTACACCGCGTTGCCGAAATATGGCAGTATCGTAAACATCGTATAGTTAAAATCGTATTTTTTGCTGGAGCTCAAGTCCACGGCGAGCCGCACTTAGGTAATACATATTTTGAATCTTTATTCAATACCTTTTCGATTAAAAATTGTTTTGAAAACATAATTATTAGTGTGCATGCCGTAAAAATCGCTCCTTAGTACACCGCGTTGCCGAAATATGGCAGTATCGTAAACATCGTATAGTTAAAATCATATTGTTTTTTTAGAGCTCAAGTCCACCGCGTGCTGCACTTGGTTAGTACATATTTTGAATCTTTATTCAATACCTTTTCGATTAAAAATTGTTTTGAAAACATAATTATTAGTGTGCATGCCGTAAAAATCGCTCCTAAGTACACCGCGTTGCCGAAAGATGTCAGTATCGTAAACATCGTATAGTTGGAATCCACCACGTGCTGCATTTGGGTAGTACATATTATGAATCTTTATTTAACGCTCTTTTCATTAAAAATTGTTTTGAACACATAATTATTAGTGTGCATGCCGTAAAAATCGCTCCTAAGTACACCATGTTGCCGAAATATGGCAGTATCGTAAACATCGTATAGTTAAAATCGTATTTTTTTCTAGAGCTTAAGTCCACCACGTGCCGCATTTGGGTAGTACATTTTATGAATCTCTATATAACGCTCTATTGATTAAAAATGGTTTTGATAACATAATATTTAGTGTTCATGCCGAAAATTTGCTCTAATATACACTGCGCACTAGAAATCCTGCAGTATCGTAAACATCGTATAGTTAAAATCATATTATTATTTAAGAGCTCAAATCCACCGAGTGCCGCACTTGATTAGTACATATTTTGAATCTCAATTCAATGCCCTTTGAATTAAAAATTGTTTTGAAAACATAATATTTAGTGTTCATGCCAAAAAATCGCTCTAATATACACCGCATAACAGAAGTCCTGCAGTATCATAAACATCGTATAGTTAAAATCATATTTTTTTCTAGAGCTTAAGTCCACCGCGTGCCGCACTTGGTTAGTACATTTTTTGAATCTTTATTCAATACCTTTTCGATTAAAAATTGTTTTGAAAACATAATTATTAGTGTGCATGCCGTAAAAATCGCTCCTAAGTACACCGCGTTGCCGAAATATGGCAGTATCGTAAACATCGTATAGTTAAAATCGTATTTTTTTCTAGAGCTCAAGTCCACCACGTGCCTTATTTGGGTAGTACATATTATGAATCTTTATTTAAAGCTCTTTTGATTAAAAATGGTTTTGAAAACATAATATTTAGTGTTCATGCCGAAAAATTGCTTTAATATACACCGCTTACCAGAAATCCTGCAGTATCGTAAACATCGTATAGTTTAAATAAAATTGTTTTTCTAGAGCACAAGTCCACGGCGTGCCGCACTTGGGTAGCACGTATTCTGAATCTTTATTCAATACCTTTTCGATTAATAATGTTTTCGAAAACATAATTTTTAGTGTTCATGCCGAAAAATCGCTCTAATACACCGCGCACCAGAAATCCTGCAGTATCGTAAACATCGTATTGTTAAAATCATATTGTTTTTTTAGATCTCTAGTCCACGGCGTGCCGCACTTGGTTAGTAAATATTTTGAATCTTTATTCAATACCGTTTCGATTAAAAATTGTTTTGAAAACATAATATTTAGTGTTCATGCCGAAAAATCGCTCCTATATACACCGCGTTGCCGAAATATGGCAGTATCGTAAACATCGTATAGTTGTAATCCACCACGTGCCGCATTTGGGTAGTACATATTATGAATCTTTATTTAACGCTCTTTTGATTAAAAACGGTTTTGAAAACATAATATTTAGTGTGCATGCCGTAAAAATCGCTCCTAAGTACACCGCGTTGCCGAAATATGGCAGTATCATAAACATCGTATAGTTGTAATCCACCAAGTGCCGCATTTTGGTAGTACATATTATGAATCTTTATTTAACGCTCTTTTGATTAAAAATGGTGTTGAAAACATAATATTTAGTGTTCATGTCGAAAAATCGCTCCTAAGTACACCGCGTTGCCGAAATATGGCAGTATCTTAAACATCGTATAGTTAAAATTGTATTTTTTCTAGAGCTCAAGTCCACGGCGTGCCGCACTTGGTTAGTAAATATTTTGAATCTTTATTTAACGCTCTTTCGATTAAAAATGGTTTTGAAAACATAATTATTATTGTTCATGCTGAAGAATCGCTCTTATATACACCGCGCAACAGAAATCCTGCAGTATTGTAAACATCGTATAGTTAAATTCATATTATTATTTAAGAGCTCAAGTCCACTGAGTGCCGCACTTGGTTAGTACATATTTTGAATCTTTATTCAATACCGTTTCGATTAAAAATTGTTTTGAAAACATAATTATTAGTGTGCATGCCGTAAAAATCGCTCCTAAGTACACCGCGTTGCCGAAATATGGCAGTATCGTAAACATCGTATAGTTAAAATCGTATTTTTTTCTAGAGCTCAAGTCCACCACGTGCCTTATTTGGGTAGTACATATTATGAATCTTTATTTAAAGCTCTTTTGATTAAAAATGGTTTTGAAAACATAATATTTAGTGTTCATGCCGAAAAATTGCTTTAATATACACCGCTTACCAGAAATCCTGCAGTATCGTAAACATCGTATAGTTTAAATAAAATTGTTTTTCTAGAGCACAAGTCCACGGCGTGCCGCACTTGGGTAGCACGTATTCTGAATCTTTATTCAATACCTTTTCGATTAATAATGTTTTCGAAAACATAATTTTTAGTGTTCATGCCGAAAAATCGCTCTAATACACCGCGCACCAGAAATCCTGCAGTATCGTAAACATCGTATTGTTAAAATCATATTGTTTTTTTAGATCTCTAGTCCACGGCGTGCCGCACTTGGTTAGTAAATATTTTGAATCTTTATTCAATACCGTTTCGATTAAAAATTGTTTTGAAAACATAATATTTAGTGTTCATGCCGAAAAATCGCTCCTATATACACCGCGTTGCCGAAATATGGCAGTATCGTAAACATCGTATAGTTGTAATCCACAACGTGCCGCATTTGGGTAGTACATATTATGAATCTTTATTTAACGCTCTTTTGATTAAAAACGGTTTTGAAAACATAATATTTAGTGTGCATGCCGTAAAAACCGCTCCTAAGTACACCGCGTTGCCGAAATATGGCAGTATCATAAACATCGTATAGTTGTAATCCACCAAGTGCCGCATTTTGGTAGTACATATTATGAATCTTTATTTAACGCTCTTTTGATTAAAAATGGTGTTGAAAACATAATATTTAGTGTTCATGTCGAAAAATCGCTCCTAAGTACACCGCGTTGCCGAAATATTGCAGTATCTTAAACATCGTATAGTTAAAATTGTATTTTTTCTAGAGCTCAAGTCCACGGCGTGCCGCACTTGGTTAGTAAATATTTTGAATCTTTATTTAACGCTCTTTCGATTAAAAATGGTTTTGAAAACATAATTATTATTGTTCATGCTGAAGAATCGCTCTTATATACACCGCGCAACAGAAATCCTGCAGTATTGTAAACATCGTATAGTTAAATTCATATTATTATTTAAGAGCTCAAGTCCACTGAGTGCCGCACTTGGTTAGTACATATTTTGAATCTTTATTCAATACCGTTTCGATTAAAAATTGTTTTGAAAACATAATTATTAGTGTGCATGCCGTAAAAATCGCTCCTAAGTACACCGCGTTGCCGAAATATGGCAGTATCGTAAACATCGTATAGTTAAAATCGTATTTTTTTCTAGAGCTCAAGTCCACCACGTGCCTTATTTGGGTAGTACATATTATGAATCTTTATTTAAAGCTCTTTTGATTAAAAATGGTTTTGAAAACATAATATTTAGTGTTCATGCCGAAAAATTGCTTTAATATACACCGCTTACCAGAAATCCTGCAGTATCGTAAACATCGTATAGTTTAAATAAAATTGTTTTTCTAGAGCACAAGTCCACGGCGTGCCGCACTTGGGTAGCACGTATTCTGAATCTTTATTCAATACCTTTTCGATTAATAATGTTTTCGAAAACATAATTTTTAGTGTTCATGCCGAAAAATCGCTCTAATACACCGCGCACCAGAAATCCTGCAGTATCGTAAACATCGTATTGTTAAAATCATATTGTTTTTTTAGATCTCTAGTCCACGGCGTGCCGCACTTGGTTAGTAAATATTTTGAATCTTTATTCAATACCGTTTCGATTAAAAATTGTTTTGAAAACATAATATTTAGTGTTCATGCCGAAAAATCGCTCCTATATACACCGCGTTGCCGAAATATGGCAGTATCGTAAACATCGTATAGTTGTAATCCACCACGTGCCGCATTTGGGTAGTACATATTATGAATCTTTATTTAACGCTCTTTTGATTAAAAACGGTTTTGAAAACATAATATTTAGTGTGCATGCCGTAAAAACCGCTCCTAAGTACACCGCGTTGCCGAAATATGGCAGTATCATAAACATCGTATAGTTGTAATCCACCAAGTGCCGCATTTTGGTAGTACATATTATGAATCTTTATTTAACGCTCTTTTGATTAAAAATGGTGTTGAAAACATAATATTTAGTGTTCATGTCGAAAAATCGCTCCTAAGTACACCGCGTTGCCGAAATATTGCAGTATCTTAAACATCGTATAGTTAAAATTGTATTTTTTCTAGAGCTCAAGTCCACGGCGTGCCGCACTTGGTTAGTAAATATTTTGAATCTTTATTTAACGCTCTTTCGATTAAAAATGGTTTTGAAAACATAATTATTATTGTTCATGCTGAAGAATCGCTCTTATATACACCGCGCAACAGAAATCCTGCAGTATTGTAAACATCGTATAGTTAAATTCATATTATTATTTAAGAGCTCAAGTCCACTGAGTGCCGCACTTGGTTAGTACATATTTTGAATCTTTATTCAATACCGTTTCGATTAAAAATTGTTTTGAAAACATAATTATTAGTGTGCATGCCGTAAAAATCGCTCCTAAGTACACCGCGTTGCCGAAATATGGCAGTATCGTAAACATCGTATAGTTAAAATCGTATTTTTTTCTAGAGCTCAAGTCCACCACGTGCCTTATTTGGGTAGTACATATTATGAATCTTTATTTAAAGCTCTTTTGATTAAAAATGGTTTTGAAAACATAATATTTAGTGTTCATGCCGAAAAATTGCTTTAATATACACCGCTTACCAGAAATCCTGCAGTATCGTAAACATCGTATAGTTTAAATAAAATTGTTTTTCTAGAGCACAAGTCCACGGCGTGCCGCACTTGGGTAGCACGTATTCTGAATCTTTATTCAATACCTTTTCGATTAATAATGTTTTCGAAAACATAATTTTTAGTGTTCATGCCGAAAAATCGCTCTAATACACCGCGCACCAGAAATCCTGCAGTATCGTAAACATCGTATTGTTAAAATCATATTGTTTTTTTAGATCTCTAGTCCACGGCGTGCCGCACTTGGTTAGTAAATATTTTGAATCTTTATTCAATACCGTTTCGATTAAAAATTGTTTTGAAAACATAATATTTAGTGTTCATGCCGAAAAATCGCTCCTATATACACCGCGTTGCCGAAATATGGCAGTATCGTAAACATCGTATAGTTGTAATCCACCACGTGCCGCATTTGGGTAGTACATATTATGAATCTTTATTTAACGCTCTTTTGATTAAAAACGGTTTTGAAAACATAATATTTAGTGTGCATGCCGTAAAAACCGCTCCTAAGTACACCGCGTTGCCGAAATATGGCAGTATCATAAACATCGTATAGTTGTAATCCACCAAGTGCCGCATTTTGGTAGTACATATTATGAATCTTTATTTAACGCTCTTTTGATTAAAAATGGTGTTGAAAACATAATATTTAGTGTTCATGTCGAAAAATCGCTCCTAAGTACACCGCGTTGCCGAAATATTGCAGTATCTTAAACATCGTATAGTTAAAATTGTATTTTTTCTAGAGCTCAAGTCCACGGCGTGCCGCACTTGGTTAGTAAATATTTTGAATCTTTATTTAACGCTCTTTCGATTAAAAATGGTTTTGAAAACATAATTATTATTGTTCATGCTGAAGAATCGCTCTTATATACACCGCGCAACAGAAATCCTGCAGTATTGTAAACATCGTATAGTTAAATTCATATTATTATTTAAGAGCTCAAGTCCACTGAGTGCCGCACTTGGTTAGTACATATTTTGAATCTTTATTCAATACCGTTTCGATTAAAAATTGTTTTGAAAACATAATTATTAGTGTGCATGCCGTAAAAATCGCTCCTAAGTACACCGTGTTGCAAGGCTGGGCATTAACGAGTTAAAAGTTAAAATTAAGTTAAACCGTTAAGTTAATTTTAATTAAGTTAATTAACTCGTTACTTTTTTTACAAATTAACTTTTAACTTAATAAGTTACTTTTTTTTTAAGATTAACGTGTTAACTTTAAGTTAATTTTATTTAAAAGTATCTAAATTAAGTTAATTTTAGTGCAAAGAATAATGCAAATTATTAATGAGGTTTTTAGTATATTTATTATTTATTATTTTAATATGAATTTCCTGTAGACGAAAATAATATGAAAAATAACTTTAATAGTCATTATATGGGCTATAATATAATATCTACCTACACGTTTATCATTATAAATTGTATTAATAATATTTTCAAAGATAGGTTATACCTACAGATTATCGTTTAAATGGGTTCCCTGAAGTGGATGTTGAATATTGTCGTGAACGTTTTACCATTATTAAATAAATGCAATAAATAATAATGGGCTAGTCCGAATTTGGTTCTACAATAATTACCGGCATTATAATAAGTCACAACACAGATAAAATGCGGAATTTAATAAATAATTGTTTTGACATGTTATTGGTGAAGCCTATAATAAAAACAACTAATAATCAATAAAATGATAAAATATAAGTATACCATCATGTGTCATTTGTGTCAACCTTCGTAATATAAATTTATAATTTATTACCCATTCAATATTTCTGCTTGGTATTTAATTAAATTTATATAATATTATGATGTATATTTCGCTTAAACTTTTACAGATATGAGTGAATAGCTTTGTATATACAGATATACTATATAATATTAAAATAAAGAGTACCTAAAGATAATATAATATTATTGTTATTTGTATGTATTTAACGTAAATAAGATTACAAGAATTTTATATTATTATGATTTGTGAATCAAGGCTCTGTTCGTTTTATTTTTATAATATTGTTATTGTATGAACAGACGAACAGTAAACACTATAAACATCATAAACCCATGGAAATTCTAAGAATATTCTGTGAAAATAGTAAATACCACGAGAGCTAGTGTCGACGGGGATTAATCACAAAACAACTGTGGTTTAATTTCCAAATTTCCAATTTAATTTCATTATCCAACTAGCATGTGTTCTGTTCGCATCTTGTTAGAATTTATAATATATAGTTATTAGTTTATTACTTTATTAGCTTATTATATTTCTGTAAAAGTTTATTATTTTTTTTAACTACAATGTCTGAAGACCATATTTTAAAGTGGCCCTATTTAAAAACTTATTTCGAACAACAACTATCAACATCAGATACAACTGAAAAAAAATCCAATTTTACATTCAAATGCATGCTATGCATGCCAAAAATAAAATTGATATCAACTTCTATAAGTTCAAATTCAAATAATAATTAATTAATATTGGGCAGTTAAAAAATATATTTATTTATGTTTATAAATAATATCTATATAATACACATAAATGATATATAGCAACATAAATGAGATTATCGATTATCTTATTTATATGTTACCTAAATGATATGTGGTGACTGTTACCTAAATGATATGTGGTGACTTTCAATAATGAATGCTGTAGTCATGACTCAACTATTTTATTATTTACCATGTTTAGTAACAGTGGAAGTACACAATTGGTAAAATTGAAATAATTGCGTAATAATTCATAAGTTTGTAAAGACAACTTCTATAATTATAATTAACTATTTTAAATGTATAGTTATTTTTATATTCTATAACGGGTATTTAAATTTGTACGAAAAGTTTAAAGCTTATACAAAATATGTAATTTTTTAAGATATTTATTAAAGGTTTAACATTTGTGGTTTTATTTTTATCTAAAAATATAGTACAAAGTAATTATATTTTTACTGATAATAATTGTTCATGTTGTGCTGAGCCTAGTTTTTAAAACTACACGGTGGCTGCATTTTGTCTACTCAGTATAGAAAATATATTTGGGTGGTAGGTACTAGGTACTGCCTGTTTGATTTTTATAATTTATGTGAATCAATTAAAAATATTGGTATCTTGGCAGTTGGGAGAAAACTGTGTTTTTTTTTTTTGGATGTACCACTTGGGTAAATTGATTTGAGTATGAGTTTAGGACTAAGATTTATTTTGGAAAAGTAGGTTTTTTGACAGCTAGTTAATACTTTTATGTATCATTTAAAAAAATTTTCCCAGTATTTTTCTTGAGTGTAAAAAAACTAATATTATGTGTGCAATTTTTTATTTTTGCAAAATAGAAAATTTTAACTTTAAACTAAGTTAAGTTACTTTTTTTTCAAAGTTAACTTTTAACTTAACGAGTTAACGAAAAAAATATGATTAACTTTTAATTTAACTTAACTTTATTATTTTAAAATAACTTAACTTAACGAGTTAAAAAAAATCGTTAACTTGCCCAGCCTTGCCGTGTTGCCGAAATATGGCAGTATCGTAAACATCGTATAGTTAAAATCGTATTTTTTTCTAGAGCTTAAGTCCACCACGTGCCGCATTTGGGTAGTACATATTATGAATCTTTATTTAACGCTTTTTTGATTAAAAATGGTTTTGAAAACATAATTTTTAGTGTTCATGCCGAAAAATCGCTCCTAAGTACATCGCGTTGCCGAAATATGGCAGTATCGTAAACATCGTATAGTTAAAATCGTATTTTTTTCTAGACCTCAAGTCCACCACGTGCCGCATTTGGGTAGTACATATTATGAATCTTTATTTAACGCTCTTTTCGCTTAAAAATTGTTTTGAAAACATAATATTTAGTGTTCATGCCGAAAAATCGCTCTAATACACCGCGCACCAGAAATCCTGCAGTATCGTAAACATCGTATTGTTAAAATCATATTGTTTTTTTAGATCTGAAGTCCACCGCGTGCCGCACTTGGTTAGTACATATTTTGAATCTTTATTCAATACCGTTTCGATTAAAAATTGTTTTGAAAACATAATTATTAGTGTGCATGCCGTAAAAATCGCTCCTAAGTACACCGTGTGGCCGAAATATGGCAGTATCGTTAACATCGTATAGTTAAAATCGTATTTTTTTCTAGAGCTTAAGTCCACCGCGTGCCGCACTTGGTTAGTACATATTTTGAATCTTTATTCAATACCTTTTCGATTAAAAATTGTTTTGAAAAGATAATTATTAGTGTGCATGCCGTAAAAATCGCTCCTAAGTACACCGCGTTGCCGAAATATGGCAGTATCGTAAACATCGTATAGTTGTAATCCACCACCTGCCTTATTTGGGTAGTACATATTATGCATCTTTATTTAACACTCTTTTGATTAAAAATGGTTTCGAAAACATAATTTATATTGTTCATGCTAAAAAATCGCTCTTATATATACCGCGCACCAGAAATCCTGCAGTATCATAAACATCGTATTATTAAAATAATATTGTTTTTTTAGATCTGAAGTCCACCGCTTGCCGCACTTGGTTAGTACATATTTTGAATCTTTATTCAATACCTTTGCGATTAAAAATTGTTTTGAAAACATAATTATTAGTGTGCATGCCATAAAAATCGCTCCTAAGTACACCGTGTTGCCGAAATAAGGCAGTATCGTAAACATCGTATAGTTAAAATCGTATTTTTTTCTAGAGCTTAAGTCCACCACGTGCCGCATTTGGGAAGTACATATTATGAATCTTTATTTAACGCTTTTTTGATTAAAAATGGTTTTGAAAACATAATTTTTAGTGTTCATGCCGAAAAATCGCTCCTAAGTACATCGCGTTGCCGAAATATGGCAGTATCGTAAACATCGTATAGTTAAAATCGTATTTTTTTCTAGACCTCAAGTCCACCACGTGCCGCATTTGGGTAGTACATATTATGAATCTTTATTTAACGCTCTTTTCGCTTAAAAATTGTTTTGAAAACATAATATTTAGTGTTCAT
This sequence comes from Metopolophium dirhodum, assembly GCF_019925205.1. Taxonomy (NCBI): domain Eukaryota; kingdom Metazoa; phylum Arthropoda; class Insecta; order Hemiptera; family Aphididae; genus Metopolophium; species Metopolophium dirhodum. The sequence continues at coordinate 39,556,358 of NC_083560.1, forward strand.
GCCGAAAAATCGCTCTAATACACCGCGCACCAGAAATCCTGCAGTATCGTAAACATCGTATTGTTAAAATCATATTGTTTTTTTAGATCTGAAGTCCACCGCGTGCCGCACTTGGTTAGTACATATTTTGAATCTTTATTCAATACCGTTTCGATTAAAAATTGTTTTGAAAACATAATTATTAGTGTGCATGCCGTAAAAATCGCTCCTAAGTACACCGTGTGGCCGAAATATGGCAGTATCGTTAACATCGTATAGTTAAAATCGTATTTTTTTCTAGAGCTTAAGTCCACCGCGTGCCGCACTTGGTTAGTACATATTTTGAATCTTTATTCAATACCTTTTCGATTAAAAATTGTTTTGAAAAGATAATTATTAGTGTGCATGCCGTAAAAATCGCTCCTAAGTACACCGCGTTGCCGAAATATGGCAGTATCGTAAACATCGTATAGTTGTAATCCACCACCTGCCTTATTTGGGTAGTACATATTATGCATCTTTATTTAACACTCTTTTGATTAAAAATGGTTTCGAAAAACATAATTTATATTGTTCATGCTAAAAAATCGCTCTTATATATACCGCGCACCAGAAATCCTGCAGTATCATAAACATCGTATTATTAAAATAATATTGTTTTTTTAGATCTGAAGTCCACCGCTTGCCGCACTTGGTTAGTACATATTTTGAATCTTTATTCAATACCTTTGCGATTAAAAATTGTTTTGAAAACATAATTATTAGTGTGCATGCCATAAAAATCGCTCCTAAGTACACCGTGTTGCCGAAATAAGGCAGTATCGTAAACATCGTATAGTTAAAATCGTATTTTTTTCTAGAGCTTAAGTCCACCACGTGCCGCATTTGGGAAGTACATATTATGAATCTTTATTTAACGCTTTTTTGATTAAAAATGGTTTTGAAAACATAATTTTTAGTGTTCATGCCGAAAAAATCGCTCCTAAGTACATCGCGTTGCCGAAATATGGCAGTATCGTAAACATCGTATAGTTAAAATCGTATTTTTTTCTAGACCTCAAGTCCACCACGTGCCGCATTTGGGTAGTACATATTATGAATCTTTATTTAACGCTCTTTTCGCTTAAAAATTGTTTTGAAAACATAATATTTAGTGTTCATGCCGAAAAATCGCTCTAATACACCGCGCACCAGAAATCCTGCAGTATCGTAAACATCGTATTGTTAAAATCATATTGTTTTTTTAGATCTGAAGTCCACCGCGTGCCGCACTTGGTTAGTACATATTTTGAATCTTTATTCAATACCGTTTCGATTAAAAATTGTTTTGAAAACATAATTATTAGTGTGCATGCCGTAAAAATCGCTCCTAAGTACACCGTGTGGCCGAAATATGGCAGTATCGTTAACATCGTATAGTTAAAATCGTATTTTTTTCTAGAGCTTAAGTCCACCGCGTGCCGCACTTGGTTAGTACATATTTTGAATCTTTATTCAATACCTTTTCGATTAAAAATTGTTTTGAAAAGATAATTATTAGTGTGCATGCCGTAAAAATCGCTCCTAAGTACACCGCGTTGCCGAAATATGGCAGTATCGTAAACATCGTATAGTTGTAATCCACCACCTGCCTTATTTGGGTAGTACATATTATGCATCTTTATTTAACACTCTTTTGATTAAAAATGGTTTCGAAAACATAATTTATATTGTTCATGCTAAAAAATCGCTCTTATATATACCGCGCACCAGAAATCCTGCAGTATCATAAACATCGTATTATTAAAATAATATTGTTTTTTTAGATCTGAAGTCCACCGCTTGCCGCACTTGGTTAGTACATATTTTGAATCTTTATTCAATACCTTTGCGATTAAAAATTGTTTTGAAAACATAATTATTAGTGTGCATGCCATAAAAATCGCTCCTAAGTACACCGTGTTGCCGAAATAAGGCAGTATCGTAAACATCGTATAGTTAAAATCGTATTTTTTTCTAGAGCTTAAGTCCACCACGTGCCGCATTTGGGAAGTACATATTATGAATCTTTATTTAACGCTTTTTTGATTAAAAATGGTTTTGAAAACATAATTTTTAGTGTTCATGCCGAAAAATCGCTTCTAAGTACATCGCGTTGCCGAAATATGGCAGTATCGTAAACATCGTATAGTTAAAATCGTATTTTTTTCTAGACCTCAAGTCCACCACGTGCCGCATTTGGGTAGTACATATTATGAATCTTTATTTAACGCTCTTTTCGCTTAAAAATTGTTTTGAAAACATAATATTTAGTGTTCATGCCGAAAAATCGCTCTAATACACCGCGCACCAGAAATCCTGCAGTATCGTAAACATCGTATTGTTAAAATCATATTGTTTTTTTAGATCTGAAGTCCACCGCGTGCCGCACTTGGTTAGTACATATTTTGAATCTTTATTCAATACCGTTTCGATTAAAAATTGTTTTGAAAACATAATATTAGTGTGCATGCCGTAAAAATCGCTCCTAAGTACACGTGTGGCCGAAATATGGCAGTATCGTTAACATCGTATAGTTAAAATCGTATTTTTTTCTAGAGCTTAAGTCCACCACGTGCCGCACTTGGTTAGTACATATTTTGAATCTTTATTCAATACCTTTTCGATTAAAAATTGTTTTGAAAAGATAATTATTAGTGTACATGCCGTAAAAATCGCTCCTAAGTACACCGCGTTGCCGAAATATGGCAGTATCGTAAACATCGTATAGTTGTAATCCACCACGTGCCTTATTTGGGTAGTACATATTATGAATCTTTATTTAACACTCTTTTGATTAAAAATGGTTTCGAAAACATAATTTATATTGTTCATGCTAAAAAATCGCTCTTATATATACCGCGCACCAGAAATCCTGCAGTATCATAAACATCGTATTATTAAAATAATATTGTTTTTTTAGATCTGAAGTCCACCGCTTGCCGCACTTGGTTAGTACATATTTTGAATCTTTATTCAATACCTTTTCGATTAAAAATTGTTTTGAAAACATAATTATTAGTGTGCATGTCATAAAAATCGCTCCTAAGTACACCGTGTTGCCGAAATAAGGCAGTATCGTAAACATCGTATAGTTAAAATCGTATTTTTTTCTAGAGCTTAAGTCCACCACGTGCCGCATTTGGGTAGTACATATTATGAATCTTTATTTAACGCTTTTTTGATTAAAAATGGTTTTGAAAACATAATTTTTAGTGTTCATGCCGAAAAATCGCTCCTAAGTACATCGCCTTGCCGAAATATGGCAGTATCGTAAACATCGTATAGTTAAAATCGTATTTTTTTCTAGACCTCAAGTCCACCACGTGCCGCATTTGGGGTAGTACATATTATGAATCTTTATTTAACGCTCTTTTCGCTTAAAAATTGTTTTGAAAACATAATATTTAGTGTTCATGCCGAAAAATCGCTCTAATACACCGCGCACCAGAAATCCTGCAGTATCGTAAACATCGTATTGTTAAAATCATATTGTTTTTTTAGATCTGAAGTCCACCGCGTGCCGCACTTGGTTAGTACATATTTTGAATCTTTATTCAATACCTTTTCGATTAAAAATTGTTTTGAAAACATAATTATTAGTGTGCATGCCGTAAAAATCGCTCCTAAGTACACCGTGTGGCCGAAATATGGCAGTATCGTTAACATCGTATAGTTAAAATCGTATTTTTTTTCTAGAGCTTAAGTCCACCGCGTGCCGCACTTTGTTAGTACATATTTTGAATCTTTATTCAATACCTTTTCGATTAAAAATTGTTTTGAAAAGATAATTATTAGTGTGCATGCCGTAAAAATCGCTCCTAAGTACACCGCGTTGCCGAAATATGGCAGTATCGTAAACATCGTATAGTTGTAATTCACGTGCCGCATTTGGGTAGTACATATTATGAATCTTTATTTAACGCTCTTTTGATTAAAAATGGTGTTGAAAACATAATATTTAGTGTTCATGTCGAAAAATCGCTCCTAAGTACACCGTGTTATATACCGCACACCAGAAATCCTGCAGTATCATAAACATCGTATTGTTAAAATCATATTGTTTTTTTAGATCTGAAGTCCACCGCGTGCCGCACTTGGTTAGTACATATTTCGAATCTTTATTTAACGCTCTTTTGATTAAAAATGGTGTTGAAAACATAATATTTAGTGTTCATGCCGAAAAATTGCTCTAATATACACCGCGCACCAGAAATCCTGCAGTATCGTAAACATCGTATTGTTAAAATCATATTGTTTTTTTTAGATCTCAAGTCCACGGCGTGCCGCACTTGGTTAGTAAATATTTTAAATCTTTATTTAACGCTCTTTCGATTAAAAATTGTTTTGAAAACATAACATTTAGTGTTCATGCCGAAAAATCGCTCTAATATACACCGCGCAACAGAAATCCTGCAGTATCGTAAACATCATATAGTTAAAATCATATTTTTTTCTAGAGCTTAAGTCCATCGCGTGCCGCACTTGGTTAGTACATTTTTTGAATCTTTATTCAATACCTTTTCCGATTAAAAATTGTTTTGAAAACATAATTATTAGTGTGCATGCCGTAAAAATCGCTCCTAAGTACACCGCGTTGCCGAAATATGGCAGTATCGTAAACATCGTATAGTTAAAATCGTATTTTTTTCTGGAGGTCAAGTCCACCGCGTGCCGCACTTAGGTAATACATATTTTGAATCTTTATTGAATTGCCTTTCCATTAAAAATGGTTTTGAAAACATAATTTATATTGTTCATGCTGAAAAATCGCTCTTATAGACACCGCGCACCAGAAATCCTGTAGTATCGTAAACATCGTATAGTTTAAAATCATATTGTTTTTTTAGAGCTCAAGTCCACCGCGTGCTGCACTTGGTTAGTACATATTTTGAATCTTTATTCAATACCTTTTCGATTAAAAATTGTTTTGAAAACGTAATTATTAGTGTGCATGCCGTAAAAATCGCTCCTAAGTACACCGCGTTGCCGAAAGATGTCAGTATCGTAAACATCGTATAGTTGGAATCCACCACGTGCTGCATTTGGGTAGTACATATTATGAATCTTTATTTAACGCTCTTTTGATTAAAAATTGTTTTGAACACATAATTATTAGTGTGCATGCCGTAAAAATCGCTCCTAAGTACACCATGTTGCCGAAATAAGGCAGTATCGTTAACATCGTATAGTTAAAATCGTATTTTTTTCTAGAGCTTAAGTCCACCACGTGCCGCATTTGGGTAGTACATATTATGAATCTCTATTTAACGCTCTTTTGATTAAAAATGGTTTTGATAACATAATATTTAGTGTTCATGCCGAAAATTTGCTCTAATATACACTGCGCACTAGAAATCCTGCAGTATCGTAAACATCGTATAGTTAAAATCATATTATTATTTAAGAGCTCAAATCCACCGAGTGCCGCACTTGATTAGTACATATTTTGAATCTCAATTCAATGCCCTTTGAATTAAAAATTGTTTTGAAAACATAATTTTTAGTGTTCATGCCGAAAAATCGCTCCTATATTCACCGCGTTGCCGAAATATGGCAGTATCGTAAACATCGTATAGTTAAAATCGTATTTTTTTCTAGAGCTCAAGTCCACCACGTGCCTTATTTGGGTAGTACATATTATGAATCTTTATTTAAAGCTCTTTTGATTAAAAATGGTTTTGAAAACATAATATTTAGTGTTCATGCCGAAAAATTGCTTTAATATACACCGCTTACCAGAAATCCTGCAGTATCGTAAACATCGTATAGATTAAATAAAATTGTTTTTCTAGAGCACAAGTCCACGGCGTGCCGCACTTGGGTAGCACATATTCTGAATCTTTATTCAATACCTTTTCGATTAATAATGTTTTCGAAAACATAATTTTTAGCGTTCATGCCGAAAAATCGTACTTATATACACCGCGCACCAGAAATCTTTGCTCTTTTGATTAAAAATTGTTTTGAAAACATAATTATTAGTGTGCATGCCATAAAAATCACTCATAAGTACACCGCGTTGCCGAAATATGGCAGTATCGTAAACATCGTATAGTTAAAATCGTATTTTTTGCTGGAGCTCAAGTCCACCACGTGCCTTATTTGGGTAGTACATATTATGAATCTTTATTTAAAGCTCTTTTGATTAAAAATGGTTTTGAAAACATAATATTTAGTGTTCATGCCGAAAAATTGCTTTAATATACACCGCTTACCAGAAATCCTGCAGTATCGTAAACATCGTATAGTTTAAATAAAATTGTTTTTCTAGAGCACAAGTCCACCGCGTGCCGCACTTGGTTAGTACATATTTTGAATCTTTATTCAATACCGTTTCGATTAAAAATTGTTTTGAAAACATAATTATTAGTGTGCATGCCGTAAAAATCGCTCCTAAGTACACCGTGTGGCCGAAATATGGCAGTATCGTTAACATCGTATAGTTAAAATCGTATTTTTTTCTAGAGCTTAAGTCCACCACGTGCCGCACTTGGTTAGTACATATTTTGAATCTTTATTCAATACCTTTTCGATTAAAAATTGTTTTGAAAAGATAATTATTAGTGTACATGCCGTAAAAATCGCTCCTAAGTACACCGCGTTGCCGAAATATGGCAGTATCGTAAACATCGTATAGTTGTAATCCACCACGTGCCTTATTTGGGTAGTACATATTATGAATCTTTATTTAACACTCTTTTGATTAAAAATGGTTTCGAAAACATAATTTATATTGTTCATGCTAAAAAATCGCTCTTATATATACCGCGCACCAGAAATCCTGCAGTATCATAAACATCGTATTATTAAAATAATATTGTTTTTTTTAGATCTGAAGTCCACCGCTTGCCGCACTTGGTTAGTACATATTTTGAATCTTTATTCAATACCTTTTCGATTAAAAATTGTTTTGAAAACATAATTATTAGTGTGCATGTCATAAAAATCGCTCCTAAGTACACCGTGTTGCCGAAATAAGGCAGTATCGTAAACATCGTATAGTTAAAATCGTATTTTTTTCTAGAGCTTAAGTCCACCACGTGCCGCATTTGGGTAGTACATATTATGAATCTTTATTTAACGCTTTTTTGATTAAAAATGGTTTTGAAAACATAATTTTTAGTGTTCATGCCGAAAAATCGCTCCTAAGTACATCGCGTTGCCGAAATATGGCAGTATCGTAAACATCGTATAGTTAAAATCGTATTTTTTTCTAGACCTCAAGTCCACCACGTGCCGCATTTGGGTAGTACATATTATGAATCTTTATTTAACGCTCTTTTCGCTTAAAAATTGTTTTGAAAACATAATATTTAGTGTTCATGCCGAAAAATCGCTCTAATACACCGCGCACCAGAAATCCTGCAGTATCGTAAACATCGTATTGTTAAAATCATATTGTTTTTTTAGATCTGAAGTCCACCGCGTGCCGCACTTGGTTAGTACATATTTTGAATCTTTATTCAATACCTTTTCGATTAAAAATTGTTTTGAAAACATAATTATTAGTGTGCATGCCGTAAAAATCGCTCCTAAGTACACCGTGTGGCCGAAATATGGCAGTATCGTTAACATCGTATAGTTAAAATCGTATTTTTTTCTAGAGCTTAAGTCCACCGCGTGCCGCACTTTGTTAGTACATATTTTGAATCTTTATTCAATACCTTTTCGATTAAAAATTGTTTTGAAAAGATAATTATTAGTGTGCATGCCGTAAAAATCGCTCCTAAGTACACCGCGTTGCCGAAATATGGCAGTATCGTAAACATCGTATAGTTGTAATCCACCACGTGCCGCATTTGGGTAGTACATATTATGAATCTTTATTTAACGCTCTTTTGATTAAAAATGGTGTTGAAAACATAATATTTAGTGTTCATGTCGAAAAATCGCTCCTAAGTACACCGTGTTATATACCGCACACCAGAAATCCTGCAGTATCATAAACATCGTATTGTTAAAATCATATTGTTTTTTTAGATCTGAAGTCCACCGCGTGCCGCACTTGGTTAGTACATATTTCGAATCTTTATTTAACGCTCTTTTGATTAAAAATGGTGTTGAAAACATAATATTTAGTGTTCATGCCGAAAAATTGCTCTAATATACACCGCGCACCAGAAATCCTGCAGTATCGTAAACATCGTATTGTTAAAATCATATTGTTTTTTTAGATCTCAAGTCCACGGCGTGCCGCACTTGGTTAGTAAATATTTTAAATCTTTATTTAACGCTCTTTCGATTAAAAATTGTTTTGAAAACATAACATTTAGTGTTCATGCCGAAAAATCGCTCTAATATACACCGCGCAACAGAAATCCTGCAGTATCGTAAACATCATATAGTTAAAATCATATTTTTTTCTAGAGCTTAAGTCCATCGCGTGCCGCACTTGGTTAGTACATTTTTTGAATCTTTATTCAATACCTTTTCGATTAAAAATTGTTTTGAAAACATAATTATTAGTGTGCATGCCGTAAAAATCGCTCCTAAGTACACCGCGTTGCCGAAATATGGCAGTATCGTAAACATCGTATAGTTAAAATCGTATTTTTTTCTGGAGGTCAAGTCCACCGCGTGCCGCACTTAGGTAATACATATTTTGAATCTTTATTGAATTGCCTTTCCATTAAAAATGGTTTTGAAAACATAATTTATATTGTTCATGCTGAAAAATCGCTCTTATAGACACCGCGCACCAGAAATCCTGTAGTATCGTAAACATCGTATAGTTAAAATCATATTGTTTTTTTAGAGCTCAAGTCCACCGCGTGCTGCACTTGGTTAGTACATATTTTGAATCTTTATTCAATACCTTTTCGATTAAAAATTGTTTTGAAAACGTAATTATTAGTGTGCATGCCGTAAAAATCGCTCCTAAGTACACCGCGTTGCCGAAAGATGTCAGTATCGTAAACATCGTATAGTTGGAATCCACCACGTGCTGCATTTGGGTAGTACATATTATGAATCTTTATTTAACGCTCTTTTGATTAAAAATTGTTTTGAACACATAATTATTAGTGTGCATGCCGTAAAAATCGCTCCTAAGTACACCATGTTGCCGAAATAAGGCAGTATCGTTAACATCGTATAGTTAAAATCGTATTTTTTTCTAGAGCTTAAGTCCACCACGTGCCGCATTTGGGTAGTACATATTATGAATCTCTATTTAACGCTCTTTTGATTAAAAATGGTTTTGATAACATAATATTTAGTGTTCATGCCGAAAATTTGCTCTAATATACACCGCATAACAGAAATCCTGCAGTATCATAAACATCGTATAGTTAAAATCATATTATTTTCTAGAGCTTAAGTCCATCGCGTGCCGCACTTGGTTAGTACATTTTTTGAATCTTTATTCAATACCTTTTCGATTAAAAATTGTTTTGAAAACATAATTATTAGTGTGCATGCCGTAAAAATCGCTCCTAAGTACACCGCGTTGCCGAAAGATGTCAGTATCGTAAACATCGTATAGTTGGAATCCACCACGTGCTGCATTTGGGTAGTACATATTATGAATCTTTATTTAACGCTCTTTTGATTAAAAATTGTTTTGAACAAATAATTATTAGTGTGCACGCCATGAAAATCGCTCATAAGTACACCGCGTTGCCGAAATATGGCAGTATCGTAAACATCGTATAGTTAAAATCGTATTTTTTGCTGGAGCTCAAGTCCACGGCGAGCCGCACTTAGGTAGTACATATTTTGAATCTTTATTCAATACCTTTTCGATTAAAAATTGTTTTGAAAACATAATTATTAGTGTGCATGCCGTAAAAATCGCTCCTTAGTACACCGCGTTGCCGAAATATGGCAGTATCGTAAACATCGTATAGTTAAAATCATATTGCTTTTTTAGAGCTCAAGTCCACCGCGTGCTGCACTTGGTTAGTACATATTTTGAATCTTTATTCAATACCTTTTCGATTAAAAATTGTTTCGAAACCATAATTATTAGTGTGCATGCCGTAAAAATCGCTCCTAAGTACACCGCGTTGCCGAAAGATGTCAGTATCGTAAACATCGTATAGTTGGAATCCACCACGTGCTGCATTTGGGTAGTACATATTATGAATCTTTATTTAACGCTCTTTTGATTAAAAATTGTTTTGAACGCATAATTATTAGTGTGCATGCCGTAAAAATCGCTCCTAAGTACACCATGTTGCCGAAATAAGGCAGTATCGTAAACATCGTATAGTTAAAATCGTATTTTTTTCTAGAGCTTAAGTCCACCACGTGCCGCATTTGGGTAGTACATATTATGAATCTCTATTTAACGCTCTTTTGATTAAAAATGGTTTTGATATCATAATATTTAGTGTTCATGCCGAAAATTTGCTCTAATATACACTGCGCACTAGAAATCCTGCAGTATCGTAAACATCGTATAGTTAAAATCATATTATTATTTAAGAGCTCAAATCCACCGAGTGCCGCACTTGATTAGTACATATTTTGAATCTCAATTCAATGCCCTTTGAATTAAAAATTGTTTTGAAAACATAATTTTTAGTGTTCATGCCGAAAAATCGCTCCTATATTCACCGCGTTGCCGAAATATGGCAGTATCGTAAACATCGTATAGTTAAAATCGTATTTTTTTCTAGAGCTCAAGTCCACCACGTGCCTTATTTGGGTAGTACATATTATGAATCTTTATTTAAAGCTCTTTTGATTAAAAATGGTTTTGAAAACATAATATTTAGTGTTCATGCCGAAAAATTGCTTTAATATACACCGCTTACCAGAAATCCTGCAGTATCGTAAACATCGTATAGTTTAAATAAAATTGTTTTTCTAGAGCACAAGTCCACGGCGTGCCGCACTTGGGTAGCACATATTCTGAATCTTTATTCAATACCTTTTCGATTAATAATGTTTTCGAAAACATAATTTTTAGCGTTCATGCCGAAAAATCGTACTTATATACACCGCGCACCAGAAATCTTTGCTCTTTTGATTAAAAATTGTTTTGAAAACATAATTATTAGTGTGCATGCCATAAAAATCACTCATAAGTACACCGCGTTGCCGAAATATGGCAGTATCGTAAACATCGTATAGTTAAAATCGTATTTTTTGCTGGAGCTCAAGTCCACCACGTGCCTTATTTGGGTAGTACATATTATGAATCTTTATTTAAAGCTCTTTTGATTAAAAATGGTTTTGAAAACATAATATTTAGTGTTCATGCCGAAAAATTGCTTTAATATACACCGCTTACCAGAAATCCTGCAGTATCGTAAACATCGTATAGTTTAAATAAAATTGTTTTTCTAGAGCACAAGTCCACGGCGTGCCGCACTTGGGTAGTACATTTTTTGAATCTTTATTCAATACCTTTTCGATTAAAAATTGTTTTGAAAACATAATTATTAGTGTGCATGCCGTAAAAATCGCTCCTAAGTACACCGCGTTGCCGAAATATGGCAGTATCGTAAACATCGTATAGTTAAAATCGTATTTTTTTCTGGAGGTCAAGTCCACCGCGTGCCGCACTTAGGTAATACATATTTTGAATCTTTATTGAATTGCCTTTCCATTAAAAATGGTTTTGAAAACATAATTTATATTGTTCATGCTGAAAAATCGCTCTTATAGACACCGCGCACCAGAAATCCTGTAGTATCGTAAACATCGTATAGTTAAAATCATATTGTTTTTTTAGAGCTCAAGTCCACCGCGTGCTGCACTTGGTTAGTACATATTTTGAATCTTTATTCAATACCTTTTCGATTAAAAATTGTTTTGAAAACGTAATTATTAGTGTGCATGCCGTAAAAATCGTTCCTAAGTACACCGCGTTGCCGAAAGATGTCAGTATCGTAAACATCGTATAGTTGGAATCCACCACGTGCTGCATTTGGGTAGTACATATTATGAATCTTTATTTAACGCTCTTTTGATTAAAAATTGTTTTGAACACATAATTATTAGTGTGCATGCCGTAAAAATCGCTCCTAAGTACACCATGTTGCCGAAATAAGGCAGTATCGTTAACATCGTATAGTTAAAATCGTATTTTTTTCTAGAGCTTAAGTCCACCACGTGCCGCATTTGGGTAGTACATATTATGAATCTCTATTTAACGCTCTTTTGATTAAAAATGGTTTTGATAACATAATATTTAGTGTTCATGCCGAAAATTTGCTCTAATATACACCGCATAACAGAAATCCTGCAGTATCATAAACATCGTATAGTTAAAATCATATTTTTTTCTAGAGCTTAAGTCCATCGCGTGCCGCACTTGGTTAGTACATTTTTTGAATCTTTATTCAATACCTTTTCGATTAAAAATTGTTTTGAAAACATAATTATTAGTGTGCATGCCGTAAAAATCGCTCCTAAGTACACCGCGTTGCCGAAAGATGTCAGTATCGTAAACATCGTATAGTTGGAATCCACCACGTGCTGCATTTGGGTAGTACATATTATGAATCTTTATTTAACGCTCTTTTGATTAAAAATTGTTTTGAACACATAATTATTAGTGTGCACGCCATAAAAATCGCTCATAAGTACACCGCGTTGCCGAAATATGGCAGTATCGTAAACATCGTATAGTTAAAATCGTATTTTTTGCTGGAGCTCAAGTCCACGGCGAGCCGCACTTATGTAGTACATATTTTGAATCTTTATTCAATACCTTTTCGATTAAAAATTGTTTTGAAAACATAATTATTAGTGTGCATGCCGTAAAAATCGCTCCTTAGTACACCGCGTTGCCGAAATATGGCAGTATCGTAAACATCGTATAGTTAAAATCATATTGCTTTTTTAGAGCTCAAGTCCACCGCGTGCTGCACTTGGTTAGTACATATTTTGAATCTTTATTCAATACCTTTTCGATTAAAAATTGTTTCGAAACCATAATTATTAGTGTGCATGCCGTAAAAATCGCTCCTAAGTACACCGCGTTGCCGAAAGATGTCAGTATCGTAAACATCGTATAGTTGGAATCCACCACGTGCTGCATTTGGGTAGTACATATTATGAATCTTTATTTAACGCTCTTTTGATTAAAAATTGTTTTGAACGCATAATTATTAGTGTGCATGCCGTAAAAATCGCTCCTAAGTACACCATGTTGCCGAAATAAGGCAGTATCGTAAACATCGTATAGTTAAAATCGTATTTTTTTCTAGAGCTTAAGTCCACCACGTGCCGCATTTGGGTAGTACATATTATGAATCTCTATTTAACGCTCTTTTGATTAAAAATGGTTTTGATATCATAATATTTAGTGTTCATGCCGAAAATTTGCTCTAATATACACTGCGCACTAGAAATCCTGCAGTATCGTAAACATCGTATAGTTAAAATCATATTATTATTTAAGAGCTCAAATCCACCGAGTGCCGCACTTGATTAGTACATATTTTGAATCTCAATTCAATGCCCTTTGAATTAAAAATTGTTTTGAAAACATAATTTTTAGTGTTCATGCCGAAAAATCGCTCCTATATTCACCGCGTTGCCGAAATATGGCAGTATCGTAAACATCGTATAGTTAAAATCGTATTTTTTTCTAGAGCTCAAGTCCACCACGTGCCTTATTTGGGTAGTACATATTATGAATCTTTATTTAAAGCTCTTTTGATTAAAAATGGTTTTGAAAACATAATATTTAGTGTTCATGCCGAAAAATTGCTTTAATATACACCGCTTACCAGAAATCCTGCAGTATCGTAAACATCGTATAGTTTAAATAAAATTGTTTTTCTAGAGCACAAGTCCACGGCGTGCCGCACTTGGGTAGCACATATTCTGAATCTTTATTCAATACCTTTTCGATTAATAATGTTTTCGAAAACATAATTTTTAGCGTTCATGCCGAAAAATCGTACTTATATACACCGCGCACCAGAAATCTTTGCTCTTTTGATTAAAAATTGTTTTGAAAACATAATTATTAGTGTGCATGCCATAAAAATCACTCATAAGTACACCGCGTTGCCGAAATATGGCAGTATCGTAAACATCGTATAGTTAAAATCGTATTTTTTGCTGGAGCTCAAGTCCACCACGTGCCTTATTTGGGTAGTACATATTATGAATCTTTATTTAAAGCTCTTTTGATTAAAAATGGTTTTGAAAACATAATATTTAGTGTTCATGCCGAAAAATTGCTTTAATATACACCGCTTACCAGAAATCCTGCAGTATCGTAAACATCGTATAGTTTAAATAAAATTGTTTTTCTAGAGCACAAGTCCACGGCGTGCCGCACTTGGGTAGCACATATTCTGAATCTTGATTCAATACCTTTTCGATTAATAATGTTTTCGAAAACATAATTTTTAGCGTTCATGCCGAAAAATCGTACTTATATACACCGCGCACCAGAAATCTTTGCTCTTTTGATTAAAAATTGTTTTGAAAATATAATTATTAGTGTGCATGCCATAAAAATCGCTCATAAGTACACCGCGTTGCCGAAATATGGCAGTATCGTAAACATCGTATAGTTAAAATCGTATTTTTTGCTGGAGCTCAAGTCCACGGCGAGCCGCACTTAGGTAGTACATATTTTGAATCTTTATTCAATACCTTTTCGATTAAAAATTGTTTTGAAAACATAATTATTAGTGTGCATGCCGTAAAAATCGCTCCTTAGTACACCGCGTTGCCGAAATATGGCAGTATCGTAAACATCGTATAGTTAAAATCATATTGTTTTTTTAGAGCTCAAGTCCACCGCGTGCTGCACTTGGTTAGTACATATTTTGAATCTTTATTCAATACCTTTTCGATTAAAAATTGTTTTGAAAACATAATTATTAGTGTGCATGCCGTAAAAATCGCTCCTAAGTACACCGCGTTGCCGAAAGATGTCAGTATCGTAAACATCGTATAGTTGGAATCCACCACGTGCTGCATTTGGGTAGTACATATTATGAATCTTTATTTAACGCTCTTTTGATTAAAAATTGTTTTGAACACATAATTATTAGTGTGCATGCCATAAAAATCGCTCAAAAGTACACCGCGTTGCCGAAATATGGCAGTATCGTAAACATCGTATAGTTAAAATCGTATTTTTTGCTGGAGCTCAAGTCCACGGCGAGCCGCACTTAGGTAGTACATATTTTGAATCTTTATTCAATATCTTTTCGATTAAAAATTGTTTTGAAAACATAATTATTAGTGTGCATGCCGTAAAAATCGCTCCTTAGTACACCGCGTTGCCGAAATATGGCAGTATCGTAAACATCGTATAGTTAAAATCATATTGTTTTTTTAGAGCTCAAGTCCACCGCGTGCTGCACTTGGTTAGTACATATTTTGAATCTTTATTCAATACCTTTTCGATTAAAAATTGTTTTGAAACCATAATTATTAGTGTGCATGCCGTAAAAATCGCTCCTAAGTACACCGCGTTGCCGAAAGATGTCAGTATCGTAAACATCGTATAGTTGGAATCCACCACGTGCTGCATTTGGGTAGTACATATTATGAATCTTTATTTAACGCTCTTTTGATTAAAAATTGTTTTGAACACAAAATTATTAGTGTGCATGCCGTAAAAATCGCTCCTAAGTACACCATGTTGCCGAAATAAGGCAGTATCGTAAACATCGTATAGTTAAAATCGTATTTTTTTCTAGAGCTTAAGTCCACCACGTGCCGCATTTGGGTAGTACATATTATGAATCTCTATTTAACGCTCTTTTGATTAAAAATGGTTTTGATAACATAATATTTAGTGTTCATGCCGAAAATTTGCTCTAATATACACCGCATAACAGAAATCCTGCAGTATCATAAACATCGTATAGTTAAAATCATATTTTTTTCTAGAGCTTAAGTCCACCGCGTGCCGCACTTGGTTAGTACATTTTTTGAATCTTTATTCAATACCTTTTCGATTAAAAATTGTTTTGAAAACATAATTATTAGTGTGCATGCCGTAAAAATCGCTCCTAAGTACACCGCGTTGCCGAAATATGGCAGTATCGTAAACATCGTATAGTTAAAATCGTATTTTTTTCTAGAGCTCAAGTCCACCACGTGCCTTATTTGGGTAGTACATATTATGAATCTTTATTTAAAGCTCTTTTGATTAAAAATGGTTTTGAAAACATAATATTTAGTGTTCATGCCGAAAAATTGCTTTAATATACACCGCTTACCAGAAATCCTGCAGTATCGTAAACATCGTATAGTTTAAATAAAATTGTTTTTTTAGAGCACAAGTCCACGGCGTGCCGCACTTGGGTAGCACATATTCTGAATCTTTCTTCAATACCTTTTCGATTAATAATGTTTTCGAAAACATAATTTTTAGCGTTCATGCCGAAAAATCGTACTTATATACACCGCGCACCAGAAATCTTTGCTCTTTTGATTAAAAATTGTTTTGAAAACATAATTATTAGTGTGCATGCCATAAAAATCGCTCCTAAGTACACCGCGCACCAGAAATCCTGCAGTATCGTAAACATCGTATTGTTAAAATCATTTTGTTTTTTTAGATCTCTAGTCCACGGCGTGCCGCACTTGGTTAGTAAATATTTTGAATCTTTATTCAATACCGTTTCGATTAAAAATTGTTTTGAAAACATAATTATTAGTGTGCATGCCGTAAAAATCGCTCCTAAGTACACCGCGTTGCCGAAATATGGCAGTATCATAAACATCGTATAGTTGTAATCCACCACGTGCCGCATTTTGGTAGTACATATTATGAATCTTTATTTAACGCTCTTTTGATTAAAAATGGTGTTGAAAACATAATATTTAGTGTTCATGTCGAAAAATCGCTCCTAAGTACACCGCGTTGCCGAAATATGGCAGTATCTTAAACATCGTATAGTTAAAATTGTATTTTTTCTAGAGCTCAAGTCCACCACGTGCCGCATTTGGGTAGTACATGTTATGAATCTTTATTTAACACTATTTTGATTAAAAATGGTTTCGAAAACATAATTTATATTGTTCATGCTAAAAAATCGCTCTTATATATACCGCGCACCAGAAATCCTGCAGTATTATTATTTAAGAGCTCAAGTCCACTGAGTGCCGCACTTGGTTAGTACATATTTTGAATCTTTATTCAATACCGTTTCGATTAAAAATTGTTTTGAAAACATAATTATTAGTGTGCATGCCGTAAAAATCGCTCCTAAGTACACCGTGTTGCCGAAATATGGCAGTATCGTAAACATCGTATAGTTAAAATCGTATTTTTTTCTAGAGCTTAAGTCCACCGCGTGCCGCACTTGGTTAGTACATATTTTGAATCTTTATTCAATACCTTTTCGATTAAAAATTGTTTTGAAAACATAATTATTAGTGTGCATGCCGTAAAAATCGCTCCTAAGTACACCGCGTTGCCGAAATATGGCAGTATCGTAAACATCGTATAGTTGTAATCCACCACGTGCCTTATTTGGGTAGTACATATTATGAATCTTTATTTAACATTCTTTTGATTGAAAATGGTTTCGAAAACATAATTTATATTGTTCATGCTAAAAAATCGCTCTTATATATGCCGCGCACCAGAAATCCTGCAGTATCATAAACATCGTATTATTAAAATAATATTGTTTTTTTAGATCTGAAGTCCACCGCTTGCGCACTTGGTTAGTACATATTTTGAATCTTTATTCAATACCTTTTCGATTAAAAAATGTTTTGAAAACATAATTATTAGTGTGCATGCCATAAAAATCGCTCCTAAGTACACCGTGTTGCCGAAATAAGGCAGTATCGTAAACATCGTATAGTTAAAATCGTATTTTTTGCTAGAGCTTAAGTCCACTACGTGCCGCATTTGGGTAGTACATATTATGAATCTTTATTTAACGCTTTTTTGATTAAAAATGGTTTTGAAAACATAATTTTTAGTGTTCATGCCGAAAAATCGCTCCTAAGTACATCGCATTGCCGAAATATGGCAGTATCGTAAACATCGTATAGTTAAAATCATATTATTTTTTTAGAGCTCAAGTCCACCGAGTGCCGCACTTGGTTAGTACATATTTTGAATCTTAATTCAATGCCGTTTCGATTAATAATGTTTTCGAAAACATAATTTTTAGCGTTCATGCCGAAAAATCGTTCTTATATACACCGCGCACCAGAAATCTTTGCTCTTTTGATTAAAAATTGTTTTGAAAACATAATTATAGGTGTGCATGCCATAAAAATCGCTCATAAGTACACCGCGTTGCCGAAATATGGCAGTATCGTAAACATCGTATAGTTAAAATCGTATTATTTCTGGAGCTCAAGTCCACGGCGTGCAGCCCTTGGGTAGTACATATTATGAATCTTTATTTAACGCTTTTTTGATTAAAAATGGTTTTGAAAACATAATTTTTAGTGTTCATGCCGAAAAATCGCTCCTAAATACATCGCGTTGCCGAAATATGGCAGTATCGTAAACATCGTATAGTTAAAATCATATTATTTTTTTAGAGCTCAAGTCCACGGCGTGCCGCACTTGGTTAGTAAATATTTTGAATCTTTATTTAACGCTCTTTCGATTAAAAATTGTTTTGAAAACATAATATTTAGTGTTCATGCCGAAAAATCTCTCTAATATACACTGCGCAACAGAAATCCTGCAGTATCGTAAACATCGTATAGTTAAAATCATATTGTTTTTCTAGAGCTCATGTCCACCGCAAGCCGCACTTGGGTAGTACATATTTTGAATCTTGATTCAATGCCCTTTGAATCAAAAATGGTTTTGAAAACATAATTTTTAGCGTTCATGCCGAAAAATCGCTCCTAAGTACACCCCGTTGCCGAAATATGGCAGTATCGTAAACATCGTATAGTTGTAATCCACCACGTGCCTTATTTGGGTAGTACATATTATGAATCTTTATTTAACTCTCTTTTGATTAAAAATGGTGTTGAAAACATAATATTTAGTGTTCATGTCGAAAAATCGCTCCTAAGTACACCGCGTTGCCGAAATATGGCAGTATCGTAAACATCGTATAGTTAAAATCGTATTTTTTTTCTGGAGCTCAAGTCCACGGCGAGCCGCACTTAGGTAGTACATATAATGAATCTTTATTCAATACCTTTTCAATTTAAAATTGTTTTGAAAACACAATTTTTAGTGTGCATGCCGTACAAATCGCTCCTAAGTACACCGCGTTGCCGAAATATGGCAGTATCGTAAACATCGTATAATTAAAATCGTATTTTTTTCTAGAGCTCAAGTCCACTACGTGCCGCATTTGGGTAGTACATATTATGAATCTATATTTAACGCTCTTTTGATTAAAATTGGTTTCGAAAACATAATTTTTAGTGTTCGTGCAAAAAGTCGCTCCTAAGTACACCGCGTTGCCGAAATATGGCAGTATCGTAAACATCGTATAGTTGTAATCCACCACGTGCCGCATTTAGGTAGTACATATTATGAATCTTTATATAACGCTCTTTTGATTAAAAATGGTGTTGAAAACATAATATTTAGTGTTCATGTCGAAAAATCGCTCCTAAGTACACCGCGTTGCCGAAATATGGCAGTATCGTAAACATCGTATAGTTAAAATCGTATTTTTTTCTGGAGCTCAAGTCCACCACGTGCCGCATTTGGGTAGTACATGTTATGAATCTTTATTTAACACTATTTTGATTAAAAATGGTTTCGAAAACATAATTTATATTGTTCATGCTAAAAAATCGCTCTTATATATACCGCGCACCAGAAATCCTGCAGTATCATAAACATCGTATTATTAAAATTATATTGTTTTTTTAGATCTGAAGTCCACCGCGTGCCGCACTTGGTTAGTACATATTTTGAATCTTTATTCAATACCTTTTCGATTAAAAATCGTTTTGAAAACATAATTATTAGTGTGCATGCCATAAAAATCGCTCCTAAGTACACCGTGTTGCCGAAATGAGGCAGTATCGTAAACATCGTATTGTTAAAATCGTATTTTTTTCTAGAGCTTAAGTCCACCACGTGCCGCATTTGGGTAGTACATCTTATGAATCTTTATTTAACGCTCTTTTGATTAAAAATGGTTTTGAAAACATTATTTTTAGTATAACTTTGTGTTAAATAAATAACACTAATATTCTTTGATCTCGATCTTATAAAATATTCAATTATCAAGTCTTATTTTTCTTTTAGAAAATCATCAAAAATCACTAAACTATTTGGTTCACAATCATCTACAGATATTATTTCATCATTAGAAAAATGTGTGTTTATAGAAGGTATATCATCAAATATTTTTTTTATTTCTTTATAGATGGGTTGCTCAATATTTTTTGTAAAAATATATAGATTTAAATAAGGAATCCAATAATCTATAATCAGATTATACAACAAGGTTGTTTTACCACAACCAGATGGTCCTATAATTAAAACACGTGAAGGTAATTCAAATAAAGATTTTTTTTTATTTTCATCTTCAATAAAAAATTTTACTTTTACTTTATCCAATTATTAAAAAAAAAAATATATATATTTGGTAATATAAATAAGAAAATGGAAAATATTTTTAATAAATATGATAATTATATAATAAATAGCCAATATGAAAGTTATATACCTCAAATTACAACAGAATTAAATAAACCAAACCGAAATACAATAGTTATAGTAGATGGTAAAGATAAATTTCTGAATATTAAAAATTCAAAACTTTATTTATTACTTGAATATGTACAAGGAGATGGTACTAAATATCCAGCAAAATCTAATGTTATGTTATCTGATAATGCTGGAGCATTTTTGTTTCAAAAAGTTACAATTAAATTAAATAATAAAATTATAGATGAAAGTGAGAATACTGGAAGACTAAGTACAGTAAAAGGTTATATGAGTTATGCTGTTGATGGAAATGGTCCTACACAAAATTCAGGTTTTCAATCTACATCTGAAGGGGGAGGAAGTGTCGAGCTCATCATTCCTTTATCACACTTAGGTTTAGGGTCAATGAAAGATATAAAACAAATTTACAATGCTAGATTTGAAATAATTTTTACAAGAAATACTGATGATGATGCATTGATTCTAGAAACAAACACTGAAGCTACAGCAGATACAAAAAATATTAAAGCAAAAAAGGGTAAAATTAATATTTTAGAATTAAAAGTTCAAATGCAAACAATAGAATATGATGAAATAACAAAAATTCAAATAGTTGATGAATTAATTAAGAAACCATTTATTTTAGATTTTAAAAAATGGCAATTAATTGAAATAAGAAATCTTACTGGAAAAAATATAAGATGCGATGTATCACCTAATTATCGAAATAGTGAACATCCATTGTTAGGTGTTGTTTATTTTCAAAAAAACAGATTAGACAATCAAGATAGTAATGCGGCTTTTTTTGATGATTGTAATGTTGTAAATTATTCTTTTAAAGTTAATGGAAAAAAATATCCTAATGAATTGCAAAATCTTGATTTTAATGATATGAAATTTTGTCAAGCATATGAAGATCATATGAGTTATAAAAAAACCTATTTTAAATCACATGAAGAAAATCCATTAATGTATTTAGATAAAAAAATGTTTAGAAAGAGACCATTTTTTGTTGTTAACATGAGTAGACACCAAAATCAAATTGCGATCACCAACTGTACACTAGTTTTAAATGTAGATTTCAGTCAAAATTTACCTGATAACACAATTTGTTATGTTTGTTTAATTTATAGTTCAGTGTATACGTTTGATATTGAAAGAGGAATAGTTGATGAAAGTTTTTAAAAAAAAATCGTTCCATACTTTAATTTTTCAAGATATTTTATCTTGAAAAAAAAGTTGCCCTCGGAATTCCGAGGGCAACTTTTCATATTTATTTTTTGATTAGATCAAGAACACCAATAAATTCTTCATCAAAATTAACAATATTACCTTTCAAATCTAAAATATAAATTTTTATCTTTTGAAATCGATTTTTACTCACTGGTCTATATATCATTTTATGAGATTTAATCAAAGCACTATTAGAATTATATTGAAATAAAAATAAAACTTCATCATAATGAGATAGCTCATCAATATGATGTGTAATAGATTCTTCAATTATATTACAATGTACTTCTAATATTTTGTTGTTATTATTTAATGATGAATTTTCTCCATAATGTGTATGTATTGTATCATTCAATCCTAAACTTAAATTTAAATCTTTATCAAATGAAAAATAATCTTTTGTTGTTATTTTAATACAATCACTATTATTTTCAAACTTCATAATCGAATTGAATAAACTATTTAAATGATTAATTGAATAATTTCCTTTTAATTCTATTTTACTATTTTCATTAGAAATAATACCTTTTATTTCTTTTAAGAAATCTTGAGTGTAAAATTTTGGATTTTTTTTTCCTATTACCGTATAAGTAATATCTGAGTGTATATACTCAACACCTGATTCTATTTCTTTCCATTTAGGCCATGTTTTATTAATAGGGAACAAACGTCTTATAAAATCAAAACCTAAACAATTTGACAAATATTCATCAAAGCACAGACCGATTGAAGCAGTTATTTTTAATAAATTGTTATTTATTTCAAGATTTATTTTAGGAAAATTAGCCACAAATTTAGTTCCGAATGAATTAAATAAATTTTCAATTTCGCCTATTGAATAAATACCTATCGATATTGTACCTAGTAGGATTTGACCATTTCGACCTAATCTAAATTCACATTCTTTTTCAATATTTATATAATATTCACCATCAATAGGATGATACATTTTTTTCTCACTTGTCATTGAAAAATCAATTTCACTGTTTTCGAAACCTAAATATTTTTTTAATTTTTCATCTAATTTATAATAACAAGGAGATTTAATTGTAATTCTATTAGTTTCATCAGAAAATGATATAATAAGTGGTTCTATTTCTTTATTCAATTGTTCAATACTATATCTACCTGTTTTTATATGTATTATATTCTGTTTAATTTTTATACAACAGTCTGATTCAATATTAATAAAATTGTTGCCTTTCAAAACTATTGAATAGAGACCTAAAAAATGATCACCATCATCATTGTGAATAGTTTTGTTTAAATTAATACAACCCTTTTTAACTTTTATAAATACCATTTATAAAAGTAAATTTATTAACACTTTTCTTAAGTTTGGTTTCACGTCTGTCTGTGATCAAATCTTGCGCGCTCGATTTGAGGCACTTTTTGAAGATGAAAAATTCTGAAAATTGGTATAGACCTTGGTCTTGGATGACAATACAATAATCCGTTGTCATTTTGGGACATGGACCAAAAAAAAAAAAAGGATTGTCCCCACGACGTCGCCGTAATATCTCTCGCAGATATTGAACTTTCTCTCTTCCCCAAAAAAAACCGCAACCTCTTACGAAGCAAGTATAGGCGTGTCCTATCCATTATTATAATATCTATGGTAACAACGGTAATTATTACCAAATAACATTATACCGGTATTCTGATATAGGTACCGAAAACACCGGATAACATATTTCTTAAACGTTTAATAAAAATATTTACTTTCAACTAAAAAGTAGAAAATAAAAAATAAAAAAAAAAATTTTAAAAACACACTTTTCCATAAAAACATTTAAAAAAAATTTTAAAAATTGCACTAAAAAGACAAAAATAATTCTCTGTACTTAAAAATAATGAAAAATTTATTGATGAAAAATTTAAAAGTGTGTGGTGCATCATACAAAACATTGAAATCCGAGCTAAGTCTCACATACACTTCTTTGTTCAATCCTGTTTATAAGATAGTGACTGGCAGTATATGTCAAGTATAAGAGCAAAATAATGAAAAATTTACTGATGAAAAATTTAAAAGCCAAGGAAAGTCTCACATACACTTCTTTGTTCAATCATGTTTATAAGATAGTGACTGGGAATATATGTCAAGGGTATGAGCACCACACACTTTTAAATTTTTCATCAATAAATTTTTCATTATTTTTAAGTACAGAGAATTATTTTTGTCTTTTTAGTGCAATTTTTAAAATTTTTTTTAAATGTTTTTATGGAAAAGTGTGTTTTTAAAATTTTTTTTTTTATTTTTTTTTTTTATTTAAAATTAAAATCATGTCTTGTTTTCCCATTCTTTAAAATTTTTTCACAATTATAAATAAGATTCAATTTTGTTTCCGAACATGTATTATACCATGTTATTTTGTTTTCTGTAAATTCATTCTTATATCTTTCTGGTAAATTTAACATATATTCATCGTTTAATACAACACTTACTCTTTTTCCAAACTTTGTATCAATCTTTATGAACTTATTTACTGTGTATGGTTTTCCTTGTTCCAAATCATTAAATTTTATAAATGTATATCCATTGTTCATTTTATTTAAAGCATCTTTAAAGTTTTCCATTTCCATTTCTTATTTATATTAGAAAATATAAATTTTTTTATTTTCAATAATTTTTTTAAAAATTTTCTATTTAAAAAATTTTTTTCAATATAAATATAAAAAATGAACGAAACTATATATTGTCTTAAATGTAAAATTCAAACAAAAAATATTAATGCAACTAAAATTCAAACAGTTAATGGTAGATGGAGAATTTCATCAAAATGTTTCAACTGTAACACAAATAAAAGTAAATTTATAAAAAATCCTACAATTGGACATAATATTTCCAATAAAAAATTAAATGATACAGATAAAATGATATTAGCTAAAGAACTTCATAAACCAGTTAGAAAAAAATTTCCTAAACGAAGAATAATTACTAAAGGTATTGATGATTTATGGGCTGCTGATTTAGTTATAATGAGAAATTATTCTGATGAAAATGAGGGTTATTCTTATATATTAACTGTTATAGATACATTTTCAAAATTTTCTTGGGCTTTAGAACTCAAAAAGAAAGATGGAATTAATGTTTCAGAAACATTTCAAAAAATAATAAAACAAGCTATATCACAAAATCATCAAGCACCAAAATTACTCCACGCAGATAAAGGTTTGGAATTTGAAAATAAACATTTTAAAAAAGTTTTGCAAGAATATGGAATTAAAATGTATCACACCCAAAATGAAGAAAAATCGTCAATTATTGAAAGATTTAACAGAACATTAAACAGTAAAATGAGATTACATTTTGAAGTTACAAATTCTAAAAAATGGATTAAAATTTTAAAAAGTTTAATATATGAATATAATTTCAAAGACATACATCGATCTATTGGTATGAGACCTTGTGAAGTAAATAAATCTAACGAAGATGATGTTTTTCATAAATTATTTTCTACAAAAAACAAACCTAAACCAAAAATTAAATTTAGTGTAGGTGATAGAGTAAGAATAACAGCTTCTAAAAAAACATTTGGTAATAAATATAGTAATAATTGGACAAAAGAAATATTTATAGTTAATGAAATTTTATACACAAATCCTATTACTTATAAAATTATAGATTTAAACAATGAAGAGATTATAGGGAGTTTTTATAACCAAGAGTTACAAAAAACAAAATTTTAAATGATATTTTTTAATAGAAATTATTCTATTAAAAAATTGAATGTAAAAAAAAAAATAATATTTTCTATAATAAAGAATGGAAGGATTAAATAAAATTGAATCTTTAGTTAAAGAAATTGATATCAATAATAAAATGGATGTATTAAATAAAAAAATATATCCTGCTAAAACTTGTGATAAATGTAATTTAACAATTGGTTCCAAAAGTTGGTCTGCTCATTTGAAATCTATTCGACATCAAAAAAATGATATAGATCAAACAATTTTACCTTGTAGAGTTAATACAAAATATAATGGTGTACCAATTAATCAATATAGACTAAAAAATTTTAATTTTTTGAAAGTAATGCGAAATGAAATAAAAAAAAGTATACAAAAAAAAAATAATAAATGTTATGTGAAATTTTGTGCTTTTGAATACTATGAATATTCTGAGAGTATTAAATATAATCTAAATAAAATTCCAATTGATGGAAATATTTTCATTATTAATCAAGGAGATGATGGTTTTGGAAATGGAAAGCCTTATGTTTCTAAACTATTACATTCACCAACTTGGTTAGAACTTTGTCATATAGCCAATGATCAAATTATTGCAACAGATGATTATAATCACTATTATCTAGACGATATTAAGATTGTTCAAGATTTAGGAAATATTAAAATGTGTGAATTTAGTATGGGATCTTAATATTATTTAAATATTATTTTTAATAAAAATTATTTTTATTAAAAAATTGAATGTAAAAAAATAATAATATTATCTATAATAAATAATGGATAATAAAAAAATTGAAACAAGTGTTAAAGGAAATGTTAACAATAATAAAATGGATAACAAAACTTGTGAAAAATGTAACTTAACAGTTAGTTACAAAAATTGGTCTAGACATTTGAAATCTATTCGTCATCAAAACAATGATCCAGATCAAACAATTATACCTCGATTTAGAGGAACATACAGAGGTACAACAACAAAAAATGTAAGAACAAAACAAGAGAGAATACCAAAAACAGATAAAACTTGTGATATTTGTAAGCTAACAGTTAAATACAACAGTTGGTCTAAACATTTACAGTCTATTCGTCATCAAAATAATGGTATAAGACCAAGAATATCAAGAGAGATAATACCTAAATCACATAGAGTTTTTAATTTTAATGAAGAAATATTTGAAATAAACAACACGATTCGACCTATTTTAAAAAATGAAGAAACAGCATTTCAAAGTAGATTAAAAACTTATATTATTAAAAATAATATGGGTATTAAAGATATACAAACATTTTTAAATCGTTTAGATAATCCAGTAATAGGACGACTTAAACAAGAATTAAAAATAAAAAAAATAAAACAAACAAATTTAAAAGTAAATATTTGGTTGTATGCTATATATAAGAGAGGTACTAATAAAGAAAATATGGAATATGAGGAAAAAAATTTTAAAACACCAAATAAAATTTTAACAAAAAATTCTAACTTAAATGATTTTTATACAAATACAAAAATTAAAATTGTAAAAGAAGAAGAAGATTTTATAATGAAAAAATCTCAATGGAGACTTCATGAAATTTTAAGTTTGGGAATAAATATAAATAAATATGTTCCTTTTAAGGGTTCTTCATATATTCCATTACCTAAACATATTGGAAATAAAAAAGCTATTATAAATGTTCAAAATAAAGATGATAAATGTTTTCTTTGGGCAATACTCTCTGCTTTACATCCTGTTGAAAAAAATGGAGATAGAGTAACTAAATATAAAAAATGGGAACATGAATTTGATAAAGAATTTAAAGATATTGAATTTCCAGTAAAAATCACAGACGTTCCGAAATTTGTTAAAAGAACAAAAGATATTTCTATTAATATGTTTTGTTTAGATAACAAAGTAATTGTACCTTTAGAAACGAATGAAATCGAAAAAACTAATCATATAGATTTATTATATTTGACAGTGGATGATAAGGATAATAAAGGACATTATTGTTGGATTAAAGATTTAGGGAAACTAGTAGGAAGACAAAACACTAAAAATACTAAAAAAAGATTTTACTGTAAAATGTGTTTAAATAGTTTTGGTACAGAAAATATGTTAAATGAACATAAACATTATTGTGCTAATAATAAAGCTGCTAAAATAGTTCTACCAGAACCCTATAATAAAACTTTAGTATTTGAAAAATATAATAATTCCTTAAGAGTACCTTTTGTGGTTTTTGCTGACTATGAATGTACTCTTAAACCAATATATACTTGTCAACCAAATGATACAGAGTCTTTTACTAATTGTTATCAGAAACATATACCCAATAATTTTTGTTATTATATTAAATATAGTAATGGTGATTATAAACCTCCTGTAACATATTCTGGTCCAAACGTAGCTCAAGTATTTTATGAATGTATGAAAAATGAAGAAATAAGTATTTCTGAAATATATGATAAAATAGTTCCTATGAAATCATTGAATGCAGAACAATTAAATAATTATTATAATAAATCTAATAAATGTCATATTTGTGAAAGATATTTAAGTGAAATACCTCCAATGTTAGAGAAAAAATTTAAAATATATAAAAACACTATTGAATATTATAAAAATACTGATGATGTTAAAAAAATTAAATTGTATGAAGATAAGCTTAAAAATGAATTAGAAAATAAAAATAAAAATATGAGAAAAGTTCGGGATCATGACCACTTAACTGGAGAATATAGAGGAGCAGCACATTATATCTGTAATCTTAACTACCAAAATCCACGTTTTATTCCAATTGTTTTTCATAATCTTTCAGGTTATGATGCCCATCTATTTATAAAAGAATTTGGGAACGATAATGAAAAAATAAAAATGCTCGCAAATAATGAGGAAAAATATATTTCTTTTTCAAAAGTGATACCACGTGTAGTAACTAGGAATGGTAAAGATATAAAAATATCTACAGAATTAAGATTTATAGATTCATTCAAATTTTTACCTAGTTCTTTAGACAAGTTAACAAATAATTTAAGAAATGATTCAAAATTAAATTTAAAAAATAAATTTAAAGAACTTAGTAAATATTTTCCTGAAGGACATTTAGATTTAGTTACTAGAAAGTTAGCTTATCCCTATGAGTATATGGATTGTGAAGAAAAATTTAATGAAACATGTTTACCTCCTATTGAAAAATTTTATAGTTCTCTAATTGATAAAAATATAACTAAAGAGGAATATGAAAACTCACAGAAAATTTGGAAAGTGTTTAATATACAAAATATGCGTGAATTCACAAGTTTATATAATACGATTGATGTTTTATTGTTAACAGATATAATAGAAAATTTTAGAGATATTTCTTTAAAAAATTATAAATTAGATCCTATGTGGTTTTTTACAACACCTGGATTTGCATGGGATTGTATGTTAAGAATGACAAAAGTAAAATTAGATTTATTAACAGATGTCGATCAATTGTTGATGTTTGAAAATGGAATCAGAGGTGGTTTATCTCAATGTAGTCAAAGATATTCAAAAGCAAACAATAAATACATGGGAGATAAATTTAAAAAAAAAGAGGAATCAATATTTTTAGAATACTTGGATGCAAATAATCTTTATGGGTGGGCAATGAGTAAATATTTACCTCCTGGAGATTTCAAATGGGTTGATAATCTGAATGATTTTAATGTAATGAATATTTCTGATGAATCATGTAAAGGTTATATTTTAGAAGTCGATTTAACTTACCCTAAAGATCTTCATGATCTACATTCAGATTTCCCTTTAGCACCGGAAAAACGTTTTGATGACAAAAAACTCCCAAAATTATTAACAACTTTGTATGACAAGAAAAAATATATAATACATTATGAAACACTAAAATTATATATTAATTTAGGTTTAAAAATAGAGAAAATTCACAGAGTGTTAGAATTTAGTCAATCTCCTTGGTTAAAAGTGTATATTAATTTTAATACTAATCTCAGATCAGAAGCTAAGAATGAGTTTGAAAAAGAATATTTCAAATTAATGAACAACAGTGTTTATGGACGTACTATGATGAATGTTCGAAATCATGTTGATATAAGATTATGTTCTAATGCAGTCCAACTAGAAAAATTAATTGCAAAACCAAATTTTGATCGAAGAACAATTTTTACAGAAAATTTAGTTGCAGTACATATGAAAAGATGTAAAATAACTTTCAATCAACCAATATATGTAGGAATGTGTATTTTAGATTTATCTAAAATGTTAATGTATGATTTTTATTATAATATTATAAAGAAAAAATATGGAAATAAAGTTAGATTGTTATATACAGATACAGATTCACTTATATTAGAAATAAAAACTAATGATTTTTATCAAGATATGAAAATTATGTTAGATCATTTTGACACTTCAGATTATCCAAAAGATAATATTTATGGTTTACCTTTAGTTAACAAAAAAGTTATAGGCAAGTTTAAAGATGAATTGAATGGAACAATTATGACTGAATTTATAGGTTTAAGATCAAAATTATATTCACATCGAATATTAGATAGTGAAAAAGAAGTTAAAAAAGCTAAAGGTGTTAAAAAAAATGTTGTAGAAAATAAAATATGTTTTAATGATTTTGAAAATTGCTTCCTAACAAAAGAATCAAAATATGTTAAACAAAATTTATTTAGAACTAAGAAACATGATATTTTTACTGTAGAACAAAACAAAAAAGCTTTAAGTGTTTATGATGATAAAAGATTTATTTTGGAAAATGGTATTGATACATTAGCTTGGGGACATTATAAAACAAATATAGACAGAAATGATTTTGTAAACCATCTCAATACATTGATTAGAAATCAAAATCAAAAAGATTAGAAAAATAGATAATAATAACGCGTCCCCTATTTGGGTGCGCGTTAAATATCAATTTCTTTTTAATACATTTTTATTTTTAATAGAACAATTATATTAAAAAATATTTTAATTATTATTGTATTTAGATTTTCTTAAAAAATATTTGATATTTAACGTGGTCGGAATTTCCGACCGCGTTTAAATATATAAGTTTTTAATACATTTTTGCATTTCGATTTTTATTTTTAATATAACAATTCTATTAAAAAATATTTTAATTATTATTGCATTTAGATTTTCATTATTAATATCATAAGTATTATGAAAAATATTTTGGGGGTTTTTGCATTTCATAAGTTTTGCGAAAAATATTTTAATTATTATTGCATTTAGATTTTCTGATCTTTTTGCACATTGTTTTCTTTGTGATCTTTTATTGATATAATATGAAGTGAGCCAGAACATACATATATATACTACTATCGTTCTTATATACACTGCGCACCAGAAATCTTTGCTCATTTGATTAAAAATTATTTTGAAAACATAATTTTTAGTGTTCATGCAAAAAGTCGCTCCTAAGTACACCGCGTTGCCGAAATATGGCAGTATCGTAAACATCGTATAGTTAAAATCGTATTTTTTTCTAGAGCTCAAGTCAACAACGTGCCGCATTTGGGTAGTACATATTATGAATCTTTATTTAACGCTCTTTTGATTAAAAATTGTTTTGAAAACATAATTATTAGTGTGCATGCCATAAAAATCGCTCCTAAGTACACCGCGTTGCCGAAATATGGCAGTATCGTAAACATCGTATTGTTAAAATCATATTGTTTTTTTAGATCTCTAGTCCATGGCGTGCCGCACTTGGTTAGTAAATATTTTGAATCTTTATTTAACGCTCTTTCGATTAAAAATTGTTTTGGAAACATAATATTTAGTGTTCATGCCGAAAAATCGCTCTAATATACACCCCGTTGCCGAAATATGGCAGTATCGTAAACATCGTATAGTTGTAATCCACCATGTGCCGCATTTGGGTAGTACATATTATGAATCTTTATTTAACGCTCTTTTGATTTTAAATGGTGTTGAAAACATAATATTTAGTGTTCATGTCGAAAAATCGCTCCTAAGTACACCGCGTTGCCGAAATATGGCAGTATCGTAAACATCGTATAATTAAAATCGTATTTTTTTCTAGAGCTCAAGTCCACTGCGTGCCGCACTTGGGTAGTACATATTTTGAATCTTGATTCAATGCCCTTTGAATTAAAAATGGTTTTGAAAACATAATTTTTAGCGTTCATGCCGAAAAATCGCTCCTAAGTACACCCCGTTGCCGAAATATGGCAGTATCGTAAACATCGTATAGTTGTAATCCACCACGTGCCTTATTTGGGTAGTACATATTATGAATCTTTATTTAACGCTCTTTTGATTAAAAATGGTGTTGAAAACATAATATTTAGTGTTCATGTCGAAAAATCGCTCCTAAGTACACCGCGTTGCCGAAATATGGCAGTATCGTAAACATCGTATAGTTGTAATCCACAACGTGCCGCATTTGGGTAGTTCATATTATGAATCTTTATTTAACACTCTTTTGATTAAAAATGGTGTTGAAAACATAATATTTAGTGTTCATGTCGAAAAATCGCTCCTAAGTACACCGCGTTGCCGAAATATGGCAGTATCTTAAACATCGTATAGTTAAAATTGTATTTTTTCTAGAGCTCAAGTCCACCACGTGCCGCATTTGGGTAGTACATATTATGAATCTTTATTTAACGCTCTTTTGATTAAAAATGGTTTTGAAAACATAATTTTTAGTGTTCATGCCGAAAAATCGCTCCTAAGTACACCGCGTTGCCGAAATATGGCAGTATCGTAAACATCGTATAATTAAAATCGTATTTTTTTCTAGAGCTCAAGTCCACCACGTGCCGCATTTGGGTAGTACATATTATGAATCTTAATTCAATGCCGTTTCGATTAATAATGTTTTCGAAAACATAATTTTTAGCGTTCATGCCGAAAAATCGTTCTTATATACACCGCGCACCAGAAATTTTTGCTCTTTTGATTAAAAATTGTTTTGAAAACATAAGTATAGGTGTGCATGCTATAAAAATCGCTCATAAGTACACCGCATTGCCGAAATATGGCAGTATCGTAAACATCGTATAGTTAAAATCGTATTATTTCTGGAGCTCAAGTCCACGGAGTGCAGCACTTGGGTAGTACATATTTTGAATCTTTATTCAATACCTTTTCGATTAAAAATGGTTTTGAAAACATAATTTTTATCGTTCATGCCGAAAAATCGCTCCTTAGTACACCCCGTTGCCGAAATATGGCAGTATCGTAAACATCGTCTAGTTGTAATCCACCACGTGCCTTATTTGGGTAGTACATATTATTATGAATCTTTATTTAACGCTCTTTTGATTAAAAATGGTGTTGAAAACATTATATTTAGTGTTCATGTCGAAAAATCGCTCCTAAGTACACCCCGTTGTCGAAATATGGCAGTATCGTAAACATCGTATAGTTAAAATCGTATTTTTTTCTGGTGCTTAAGTCCACGGCGAGCCGCACTTAGGTAGTACATATAATGAATCTTTATTCAATACCTTTTCGATTAAAAATTGTTTTGAAAACACAATTTTTAGTGTGCATGCCGTAAAAATCGCTCCTTAGTACACCCCGTTGCCGAAATATGGCAGTATCGTAAACATCGTCTAGTTGTAATCCACCACGTGCCTTATTTGGGTAGTACATATTATTATGAATCTTTATTTAACGCTCTTTTGATTAAAAATGGTGTTGAAAACATTATATTTAGTGTTCATGTCGAAAAATCGCTCCTAAATACACCCCGTTGTCGAAATATGGCAGTATCGTAAACATCGTATAGTTAAAATCGTATTTTATTCTGGAGCTCAAGTAAACCGCGTGCCGCACTTGGTTAGTACATATTTTGAATCTTTATTGAATGCCCTTTCGATTAATAATTGTTTCGAAAATATAATTTTTAGCGCTTATATCGAAAGATCGTTCTTATATACACCGCGCACCAGAAATCTTGCAGTATCGTAAACATCGTATAGTTGTAATCCACCACGTGCCGCATTTGGGTAGTACATATTATGAATCTTTATTGAATGCCCTTTTGATTAATTATAGTTTCGAAAATATAATTTTTAGCGTTCATGCCGAAAAGTCACTCTTAAATACACCACGCACACGAAAAATAGAAGTATCGTAAACATCGTATAGTTAAAATCATATTGTTTTTCTAGAGCTCAAGTCCACTGCGTGCCGCACTTGGGTAGTACATATTTTGAATCTTGATTTAATGCCCTTTGAATTGAAAATGGTTTTGAAAACATAATTTTTAGCGTTCATGCCGAAAAATTCGCTCCTAAGTACACTCCGTTGCCGAAATATGGCAGTATCGTAAACATCGTATAGTTGTAATCCACCACGTGCCTTATTTGGGTAGTACATATTATGAATCTTTATTTAACGCTCTTTTGATTAAAAATGGTGTTGAAAACATAATATTTAGTGTTCATGTCGAAAAATCGCTCCTAAGTACACCGCGTTGCCGAAATATGGCAGTATCGTAAACATCGTATAGTTGTAATCCACCACGTGCCGCATTTGGGTAGTTCATATTATGAATCTTTATTTAACACTCTTTTGATTAAAAATGGTGTTGAAAACATAATATTTAGTGTTCATGTCGAAAAATCGCTCCTAAGTACACCGCGTTGCCGAAATATGGCAGTATCTTAAACATCGTATAGTTAAAATTGTATTTTTTCTAGAGCTCAAGTCCACCACGTGCCGCATTTGGGTAGTACATGTTATGAATCTATATTTAACACTCTTTTGATTAAAAATGGTTTCAAAAACATAATTATTAGTGTGCATGTCATAAAAATCACTCCTAAGTACACCGTGTTGCCGAAATAAGGCAGTATCGTAAACATCGTATAATTAAAATCGTATTTTTTTCTAGAGCTCAAGTCCACCACGTGCCGCATTTGGGTAGTACATATTATGAATCTTAATTCAATGCCGTTTCGATTAATAATGTTTTCGAAAACATAATTTTTAGCGTTCATGCCGAAAAATCGTTCTTATATACACCGCGCACCAGAAATCTTTGCTCTTTTGATTAAAAATTGTTTTGAAAACATAATTATAGGTGTGCATGCCATAAAAATCGCTCATAAGTACACCGCATTGCCGAAATATGGCAGTATCGTAAACATCGTATAGTTAAAATCATATTGTTTTTCTAGAGCTCAAGTCCACCGCGTGCCGCACTTGGGTAGTACATATTTTGAATCTTGATTCAATGCCCTTTGAATTAAAAATGGTTTTGAAAACATAATTTTTAGCGTTCATTCCGAAAAATCGCTCCTTAGTACACCCCGTTGCCGAAATATGGCAGTATCGTAAACATCGTCTAGTTGTAATCCACCACGTGCCTTATTTGGGTAGTACATATTATTATGAATCTTTATTTAACGCTCTTTTGATTAAAAATGGTGTTGAAAACATTATATTTAGTGTTCATGTCGAAAAATCGCTCCTAAGTACACCCCGTTGTCGAAATATGGCAGTATCGTAAACATCGTATAGTTAAAATCGTATTTTTTTCTGGTGCTTAAGTCCACGGCGAGCCGCACTTAGGTAGTACATATAATGAATCTTTATTCAATACCTTTTCGATTAAAAATTGTTTTGAAAACACAATTTTTAGTGTGCATGCCGTAAAAATCGCTCCTTAGTACACCCCGTTGCCGAAATATGGCAGTATCGTAAACATCGTCTAGTTGTAATCCACCACGTGCCTTATTTGGGTAGTACATATTATTATGAATCTTTATTTAACGCTCTTTTGATTAAAAATGGTGTTGAAAACATTATATTTAGTGTTCATGTCGAAAAATCGCTCCTAAGTACACCCCGTTGTCGAAATATGGCAGTATCGTAAACATCGTATAGTTAAAATCGTATTTTATTCTGGAGCTCAAGTAAACCGCGTGCCGCACTTGGTTAGTACATATTTTGAATCTTTATTGAATGCCCTTTCGATTAATAATTGTTTCGAAAATATAATTTTTAGCGTTTATATCGAAAGATCGTTCTTATATACACCGCGCACCAGAAATCTTGCAGTATCGTAAACATCGTATAGTTGTAATCCACCACGTGCCGCATTTGGGTAGTACATATTATGAATCTTTATTGAATGCCCTTTTGATTAATTATAGTTTCGAAAATATAATTTTTAGCGTTCATGCCGAAAAGTCACTCTTAAATACACCACGCACACGAAATATAGAAGTATCGTAAACATCGTATAGTTAAAATCATATTGTTTTTCTAGAGCTCAAGTCCACTGCGTGCCGCACTTGGGTAGTACATATTTTGAATCTTGATTCAATGCCCTTTGAATTGAAAATGGTTTTGAAAACATAATTTTTAGCGTTCATGCCGAAAAATTCGCTCCTAAGTACACCCCGTTGCCGAAATATGGCAGTATCGTAAACATCGTATAGTTGTAATCCACCACGTGCCTTATTTGGGTAGTACATATTATGAATCTTTATTTAACGCTCTTTTGATTAAAAATGGTGTTGAAAACATAATATTTAGTGTTCATGTCGAAAAATCGCTCCTAAGTACACCGCGTTGCCGAAATATGGCAGTATCGTAAACATCGTATAGTTGTAATCCACCACGTGCCGCATTTGGGTAGTTCATATTATGAATCTTTATTTAACACTCTTTTGATTAAAAATGGTGTTGAAAACATAATATTTAGTGTTCATGTCGAAAAATCGCTCCTAAGTACACCGCGTTGCCGAAATATGGCAGTATCTTAAACATCGTATAGTTAAAATTGTATTTTTTCTAGAGCTCAAGTCCACCACGTGCCGCATTTGGGTAGTACATGTTATGAATCTATATTTAACACTCTTTTGATTAAAAATGGTTTCAAAAACATAATTATTAGTGTGCATGTCATAAAAATCACTCCTAAGTACACCGTGTTGCCGAAATAAGGCAGTATCGTAAACATCGTATAATTAAAATCGTATTTTTTTCTAG
This sequence comes from Metopolophium dirhodum, assembly GCF_019925205.1. Taxonomy (NCBI): domain Eukaryota; kingdom Metazoa; phylum Arthropoda; class Insecta; order Hemiptera; family Aphididae; genus Metopolophium; species Metopolophium dirhodum. The sequence continues at coordinate 39,592,787 of NC_083560.1, forward strand.
AGCTCAAGTCCACCACGTGCCGCATTTGGGTAGTACATATTATGAATCTTAATTCAATGCCGTTTCGATTAATAATGTTTTCGAAAACATAATTTTTAGCGTTCATGCCGAAAAATCGTTCTTATATACACCGCGCACCAGAAATCTTTGCTCTTTTGATTAAAAATTGTTTTGAAAACATAATTATAGGTGTGCATGCCATAAAAATCGCTCATAAGTACACCGCATTGCCGAAATATGGCAGTATCGTAAACATCGTATAGTTAAAATCATATTGTTTTTCTAGAGCTCAAGTCCACCGCGTGCCGCACTTGGGTAGTACATATTTTGAATCTTGATTCAATGCCCTTTGAATTAAAAATGGTTTTGAAAACATAATTTTTAGCGTTCATTCCGAAAAATCGCTCCTTAGTACACCCCGTTGCCGAAATATGGCAGTATCGTAAACATCGTCTAGTTGTAATCCACCACGTGCCTTATTTGGGTAGTACATATTATTATGAATCTTTATTTAACGCTCTTTTGATTAAAAATTGTTTTGAAAACACAATTTTTAGTGTGCATGCCGTAAAAATCGCTCCTAAGTACACCGCGTTGCCTTATATAGCAGTATCGTAAACATCGTATAGTTAAAATCGTATTTTATTCTGGAGCTCAAGTAAACCGCGTGCCGCACTTGGTTAGTACATATTTTGAATCTTTATTGAATGCCCTTTCGATTAATAATTGTTTCGAAAATATAATTTTTAGCGTTTATATCGAAAGATCGTTCTTATATACACCGCGCACCAGAAATCTTGCAGTATCGTAAACATCGTATTGTTAAAATCATATTGTTTTTTTAGAGCTCAAGTCCACCACGTGCCGCATTTGGGTAGTACATGTTATGAATCTATATTTAACAGTCTTTTGATTAAAAATGGTTTCAAGAACATAATTATTAGTGTGCATGTCATAAAAATCACTCCTAAGTACACCGTGTTGCCGAAATAAGGCAGTATCGTAAACATCGTATAGTTAAAATCGTATTTTTTGCTAGAGCTTAAGTCCACTACGTGCCGCATTTGGGTAGTACATATTATGAATCTTTATATAACGCTCTTTTGATTAAAAATGGTGTTGAAAACATTATATTTAGTGTTCATGTCGAAAAATCGCTCCTAAGTACACCCCGTTGTCGAAATATGGCAGTATCGTAAACATCGTATAGTTAAAATCGTATTTTTTTCTGGTGCTTAAGTCCACGGCGAGCCGCACTTAGGTAGTACATATAATGAATCTTTATTCAATACCTTTTCGATTAAAAATTGTTTTGAAAACACAATTTTTAGTGTGCATGCCGTAAAAATCGCTCCTTAGTACACCCCGTTGCCGAAATATGGCAGTATCGTAAACATCGTCTAGTTGTAATCCACCACGTGCCTTATTTGGGTAGTACATATTATTATGAATCTTTATTTAACGCTCTTTTGATTAAAAATGGTGTTGAAAACATTATATTTAGTGTTCATGTCGAAAAATCGCTCCTAAGTACACCCCGTTGTCGAAATATGGCAGTATCGTAAACATCGTATAGTTAAAATCGTATTTTATTCTGGAGCTCAAGTAAACCGCGTGCCGCACTTGGTTAGTACATATTTTGAATCTTTATTGAATGCCCTTTCGATTAATAATTGTTTCGAAAATATAATTTTTAGCGTTTATATCGAAAGATCGTTCTTATATACACCGCGCACCAGAAATCTTGCAGTATCGTAAACATCGTATAGTTGTAATCCACCACGTGCCGCATTTGGGTAGTACATATTATGAATCTTTATTGAATGCCCTTTTGATTAATTATAGTTTCGAAAATATAATTTTTAGCGTTCATGCCGAAAAGTCACTCTTAAATACACCACGCACACGAAATATAGAAGTATCGTTAACATCGTATAGTTAAAATCATATTGTTTTTCTAGAGCTCAAGTCCACTGCGTGCCGCACTTGGGTAATACATATTTTGAATCTTGATTCAATGCCCTTTGAATTGAAAATGGTTTTGAAAACATAATTTTTAGCGTTCATGCCGAAAAATTCGCTCCTAAGTACACCCCGTTGCCGAAATATGGCAGTATCGTAAACATCGTATAGTTGTAATCCACCACGTGCCTTATTTGGGTAGTACATATTATGAATCTTTATTTAACGCTCTTTTGATTAAAAATGGTGTTGAAAACATAATATTCAGTGTTCATGTCGAAAAATCGCTCCTAAGTACACCGCGTTGCCGAAATATGGCAGTATCGTAAACATCGTATAGTTGTAATCCACCACGTGCCGCATTTGGGTAGTACATATTATGAATCTTAATTCAATGCCGTTTCGATTAATAATGTTTTCGAAAACATAATTTTTAGCGTTCATGCCGAAAAATCGTTCTTATATACACCGCGCACCAGAAATCTTTGCTCTTTTGATTAAAAATTGTTTTGAAAACATAATTATAGGTGTGCATGCCATAAAAATCGCTCATAAGTACACCGCATTGCCGAAATATGGCAGTATCGTAAACATCGTATAGTTAAAATCATATTGTTTTTCTAGAGCTCAAGTCCACCGCGTGCCGCACTTGGGTAGTACATATTTTGAATCTTGATTCAATGCCCTTTGAATTAAAAATGGTTTTGAAAACATAATTTTTAGCGTTCATTCCGAAAAATCGCTCCTTAGTACACCCCGTTGCCGAAATATGGCAGTATCGTAAACATCGTCTAGTTGTAATCCACCACGTGCCTTATTTGGGTAGTACATATTATTATGAATCTTTATTTAACGCTCTTTTGATTAAAAATTGTTTTGAAAACACAATTTTTAGTGTGCATGCCGTAAAAATCGCTCCTAAGTACACCGCGTTGCCTTATATAGCAGTATCGTAAACATCGTATAGTTAAAATCGTATTTTATTCTGGAGCTCAAGTAAACCGCGTGCCGCACTTGGTTAGTACATATTTTGAATCTTTATTTAACACTCTTTTGATTAAAAATGGTGTTGAAAACATAATATTTAGTGTTCATGTCGAAAAAATCGCTCCTAAGTACACCGCGCACCAGAAATCTTGCAGTATCGTAAACATCGTATTGTTAAAATCATATTGTTTTTTTAGATCTCAAGTCCACCGCGTGCAGCACTTGGGTAGTTCATATTATGATTCTTTATTTAACACTCTTTTGATTAAAAATGGTGTTGAAAACATAATATTTAATGTTCATGTCGAAAAATCGCTCCTAAGTACACCGCGTTGCCGAAATATGGCAGTATCTTAAACATCGTATAGTTAAAATTGTATTTTTTCTAGAGCTCAAGTCCACCACGTGCCGCATTTGGGTAGTACATGTTATGAATCTATATTTAACACTCTTTTGATTAAAAATGGTTTCAAAAACATAATTATTAGTGTGCATGTCATAAAAATCACTCCTAAGTACACCGTGTTGCCGAAATAAGGCAGTATCGTAAACATCGTATAGTTAAAATCGTATTTTTTGCTAGAGCTTAAGTCCACTACGTGCCGCATTTGGGTAGTACATATTATGAATCTTTATATAACGCTCTTTTGATTAAAAATGGTGTTGAAAACATTATATTTAGTGTTCATGTCGAAAAATCGCTCCTAAGTACACCGCGTTGCCGAAAAATGGCAGTATCGTAAACATCGTATAGTTAAAATGGTATTATTTCTGGAGCTCAAGTCCACCGCGTGCAGCACTTGGGTAGTACATATTTTGAATCTTTATTCAATACCTTTTCGATTAAAAATTGTTTTGAAAACATAATATTTAGTGTTCATGCCGAATAACCGCTCTAATACACTGCGCACCAGAAATCCTGCAGTATCGTAAACATCGTATAGTTAAAATCATATTATATTTTTAGAGCTCAAGTCCACCGAGTGCCACACTTGGTTAGTACATATTTTGAGACTTTATTCAATACCTTTTCGATTAATAATTGTTTTGAAAACATAATTATTAGTGTGCATGCCGTAAAAATCGCTCCTAAGTACACCGCGTTGCCGAAATATGGCAGTATCGTAAACATCGTATAGTTGTAATCCACCACGTGCCGCATTTGGGTAGTACATATTATGAATCTTTATTTAACACACTTTTGATTAAAAATGGTGTTGAAAACATAATATTTAGTGTTCATGTCGAAAAATCGCTCCTAAGTACAACGCGTTGCCGAAATATAGCAGTATCTTAAACATCGTATAGTTAAAATTGTATTTTTTCTAGAGCTCAAGTCCACCACGTGCCGCATTTGGGTAGTACATGTTATGAATCTTTATTTAACTTTTTTTTGATTAAAAATGGTTTCGAAAGCATAATTATTAGTGTGCATGCCATAAAAATCGCTCCTAAGTACACCGTGTTGCCGAAATAAGGCAGTATCGTAAACAGTGTATAGTTAAAATCGTATTTTTTTCTAGAGCTTAAGTCCACCACGTGCCGCATTTGGGTAGTACATATTATGAATCTTTATTTAACGCTCTTTTGATTAAAAATGGTTTCGAAAACATAATTATTAGTGTGCATGCCATAAAAATCTCTCCTAAGTACACCGCGTTGCCGAAAAATGGCAGTATCGTAAACATCGTATAGTTAAAATGGTATTATTTCTGGAGCTCAAGTCCACGGCGTGCAGCACTTGGGTAGTACATATTTTAAATCTTTATTCAATACCTTTTCGATTAAAAATTGTTTTGAAAACATAATATTTAGTGGTCATGCCGAAAAATCGCTCTAATATACGCCGCGCACGAGAAATCCTGCAGTATCGTAAATATCGTATAGTTAAAATAATATTGTTTTTTTAGATCTCAAGTCCACCGCGTGCCGCACTTGGTTAGTACATATTTTGAATCTTTATTTAACGCCGTTTCGATTAATAATGTTTTCGAATACATAATTTTTAGCGTTCATGCCGAAAAATCGTTCTTATATACACTGCGCACCAGAAATCTTTGCTCATTTGATTAAAAATTATTTTGAAAATATAATTTTTAGTGTTCATGCAAAAAGTCGCTCCTAAGTACACCGCGTTGCCGAAATATGGCAGTATCGTAAACATCGTATTGTTAAAATCATATTGTTTTTTTAGATCTCTAGTCCACGGCGTGCCGCACTTGGTTAGTAAATATTTTGAATCTTTATTTAACGCTCTTTTGATTAAAAATGGTGTTGAAAACATTATATTTAGTGTTCATGTCGAAAAATCGCTCCTAAGTACACCCCGTTGCCGAAATATGGCAGTATCGTAAACATCATATAGTTGTAATCCACCACGTGCCTTATTTGGGTAGTACATATTTTGAATCTTTATTGAATGCCCTTTCGATTAATAATATTTTCGAAAATATAATTTTTAGCGTTCATATCGAAAAATCGTTCTTATGTACACCGCGCACCAGAAATCCTGCAGTATCGTAAACATCGTATTGTTAAAATCATATTGTTTTTTTAGATCTCAAGTCCACCGCGTGCCGCACTTGGTTAGTATATATTTTGAATCTTTATTGAATGCCCTTTTGGTTAATTATAGTTTCGAAAATATAATTTTTAGCGTTCATGCCGAAAAATCACTCTTAAATACACCACGCACACGAAATATAGAAGTATCGTAAACATCGTATAGTTAAAATCATATTGTTTTTCTAGAGCTCAAGTCCACTGCGTGCCGCACTTGGGTAGTACATATTTTGAATCTTGATTCAATGCCCTTTGAATTAAAAATGGTTTTGAAAACATAATTTTTAGCGTTCATGCCGAAAAATCGCTCCTAAGTACACCCCGTTGCCGAAATATGGCAGTATCGTAAACATCGTATAGTTGTAATCCACCACGTGCCGCATTTGGGTAGTTCATATTATGAATCTTTATTTAACACTCTTTTGATTAAAAATGGTGTTGAAAACATAATATTTAGTGTTCATGTCGAAAAATCGCTCCTAAGTACACCGCGTTGCCGAAATATGGCAGTATCTTAAACATCGTATAGTTAAAATTGTATTTTTTCTAGAGCTCAAGTCCACCACGTGCCGCATTTGGGTAGTACATGTTATGAATCTATATTTAACACTCTTTTGATTAAAAATGGTTTCGAAAACATAATTATTAGTTTGCATGTCATAAAAATCACTCCTAAGTACACAGTGTTGCCGAAATAAGGCAGTATCGTAAACAGCGTATAGTTAAAATCGTATTTTTTTCTAGAGCTTAAGTCCACCACGTGCCGCATTTGGGTAGTACATATTATGAATCTTTATTTAACGCTCTTTTGATTAAAAATGGTTTTGAAAACATAATTTTTAGTGTTCATGCCGAAAAATCGCTCCTAAGTACAACGCGTTGCCGAAATATGGCAGTATCGTAAACATCGTATAGTTAAAATCGTATTTTTTTCTAGAGCTCAAGTCCACCACGTGACGCATTTGGGTAGTACATAATATGAATTTTAATTCAATGCCGTTTCGATTAATAATGTTTTCGAAAACATAATTTTTAGCGTTCATGCCGAAAAATCGTTCTTATATACACCGCGCACCAGAAATCTTTGCTCTTTTGATTAAAAATTGTTTTGAAAACATAATTATAGGTGTGCATGCCATAAAAATCGCTCATAAGTACACCGCGTTGCCGAAATATGGCAGTATCGTAAACAGCGTATAGTTAAAATCGTATTTTTTTCTAGAGCTTAAGTCCACCGCGTGCAGCACTTGGGTAGTTCATATTATGAATCTTTATTTAACACTCTTTTGATTAAAAATGGTGTTGAAAACATAATATTTAGTGTTCATGTCGAAAAATCGCTCCTAAGTACACCGCGTTGCCGAAATATGGCAGTATCTTAAACATCGTATAGTTAAAATTGTATTTTTTCTAGAGCTCAAGTCCACCACGTGCCGCATTTGGGTAGTACATGTTATGAATCTATATTTAACACTCTTTTGATTAAAAATGGTTTCAAAAACATAATTATTAGTGTGCATGTCATAAAAATCACTCCTAAGTACACCGTGTTGCCGAAATAAGGCAGTATCGTAAACAGCGTATAGTTAAAATCGTATTTTTTTCTAGAGCTTAAGTCCACCACGTGCCGCATTTGGGTAGTACATATTATGAATCTTTATTTAACGCTCTTTTGATTAAAAATGGTGTTGAAAACATTATATTTAATGTTCATGTCAAAAAATCGCTCCTAAGTACACCGCGTTGCCGAAATATAGCAGTATCGTAAATATCGTATAGTTAAAATCGTATTTTTTTCTAGAGCTCAAGTCCACCACGTGCCGCATTTGGTTAGTACATATTATGAATCTTTATTTAACGCTCTTTTGATTAAAAATGGTGTTGAAAACATAATATTTAGTGTTCATGTCGAAAAATCGCTCCTAAGTACACCCCGTTGCCGAAATATGGCAGTATCGTAAACATCATATAGTTGTAATCCACCACGTGCCTTATTTGGGTAGTACATATTTTGAATCTTTATTGAATGCCCTTTCGATTAATAATTGTTTCGAAAATATAATTTTTAGCGTTCATATCGAAAAATCGTTCTTATGTACACCGCGCACCAGAAATCCTGCAGTATCGTAAACATCGTATTGTTAAAATCATATTGTTTTTTTAGATCTCAAGTCCACCGCGTGCAGCACTTGGGTAGTACATATTTTGAATCTTTATTCAATATCTTTTCGATTAAAAATTGTTTTGAAAACATAATATTTAGTGTTCATGCCGAATAATCGCTCTAATACACCGCGCACCAGAAATCCTGCAGTATCGTAAACATCGTATAGTTAAAATCATATTATATTTTTAGAGCTCAAGTCCACCACGTGCCGCATTTGGGTAGTACATATTATTAATCTTTATTTAACACACTTTTGATTAAAAATGGTGTTGAAAACATAATATTTAGTGTTCATGTCGAAAAAATCGCTCCTAAGTACAACGCGTTGCCGAAATATGGCAGTATCTTAAACATCGTATAGTTAAAATTGTATTTTTTCTAGAGCTCAAGTCCACCACGTGCCGCATTTGGGTAGTACATGTTATGAATCTTTATTTAACTTTTTTTTGATTAAAAATGGTTTCGAAAGCATAATTATTAGTGTGCATGCCATAAAAATCGCTCCTAAGTACACCGTGTTGCCGAAATAAGGCAGTATCGTAAACAGCGTATAGTTAAAATCGTATTTTTTTCTAGAGCTTAAGTCCACCACGTGCCGCATTTGGGTAGTACATATTATGAATCTTTATTTAACACTCTTTTGATTAAAAATGGTTTCGAAAACATAATTATTAGTTTGCATGTCATAAAAATCACTCCTAAGTACACAGTGTTGCCGAAATAAGGCAGTATCGTAAACAGCGTATAGTTTAAAATCGTATTTTTTTCTAGAGCTTAAGTCCACCACGTGCCGCATTTGGGTAGTACATATTATGAATCTTTATTTAACGCTCTTTTGATTAAAAATGGTTTTGAAAACATAATTTTTAGTGTTCATGCCGAAAAATCGCTCCTAAGTACAACGCGTTGCCGAAATATGGCAGTATCGTAAACATCGTATAGTTAAAATCGTATTTTTTTCTAGAGCTCAAGTCCACCACGTGACGCATTTGGGTAGTACATAATATGAATTTTAATTCAATGCCGTTTCGATTAATAATGTTTTCGAAAACATAATTTTTAGCGTTCATGCCGAAAAATCGTTCTTATATACACCGCGCACCAGAAATCTTTGCTCTTTTGATTAAAAATTGTTTTGAAAACATAATTATAAAATTGTTTTGAAAACATAATTATAGGTGTGCATGCCATAAAAATCGCTCATAAGTACACCGCGTTGCCGAAATATGGCAGTATCGTAAACAGCGTATAGTTAAAATCGTATTTTTTTCTAGAGCTTAAGTCCACCGCGTGCAGCACTTGGGTAGTTCATATTATGAATCTTTATTTAACACTCTTTTGATTAAAAATGGTGTTGAAAACATAATATTTAGTGTTCATGTCGAAAAATCGCTCCTAAGTACACCGCGTTGCCGAAATATGGCAGTATCTTAAACATCGTATAGTTAAAATTGTATTTTTTCTAGAGCTCAAGTCCACCACGTGCCGCATTTGGGTAGTACATGTTATGAATCTATATTTAACACTCTTTTGATTAAAAATGGTTTCAAAAACATAATTATTAGTGTGCATGTCATAAAAATCACTCCTAAGTACACCGTGTTGCCGAAATAAGGCAGTATCGTAAACAGCGTATAGTTAAAATCGTATTTTTTTCTAGAGCTTAAGTCCACCACGTGCCGCATTTGGGTAGTACATATTATGAATCTTTATTTAACGCTCTTTTGATTAAAAATGGTGTTGAAAACATTATATTTAATGTTCATGTCGAAAAATCGCTCCTAAGTACACCGCGTTGCCGAAATATAGCAGTATCGTAAATATCGTATAGTTAAAATCGTATTTTTTTCTAGAGCTCAAGTCCACCACGTGCCGCATTTGGGTAGTACATATTATGAATCTTTATTTAACGCTCTTTTGATTAAAAATGGTGTTGAAAACATAATATTTAGTGTTCATGTCGAAAAATCGCTCCTAAGTACACCCCGTTGCCGAAATATGGCAGTATCGTAAACATCATATAGTTGTAATCCACCACGTGCCTTATTTGGGTAGTACATATTTTGAATCTTTATTGAATGCCCTTTCGATTAATAATTGTTTCGAAAATATAATTTTTAGCGTTCATATCGAAAAATCGTTCTTATGTACACCGCGCACCAGAAATCCTGCAGTATCGTAAACATCGTATTGTTAAAATCATATTGTTTTTTTAGATCTCAAGTCCACCGCGTGCAGCACTTGGGTAGTACATATTTTGAATCTTTATTCAATATCTTTTCGATTAAAAATTGTTTTGAAAACATAATATTTAGTGTTCATGCCGAATAATCGCTCTAATACACCGCGCACCAGAAATCCTGCAGTATCGTAAACATCGTATAGTTAAAATCATATTATATTTTTAGAGCTCAAGTCCACCACGTGCCGCATTTGGGTAGTACATATTATTAATCTTTATTTAACACACTTTTGATTAAAAATGGTGTTGAAAACATAATATTTAGTGTTCATGTCGAAAAATCGCTCCTAAGTACAACGCGTTGCCGAAATATGGCAGTATCTTAAACATCGTATAGTTAAAATTGTATTTTTTCTAGAGCTCAAGTCCACCACGTGCCGCATTTGGGTAGTACATGTTATGAATCTTTATTTAACTTTTTTTTGATTAAAAATGGTTTCGAAAGCATAATTATTAGTGTGCATGCCATAAAAATCGCTCCTAAGTACACCGTGTTGCCGAAATAAGGCAGTATCGTAAACAGCGTATAGTTAAAATCGTATTTTTTTCTAGAGCTTAAGTCCACCACGTGCCGCATTTGGGTAGTACATATTATGAATCTTTATTTAACGCTCTTTTGATTAAAAATGGTTTCGAAAACATAATTATTAGTGTGCATGCCATAAAAATCTCTCCTAAGTACACCGCGTTGCCGAAAAATGGCAGTATCGTAAACATCGTATAGTTAAAATGGTATTATTTCTGGAGCTCAAGTCCACGGCGTGCAGCACTTGGGTAGTACATATTTTAAATCTTTATTCAATACCTTTTCGATTAAAAATTGTTTTGAAAACATAATATTTAGTGGTCATGCCGAAAAATCGCTCTAATATACGCCGCGCACGAGAAATCCTGCAGTATCGTAAACATCGTATAGTTAAAATAATATTGTTTTTTTAGATCTCAAGTCCACCGCGTGCCGCACTTGGTTAGTACATATTTTGAATCTTTATTTAACGCCGGTTTCGATTAATAATGTTTTCGAATACATAATTTTTAGCGTTCATGCCGAAAAATCGTTCTTATATACACTGCGCACCAGAAATCTTTGCTCTTTTGATTAAAAATTGTTTTGAAAATATAATTTTTAGTGTTCATGCAAAAAGTCGCTCCTAAGTACACCGCGTTGCCGAAATATGGCAGTATCGTAAACATCGTATAGTTGTAATCCACCACGTGCCGCATTTGGGTAGTACATATTATGAATCTTTATATAACGCTCTTTTGATTAAAAATGGTGTTGAAAACATAATATTTAGTGTTCATGTCATAAAAATCACTCCTAAGTACACCGTGTTGCCGAAATAAGGCAGTATCGTAAACAGCGTATAGTTAAAATCGTATTTTTTTCTAGAGCTTAAGTCCACCACGTGCCGCATTTGGGTAGTACATATTATGAATCTTTATTTAACGCTCTTTTGATTAAAAATGGTGTTGAAAACATTATAATTAATGTTCATGTCGAAAAATCGCTCCTAAGTACACCGCGTTGCCGAAATATAGCAGTATCGTAAATATCGTATAGTTAAAATCGTATTTTTTTCTAGAGCTCAAGTCCACCACGTGCCGCATTTGGGTAGTACATATTATGAATCTTTATTTAACGCTCTTTTGATTAAAAATGGTGTTGAAAACATAATATTTAGTGTTCATGTCGAAAAATCGCTCCTAAGTACACCCCGTTGCCGAAATATGGCAGTATCGTAAACATCATATAGTTGTAATCCACCACGTGCCTTATTTGGGTAGTACATATTTTGAATCTTTATTGAATGCCCTTTCGATTAATAATTGTTTCGAAAATATAATTTTTAGCGTTCATATCGAAAAATCGTTCTTATGTACACCGCGCACCAGAAATCCTGCAGTATCGTAAACATCGTATTGTTAAAATCATATTGTTTTTTTAGATCTCAAGTCCACCGCGTGCAGCACTTGGGTAGTACATATTTTGAATCTTTATTCAATATCTTTTCGATTAAAAATTGTTTTGAAAACATAATATTTAGTGTTCATGCCGAATAATCGCTCTAATACACCGCGCACCAGAAATCCTGCAGTATCGTAAACATCGTATAGTTAAAATCATATTATATTTTTAGAGCTCAAGTCCACCACGTGCCGCATTTGGGTAGTACATATTATGAATCTTTATTTAACACACTTTTGATTAAAAATGGTGTTGAAAACATAATATTTAGTGTTCATGTCGAAAAATCGCTCCTAAGTACAACGCGTTGCCGAAATATGGCAGTATCTTAAACATCGTATAGTTAAAATTGTATTTTTTCTAGAGCTCAAGTCCACCACGTGCCGCATTTGGGTAGTACATGTTATGAATCTTTATTTAACTTTTTTTTGATTAAAAATGGTTTCGAAAGCATAATTATTAGTGTGCATGCCATAAAAATCGCTCCTAAGTACACCGTGTTGCCGAAATAAGGCAGTATCGTAAACAGCGTATAGTTAAAATCGTATTTTTTTCTAGAGCTTAAGTCCACCACGTGCCGCATTTGGGTAGTACATATTATGAATCTTTATTTAACGCTCTTTTGATTAAAAATGGTTTCGAAAACATAATTATTAGTGTGCATGCCATAAAAATCTCTCCTAAGTACACCGCGTTGCCGAAAAATGGCAGTATCGTAAACATCGTATAGTTAAAATGGTATTATTTCTGGAGCTCAAGTCCACGGCGTGCAGCACTTGGGTAGTACATATTTTAAATCTTTATTCAATACCTTTTCGATTAAAAATTGTTTTGAAAACATAATATTTAGTGGTCATGCCGAAAAATCGCTCTAATATACGCCGCGCACGAGAAATCCTGCAGTATCGTAAACATCGTATAGTTAAAATAATATTGTTTTTTTAGATCTCAAGTCCACCGCGTGCCGCACTTGGTTAGTACATATTTTGAATCTTTATTTAACGCCGTTTCGATTAATAATGTTTTCGAATACATAATTTTTAGCGTTCATGCCGAAAAATCGTTCTTATATACACTGCGCACCAGAAATCTTTGCTCTTTTGATTAAAAATTGTTTTGAAAATATAATTTTTAGTGTTCATGCAAAAAGTCGCTCCTAAGTACACCGCGTTGCCGAAATATGGCAGTATCGTAAACATCGTATAGTTGTAATCCACCACGTGCCGCATTTGGGTAGTACATATTATGAATCTTTATATAACGCTCTTTTGATTAAAAATGGTGTTGAAAACATAATATTTAGTGTTCATGTCGAAAAATCGCTCCTAAGTACACCGCGTTGCCGAAATATGGCAGTATCGTAAACATCGTATAGTTAAAATCGTATTTTTTTCTAGAGCTCAAGTCCACCACGTGACGCATTTGGGTAGTACATATTATGAATCTTTATTTAACGCTCTTTTGATTAAAAATTGTTTTGAAAACATAATTATTAGTGTGCATGCCATAAAAATCGCTCCTAAGTACACCGCGTTGCCGAAATATGGCAGTATCGTAAACATCGTATTGTTAAAATCATATTGTTTTTTTAGATCTCTAGTCCACGGGGTGCCGCACTTGGTTAGTAAATATTTTGAATCTTTATTTAACGCTCTTTTGATTAAAAATGGTGTTGAAAACATTATATTTAGTGTTCATGTCGAAAAATCGCTCCTAAGTACACCCCGTTGCCGAAATATGGCAGTATCGTAAACAGCGTATAGTTAAAATCGTATTTTTTTCTAGAGCTTAAGTCCACCACGTGCCGCATTTGGGTAGTACATATTATGAATCTTTATTTAACGCTCTTTTGATTAAAAATGGTTTTGAAAACATAATTTTTAGTGTGCCGAAAAATCGCTCCTAAGTACACCGCGTTGCCGAAATATGGCAGTATCGTAAACATCGTATAGTTAAAATCGTATTTTTTTCTAGAGCTCAAGTCCACCACGTGACGCATTTGGGTAGTACATAATATGAATCTTAATTCAATGCCGTTTCGATTAATAATGTTTTCGAAAACATAATTTTTAGCGTTCATGCCGAAAAATCGTTCTTATATACACCGCGCACCAGAAATCTTTGCTCTTTTGATTAAAAATTGTTTTGAAAACATAATTATAGGTGTGCATGCCATAAAAATCGCTCATAAGTACACCGCGTTGCCGAACTATGGCAGTATCGTAAACAGCGTATAGTTAAAATCGTATTTTTTTCTAGAGCTTAAGTCCACCACGTGCCGCATTTGGGTAGTACATATTATGAACCTTTATTTAACGCTCTTTTGATTAAAAATGGTTTTGAAAACATAATTTTTAGTGTTCATGCCGAAAAATCGCTCCTAAGTACACCGCGTTGCTGAAATATGGCAGTATCGTTAACATCGTCTAGTTGTAATCCACCACGTGCCGCATTTGGGTAGTACATATTATGAATCTTTATTTAACACACTTTTGATTAAAAATGGTGTTGAAAACATAATATTTAGTGTTCATGTCGAAAAATCGCTCCTAAGTACAACGCGTTGCCGAAATATGGCAGTATCTTAAACATCGTATAGTTAAAATTGTATTTTTTCTAGAGCTCAAGTCCACCACGTGCCGCATTTGGGTTGTACATGTTATGAATCTTTATTTAACTTTTTTTTGATTAAAAATGGTTTCGAAAGCATAATTATTAGTGTGCATGCCATAAAAATCGCTCCTAAGTACACCGTGTTGCCGAAATAAGGCAGTATCGTAAACAGCGTATAGTTAAAATCGTATTTTTTTCTAGAGCTTAAGTCCACCACGTGCCGCATTTGGATAGTACATATTATGAATCTTTATTTAACGCTCTTTTGATTAAAAATGGTTTTGAAAACATAATTTTTAGTGTTCATGCCGAAAAATCGCTCCTAAGTACACCGCGTTGCCGAAATATGGCAGTATCGTAAACATCGTATAATTAAAATCGTATTTTTTTCTAGAGCTCAAGTCCACCACGTGCCGTATTTGGGTAGTACATATTATGAATCTTTATTTAACGCTCTTTTGATTAAAAATGGTTTCGAAAACATAATTATTAGTGTGCATGCCATAAAAATCTCTCCTAGGTACACCGCGTTGCCGAAAAATGGCAGTATCGTATACATCGTATAGTTAAAATGGTATTATTTCTGGAGCTCAAGTCCACGGCGTGCAGCACTTGGGTAGTACATATTTTAAATCTTTATTCAATACCTTTTCGATTAAAAATTGTTTTGAAAACATAATATTTAGTGGTCATGCCGAAAAATCGCTCTAATATACGCCGCGCACGAAAAATCCTGCAGTATCGTAAACATCGTATAGTTAAAATAATATTGTTTTTTTAGATCTCAAGTCCACCGCGTGCCGCACTTGGTTAGTACATATTTTGAATCTTTATTTAACGCCGTTTCGATTAATAATGTTTTCGAATACATAATTTTTAGCGTTCATGCCGAAAAATCGTTCTTATATACACTGCGCACCAGAAATCTTTGCTCATTTGATTAAAAATTATTTTGAAAATATAATTTTTAGTGTTCATGCAAAAAGTCGCTCCTAAGTACACCGCGTTGCCGAAATATGGCAGTATCGTAAACATCGTATAGTTGTAATCCACCACGTGCCGCATTTGGGTAGTACATATTATGAATCTTTAAATAACGCTCTTTTGATTAAAAATGGTGTTGAAAACATTATATTTAGTGTTCATGTCGAAAAATCGCTCCTAAGTACACCCCGTTGCCGAAATATGGCAGTATCGTAAACATCATATAGTTGTAATCCACCACGTGCCTTATTTGGGTAGTACATATTTTGAATCTTTATTGAATGCCCTTTCGATTAATAATATTTTCGAAAATATAATTTTTAGCGTTCATATCGAAAAATCGTTCTTATGTACACCGCGCACCAGAAATCCTGCAGTATCGTAAACATCGTATTGTTAAAATCATATTGTTTTTTTAGATCTCAAGTCCACCGCGTGCCGCACTTGGTTAGTATATATTTTGAATCTTTATTGAATGCCCTTTTGGTTAATTATAGTTTCGAAAATATAATTTTTAGCGTTCATGCCGAAAAATCACTCTTAAATACACCACGCACACGAAATATAGAAGTATCGTAAACATCGTATAGTTAAAATCATATTGTTTTTCTAGAGCTCAAGTCCACTGCGTGCCGCACTTGGGTAGTACATATTTTGAATCTTGATTCAATGCCCTTTGAATTAAAAATGGTTTTGAAAACATAATTATTAGTGTGCATGCCATAAAAATCGCTCCTAAGTACACCGCGTTGCCGAAATATGGCAGTATCGTAAACATCGTATTGTTAAAATCATATTGTTTTTTTAGATCTCTAGTCCACGGCGTGCCGCACTTGGTTAGTAAATATTTTGAATCTTTATTTAACGCTCTTTTGATTAAAAATGGTTTTGAAAACATAATTTTTAGTGTTCATGCCGAAAAATCGCTCCTAAGTACACCGCGTTGCCGAAATATGGCAGTATCGTAAACATCGTATAATTAAAATCGTATTTTTTTCTAGAGCTCAAGTCCACCGCGTGCCGCACTTGGGTAGTACATATTTTGAATCTTGATTCAATGCCCTTTGAATTAAAAATGGTTTTGAAAACATAATTTTTAGCGTTCATGCCGAAAAATCGCTCCTAAGTACACCCCGTTGCCGAAATATGGCAGTATCGTAAACATCGTCTAGTTGTAATCCACCACGTGCCGCATTTGGGTAGTACATATTATGAATCTTTATTTAACACACTTTTCATTAAAAATGGTGTTGAAAACATAATATTTAGTGTTCATGTCGAAAAATCGCTCCTAAGTACAACGCGTTGCTGAAATATGGCAGTATCTTAAACATCGTATAGTTAAAATTGTATTTTTTCTAGAGCTTAAGTCCACCACGTGCCGCACTTGGGTAGTACATATTTTGAATCTTGATTCAATGCCCTTTGAATTAAAAATGGTTTTGAAAACATAATTTTTAGCGTTCATGCCGAAAAATCGCTCCTAAGTACACCCCGTTGCCGAAATATGGCAGTATCGTAAACATCGTCTAGTTGTAATCCACCACGTGCCGCATTTGGGTAGTACATATTATGAATCTTTATTTAACACACTTTTGATTAAAAATGGTGTTGAAAACATAATATTTAGTGTTCATGTCGAAAAATCGCTCCTAAGTACAACGCGTTGCTGAAATATGGCAGTATCTTAAACATCGTATAGTTAAAATTGTATTTTTTCTAGAGCTTAAGTCCACCACGTGCCGCATTTGGATAGTACATATTATGAATCTTTATTTAACGCTCTTTTGATTAAAAATGGTTTTGAAAACATAATTTTTAGTGTTCATGCCGAAAAATCTCTCCTAAGTACACCGCGTTGCCGAAAAATGGCAGTATCGTAAACATCGTATAGTTAAAATGGTATTATTTCTGGAGCTCAAGTCCACGGCGTGCAGCACTTGGGTAGTACATATTTTAAATCTTTATTCAATACCTTTTCGATTAAAAATTGTTTTGAAAACATAATATTTAGTGGTCATGCGGAAAAATCGCTCTAATATACGCCGCGCACGAGAAATCCTGCAGTATCGTAAACATCGTATAGTTAAAATAATATTGTTTTTTTAGATCTCAAGTCCACCGCGTGCCGCACTTGGTTAGTACATATTTTGAATCTTTATTTAACGCCGTTTCGATTAATAATGTTTTCGAATACATAATTTTTAGCGTTCATGCCGAAAAATCGTTCTTATATACACTGCGCACCAGAAATCTTTGCTCATTTGATTAAAAATTATTTTGAAAATATAATTTTTAGTGTTCATGCAAAAAGTCGCTCCTAAGTACACCGCGTTGCCGAAATATGGCAGTATCGTAAACATCGTATAGTTGTAATCCACCACGTGCCGCATTTGGGTAGTACATATTATGAATCTTTATATAACGCTCTTTTGATTAAAAATGGTGTTGAAAACATTATATTTAGTGTTCATGTCGAAAAATCGCTCCTAAGTACACCCCGTTGCCGAAATATGGCAGTATCGTAAACATCATATAGTTGTAATCCACCACGTGCCTTATTTGGGTAGTACATATTTTGAATCTTTATTGAATGCCCTTTCGATTAATAATATTTTCGAAAATATAATTTTTAGCGTTCATATCGAAAAATCGTTCTTATGTACACCGCGCACCAGAAATCCTGCAGTATCGTAAACATCGTATTGTTAAAATCATATTGTTTTTCTAGAGCTCAAGTCCACTGCGTGCCGCACTTGGGTAGTACATATTTTGAATCTTGATTCAATGCCCTTTGAATTAAAAATGGTTTTGAAAACATAATTTTTAGCGTTCATGCCGAAAAATCGCTCCTAAGTACACCGCGTTGCCGAAATATGGCAGTATCTTAAACATCGTATAGTTAAAATTGTAATTTTTCTAGAGCTCAAGTCCACCACGTGCCGCATTTGGGTAGTACATGTTATGAATCTATATTTAACACTCTTTTGATTAAAAATGGTTTCGAAAACATAATTATTAGTTTGCATGTCATAAAAATCGCTCCTAAGTACACCCCGTTGCCGAAATATGGCAGTATCGTAAACATCGTCTAGTTGTAATCCACCACGTGCCGCATTTGGGTAGTACATATTATGAATCTTTATTTAACACACTTTTGATTAAAAATGGTGTTGAAAACATAATATTTAGTGTTCATGTCGAAAAATCGCTCCTAAGTACAACGCGTTGCCGAAATATGGCAGTATCTTAAACATCGTATAGTTAAAATTGTATTTTTTCTAGAGCTTAAGTCCACCACGTGCCGCATTTGGATAGTACATATTATGAATCTTTATTTAACGCTCTTTTGATTAAAAATGGTTTTGAAAACATAATTTTTAGTGTTCATGCCGAAAAATCGCTCCTAAGTACACCGCGTTGCCGAAATATGGCAGTATCGTAAACATCGTATAATTAAAATCGTACTTTTTTCTAGAGCTCAAGTCCACCACGTGCCGCATTTGGGTAGTACATATTATGAATCTTTATTTAACGCTCTTTTGATTAAAAATGGTTTCGAAAACATAATTATTAGTGTGCATGCCATAAAAATCTCTCCTAAGTACACCGCGTTGCCGAAAAATGGCAGTATCGTAAACATCGTATAGTTAAAATGGTATTATTTCTGGAGCTCAAGTCCACGGCGTGCAGCACTTGGGTAGTACATATTTTAAATCTTTATTCAATACCTTTTCGATTAAAAATTGTTTTGAAAACATAATATTTAGTGGTCATGCGGAAAAATCGCTCTAATATACGCCGCGCACGAGAAATCCTGCAGTATCGTAAACATCGTATAGTTAAAATAATATTGTTTTTTTAGATCTCAAGTCCACCGCGTGCCGCACTTGGTTAGTACATATTTTGAATCTTTATTTAACGCCGTTTCGATTAATAATGTTTTCGAATACATAATTTTTAGCGTTCATGCCGAAAAATCGTTCTTATATACACTGCGCACCAGAAATCTTTGCTCATTTGATTAAAAATTATTTTGAAAATATAATTTTTAGTGTTCATGCAAAAAGTCGCTCCTAAGTACACCGCGTTGCCGAAATATGGCAGTATCGTAAACATCGTATAGTTGTAATCCACCACGTGCCGCATTTGGGTAGTACATATTATGAATCTTTATATAACGCTCTTTTGATTAAAAATGGTGTTGAAAACATTATATTTAGTGTTCATGTCGAAAAATCGCTCCTAAGTACACCCCGTTGCCGAAATATGGCAGTATCGTAAACATCATATAGTTGTAATCCACCACGTGCCTTATTTGGGTAGTACATATTTTGAATCTTTATTGAATGCCCTTTCGATTAATAATATTTTCGAAAATATAATTTTTAGCGTTCATATCGAAAAATCGTTCTTATGTACACCGCGCACCAGAAATCCTGCAGTATCGTAAACATCGTATTGTTAAAATCATATTGTTTTTCTAGAGCTCAAGTCCACTGCGTGCCGCACTTGGGTAGTACATATTTTGAATCTTGATTCAATGCCCTTTGAATTAAAAATGGTTTTGAAAACATAATTTTTAGCGTTCATGCCGAAAAATCGCTCCTAAGTACACCGCGTTGCCGAAATATGGCAGTATCTTAAACATCGTATAGTTAAAATTGTAATTTTTCTAGAGCTCAAGTCCACCACGTGCCGCATTTGGGTAGTACATGTTATGAATCTATATTTAACACTCTTTTGATTAAAAATGGTTTCGAAAACATAATTATTAGTTTGCATGTCATAAAAATCACTCCTAAGTACACCGTGTTGCCGAAATAAGGCAGTATCGTAAACAGCGTATAGTTAAAATCGTATTTTTTTCTAGAGCTTAAGTCCACCACGTGCCGCATTTGGGTAGTACATATTATGAATCTTTATTTAACGCTCTTTTGATTAAAAATGGTTTTGAAAACATAATTTTTAGCGTTCATGCCGAAAAATCGCTCCTAAGTACACCGCGTTGCCGAAATATGGCAGTATCTTAAACATCGTATAGTTAAAATTGTAATTTTTCTAGAGCTCAAGTCCACCACGTGCCGCATTTGGGTAGTACATGTTATGAATCTATATTTAACACTCTTTTGATTAAAAATGGTTTCGAAAACATAATTATTAGTTTGCATGTCATAAAAATCGCTCCTAAGTACACCCCGTTGCCGAAATATGGCAGTATCGTAAACATCGTCTAGTTGTAATCCACCACGTGCCGCATTTGGGTAGTACATATTATGAATCTTTATTTAACACACTTTTGATTAAAAATGGTGTTGAAAACATAATATTTAGTGTTCATGTCGAAAAATCGCTCCTAAGTACAACGCGTTGCCGAAATATGGCAGTATCTTAAACATCGTATAGTTAAAATTGTATTTTTTCTAGAGCTTAAGTCCACCACGTGCCGCATTTGGATAGTACATATTATGAATCTTTATTTAACGCTCTTTTGATTAAAAATGGTTTTGAAAACATAATTTTTAGTGTTCATGCCGAAAAATCGCTCCTAAGTACACCGCGTTGCCGAAATATGGCAGTATCGTAAACATCGTATAATTAAAATCGTACTTTTTTCTAGAGCTCAAGTCCACCACGTGCCGCATTTGGGTAGTACATATTATGAATCTTTATTTAACGCTCTTTTGATTAAAAATGGTTTCGAAAACATAATTATTAGTGTGCATGCCATAAAAATCTCTCCTAAGTACACCGCGTTGCCGAAAAATGGCAGTATCGTAAACATCGTATAGTTAAAATGGTATTATTTCTGGAGCTCAAGTCCACGGCGTGCAGCACTTGGGTAGTACATATTTTAAATCTTTATTCAATACCTTTTCGATTAAAAATTGTTTTGAAAACATAATATTTAGTGGTCATGCGGAAAAATCGCTCTAATATACGCCGCGCACGAGAAATCCTGCAGTATCGTAAACATCGTATAGTTAAAATAATATTGTTTTTTTAGATCTCAAGTCCACCGCGTGCCGCACTTGGTTAGTACATATTTTGAATCTTTATTTAACGCCGTTTCGATTAATAATGTTTTCGAATACATAATTTTTAGCGTTCATGCCGAAAAATCGTTCTTATATACACTGCGCACCAGAAATCTTTGCTCATTTGATTAAAAATTATTTTGAAAATATAATTTTTAGTGTTCATGCAAAAAGTCGCTCCTAAGTACACCGCGTTGCCGAAATATGGCAGTATCGTAAACATCGTATAGTTGTAATCCACCACGTGCCGCATTTGGGTAGTACATATTATGAATCTTTATATAACGCTCTTTTGATTAAAAATGGTGTTGAAAACATTATATTTAGTGTTCATGTCGAAAAATCGCTCCTAAGTACACCCCGTTGCCGAAATATGGCAGTATCGTAAACATCATATAGTTGTAATCCACCACGTGCCTTATTTGGGTAGTACATATTTTGAATCTTTATTGAATGCCCTTTCGATTAATAATATTTTCGAAAATATAATTTTTAGCGTTCATATCGAAAAATCGTTCTTATGTACACCGCGCACCAGAAATCCTGCAGTATCGTAAACATCGTATTGTTAAAATCATATTGTTTTTCTAGAGCTCAAGTCCACTGCGTGCCGCACTTGGGTAGTACATATTTTGAATCTTGATTCAATGCCCTTTGAATTAAAAATGGTTTTGAAAACATAATTTTTAGCGTTCATGCCGAAAAATCGCTCCTAAGTACACCGCGTTGCCGAAATATGGCAGTATCTTAAACATCGTATAGTTAAAATTGTAATTTTTCTAGAGCTCAAGTCCACCACGTGCCGCATTTGGGTAGTACATGTTATGAATCTATATTTAACACTCTTTTGATTAAAAATGGTTTCGAAAACATAATTATTAGTTTGCATGTCATAAAAATCACTCCTAAGTACACCGTGTTGCCGAAATAAGGCAGTATCGTAAACAGCGTATAGTTAAAATCGTATTTTTTTCTAGAGCTTAAGTCCACCACGTGCCGCATTTGGGTAGTACATATTATGAATCTTTATTTAACGCTCTTTTGATTAAAAATGGTTTTGAAAACATAATTTTTAGTGTTCATGCCGAAAAATCGCTCCTAAGTACACCGCGTTGCCGAAATATGGCAGTATCGTAAACATCGTATAGTTAAAATCGTATTTTTTTCTAGAGCTCAAGTCCACCACGTGACGCATTTGGGTAGTACATAATATGAATCTTAATTCAATGCCGTTTCGATTAATAATGTTTTCGAAAACATAATTTTTAGCGTTCATGCCGAAAAATCGTTCTTATATACACCGCGCACCAGAAATCTTTGCTCTTTTGATTAAAAATTGTTTTGAAAACATAATTATAGGTGTGCATGCCATAAAAATCGCTCATAAGTACACCGCGTTGCCGAAATATGGCAGTATCGTAAACATCGTATAGTTAAAATCGTATTATTTCTGGAGCTCAAGTCCACGGAGTGCAGCACTTGGGTAGTACATATTTTGAATCTTTATTCAATACCTTTTCGATTAAAAATTGTTTTGAAAACATAATATTTAGTGTTCATGCCGAAAAATCGCTCTAATACACCGCGCACCAGAAATCCTGCAGTATCGTAAACATCGTATTGTTAAAATCATATTGTTTTTCTAGAGCTCAAGTCCACCGCGTGCCGCACTTGGGTAGTACATATTTTGAATCTTGATTCAATGCCCTTTGAATTAAAAATGGTTTTGAAAACACAATTTTTAGTGTGCATGCCGTAAAAATCGCTCCTAAGTACACCGCGTTGCCTTATATGGCAGTATCGTAAACATCGTATAGTTAAAATCGTATTTTTTTCTGGTGCTCAAGTCCACGGCGAGCCGCACTTAGGTAGTACATATAATGAATCTTTATTCAATACCTTTTCGATAAAAAATTGTTTTGAAAACACAATTTTTAGTGTGCATGCCGTAAAAATCGCTCCTAAGTACACCGCGTTGCCTTATATGGCAGTATCGTAAACATCGTATAGTTAAAATCGTATTTTATTCTGGAGCTCAAGTAAACCGCGTGCCGCACTTGGTTAGTACATATTTTGAATCTTTATTGAATGCCCTTTCGATTAATAATTGTTTCGAAAATATATTTTTTAGCGTTTATATCGAAAGATCGTTCTTATATACACCGCGCACCAGAAATCTTGCAGTATCGTAAACATCGTATAGTTGTAATCCACCACGTGCCGCATTTGGGTAGTACATATTATGAATCTTTATTTAACGCTCTTTTGATTAAAAATGGTGTTGAAAACATTATATTTAGTGTTCATGTCGAAAAATCGCTCCTAAGTACACCGCGTTGCCGAAAAATGGCAGTATCGTAAACATCGTATAGTTAAAATGGTATTATTTCTGGAGCTCAAGTCCACGGCGTGCAGAACTTGGGTAGTACATATTTTATATCTTTATTCAATACCTTTTCGATTAAAAATTGTTTTGAAAACATAATATTTAGTGTTCATGCCGAAAAATCTCTCTAATATACGCCACGCACGAGAAATCCTGCAGTATCGTAAACATCGTATAGTTAAAATATTATTGTTTTTTTAGATCTCAAGTCCACCGCGTGCCGCACTTGGTTAGTACATATTTTGAATCTTTATTTAACGCTCTTTCGATTAAAAATTGTTTTGAAAACATAATATTTAGTCTTCATGCCGAAAAATCGCTCTAATATACACCGCTTACCAGAAATCTTGCAGTATCGTAAACATCGTATAGTTAAAATCATATTATTATTTAAGAGCTCAAGTCCACCGAGTGCCGCACTTGATTAGTACATATTTTGAATCATAATTCAATGCCGTTTCGATTAATAATGTTTTCGAATACATAATTTTTAGCGTTCATGGCGAAAAATCGTTCTTATATACACTGCGCACCAGAAATCTTTGCTCATTTGATTAAAAATTATTTTAAAAACATAATTTTTAGTGTTCATGCAAAAAATCGCTCCTAAGTACACCGCGTTGCCGAAATATGGCAGTATCGTAAACATCGTATAGTTAAAATCGTATTTTTTTCTGGAGCTCAAGTCCACCGAGTGCCGCACTTGATTAGTACATATTTTGAATCTTGATTCAATGCCCTTTGAATTAAAAATGGTTTTGAAAACATAATTTTTAGTGTTCATGCCGAAAAATTGCTCCTAAATACACCGCGTTTTCCGAAATATGGCAGTATCGTAAACATCGTATAGTTAAAATCGTATTTTTTTCTGGAGCTCAAGTCCACGGCGTGCAGCACTTGGGTAGTACATATTTTGAATTTTTATGCAATACCTTTTCGATTAGAAATTGTTTTGAAAACATAATATGTAGTGTTCATGCCGATAAATTGTTCTAATATACACCGCGCACCAGAAATTCTGCAGTATCGTAAACATCGTATAGTTAAAAACATATTGTTTTTTTAGAGCTCAAGTCCACCGCGTGCCGCACTTGGTTAGTACATATTTTGAATCTTTATTGAATGCCCTTTTGAATAATTATAGTTTCGAAAATATAATTTTTAGCGTTCATGCCTAAAAATTACTCTTAAATACACCACGCACACGAAATATAGCAGTATCGTAAATATCGTATAGTTAAAATCATATTGTTTTTCTAGAGCTCAAGTCCACCTCGTGCCGCATTTGGGTAGTACATATTATGAATCTTTATTTAACGCTCTTTTGATTAAAAATGGTGTTGAAAACATAATTTTTAGTGTTCATGCCGAAAAATCGCTCCTAAGTACACCTCGTTGCCGAAATATGGCAGTATCGTAAACATCGTATAGTTGTAATCCACCACGTGCTGCATTTGGGTAGTACATATTATGAATCTTTATTTTACGCTCTTTTGATTAAAAATGGTTTTGAAAACATAATTTTTAGTGTTCATGCCGAAAAATCGCTCCTAAGTACACCGCGTTGCCGAAATATGGCAAGATCGTAAACATCGTATAGTTAAAATCGTTTTTTTTTTCTGGATCTCAAGTCCACGGCGAGCCGCAATTAGGTAGTACATTTAATGAATCTTTATTCAATACCTTTTCGATTAAAAACTGTCTTGAAAACACAATTTTTAGTGTGCATGCCGTAAAAATCGCTCCTAAGTACACCGCGTTGCCTTATATGGCAGTATCGTAAACATCGTATAGTTAAAATCGTATTTTATTCTGGAGCTCAAGTAAACCGCGTGCCGCACTTGGTTAGTACATATTTTGAATCTTTATTGAATGCCCTTTCGATTAATAATTGTTTCGAAAATATAATTTTTAGCGTTCATATCGAAAGATCGTTCTTATATACACCGCGCACCAGAAATCTTGCAGTATCGTAAACATCGTATAGTTGTAATCCACCACTTGCCGCACTTGGTTAGTACATATTTTGAATCTTTATTGAATGCCCTTTCGATTAATAATTGTTTCGAAAATATAATTTTTAGCGTTCATATCGAAAAATCGTTCTTATATACACCGCGCACCAGAAATCTTGCAGTATCGTAAACTTCGTATAGTTGTAATCCACCACGTGCCGCATTTGGGTAGTACATATTATGAATCTTTATTTAACGCTCTTTTGATTAAAAATGGTGTTGAAAACATAATATTTAGTGTTCATGTCGAAAAATCTCTCTTAAGTACACCGCGTTGCCGAAAAATGGCAGTATCGTAAACTTCGTATAGTTAAAATGGTATTATTTCTGGAGCTCAAGTCCACGGCGTGCAGCACTTGGGTAGTACATATTTTAAATCTTTATTCAATACCTTTTCGATTAAAAATTGTTTTGAAAACATAATATTTAGTGTTCATGCCGAAAAATCTCTCTAATATACGCCGCGCACGAGAAATCCTTCAGTATCGTAAACATTGTATAGTTAAAATATTATTGTTTTTTTAGATCTCAAGTCCACCGCGTGCCGCACTTGGTTAGTATATATTTTGAATCTTTATTTAACGCTCTTTCGATTAAAAATTGTTTTGAAAACATAATATTTAGTCTTCATGCCGAAAAATCTCTCTAATATACGCCGCGCACGAGAAATCCTGCAGTATCGTAAACATCGTATAGTTAAAATATTATTGTTTTTTTAGATCTCAAGTCCACCGCGTGCCGCACTTGGTTAGTACATATTTTGAATCTTTATTTAACGCTCTTTCGATTAAAAATTGTTTTGAAAACATAATATTTAGTCTTCATGCCGAAAAATCGCTCTAATATACACCGCTTACCAGAAATCTTGCAGTATCGTAAACATCGTATAGTTAAAATCATATTATTATTTAAGAGCTCAAGTCCACCGAGTGCCGCACTTGATTAGTACATATTTTGAATCATAATTCAATGCCGTTTCGATTAATAATGTTTTCGAATACATAATTTTTAGCGTTCATGGCGAAAAATCGTTCTTATATACACTGCGCACCAGAAATCTTTGCTCATTTGATTAAAAATTATTTTAAAAACATAATTTTTAGTGTTCATGCAAAAAATCGCTCCTAAGTACACCACGTTGCCGAAATATGGCAGTATCGTAAACATCGTATAGTTGTAATCCACCACGTGCCGCATTTGGGTAGTACATATTTTGAATCTTTATTGAATGCCCTTTCGATTAATAATTGTTTCGAAAATATAATTTTTAGCGTTCATATCGAAAAATCGTTCTTATGTACACCGCGTTGCCGAAATATGGCAGTATCGTAAACATCGTATAGTTAAAATCGTATTTTTTTCTGGAGCTCAAGTCCACCGAGTGCCGCACTTGATTAGTACATATTTTGAATCTTGATTCAATGCCCTTTGAATTAAAAATGGTTTTGAAAACATAATTTTTAGTGTTCATGCCGAAAAATCGCTCCTAAATACACCGCGTTGCCGAAATATGGCAGTATCGTAAACATCGTATAGTTGTAATCCACCACGTGCCGCATTTGGGTAGTACATATTTTGAATCTTGATTCAATGCCCTTTGAATTAAAAATGGTGTTGAAAACATAATATTTAGTGTTCATGTCGAAAAATCGCTCCTAAGTACACCGCGTTTTCCGAAATATGGCAGTATCGTAAACATCGTATAGTTAAAATCGTATTTTTTTCTGGAGCTCAAGTCCACCGAGTGCCGCACTTGATTAGTACATATTTTGAATCTTGATTCAATGCCCTTTGAATTAAAAATGGTTTTGAAAACATAATTTTTAGTGTTCATGCCGAAAAATTGCTCCTAAATACACCGCGTTTTCCGAAATATGGCAGTATCGTAAACATCGTATAGTTAAAATCGTATTTTTTTCTGGAGCTCAAGTCCACGGCGTGCAGCACTTGGGTAGTACATATTTTGAATTTTTATGCAATACCTTTTCGATTAGAAATTGTTTTGAAAACATAATATGTAGTGTTCATGCCGATAAATTGTTCTAATATACACCGCGCACCAGAAATTCTGCAGTATCGTAAACATCGTATAGTTAAAAACATATTGTTTTTTTAGAGCTCAAGTCCACCGCGTGCCGCACTTGGTTAGTACATATTTTGAATCTTTATTGAATGCCCTTTTGAATAATTATAGTTTCGAAAATATAATTTTTAGCGTTCATGCCTAAAAATTACTCTTAAATACACCACGCACACGAAATATAGCAGTATCGTAAATATCGTATAGTTAAAATCATATTGTTTTTCTAGAGCTCAAGTCCACCTCGTGCCGCATTTGGGTAGTACATATTATGAATCTTTATTTAACGCTCTTTTGATTAAAAATGGTGTTGAAAACATAATTTTTAGTGTTCATGCCGAAAAATCGCTCCTAAGTACACCTCGTTGCCGAAATATGGCAGTATCGTAAACATCGTATAGTTGTAATCCACCACGTGCTGCATTTGGGTAGTACATATTATGAATCTTTATTTTACGCTCTTTTGATTAAAAATGGTTTTGAAAACATAATTTTTAGTGTTCATGCCGAAAAATCGCTCCTAAGTACACCGCGTTGCCGAAATATGGCAAGATCGTAAACATCGTATAGTTAAAATCGTTTTTTTTTTTCTGGATCTCAAGTCCACGGCGAGCCGCAATTAGGTAGTACATTTAATGAATCTTTATTCAATACCTTTTCGATTAAAAACTGTCTTGAAAACACAATTTTTAGTGTGCATGCCGTAAAAATCGCTCCTAAGTACACCGCGTTGCCTTATATGGCAGTATCGTAAACATCGTATAGTTAAAATCGTATTTTATTCTGGAGCTCAAGTAAACCGCGTGCCGCACTTGGTTAGTACATATTTTGAATCTTTATTGAATGCCCTTTCGATTAATAATTGTTTCGAAAATATAATTTTTAGCGTTCATATCGAAAGATCGTTCTTATATACACCGCGCACCAGAAATCTTGCAGTATCGTAAACATCGTATAGTTGTAATCCACCACTTGCCGCACTTGGTTAGTACATATTTTGAATCTTTATTGAATGCCCTTTCGATTAATAATTGTTTCGAAAATATAATTTTTAGCGTTCATATCGAAAAATCGTTCTTATATACACCGCGCACCAGAAATCTTGCAGTATCGTAAACTTCGTATAGTTGTAATCCACCACGTGCCGCATTTGGGTAGTACATATTATGAATCTTTATTTAACGCTCTTTTGATTAAAAATGGTGTTGAAAACATAATATTTAGTGTTCATGTCGAAAAATCTCTCTTAAGTACACCGCGTTGCCGAAAAATGGCAGTATCGTAAACTTCGTATAGTTAAAATGGTATTATTTCTGGAGCTCAAGTCCACGGCGTGCAGCACTTGGGTAGTACATATTTTAAATCTTTATTCAATACCTTTTCGATTAAAAATTGTTTTGAAAACATAATATTTAGTGTTCATGCCGAAAAATCTCTCTAATATACGCCGCGCACGAGAAATCCTTCAGTATCGTAAACATTGTATAGTTAAAATATTATTGTTTTTTTAGATCTCAAGTCCACCGCGTGCCGCACTTGGTTAGTATATATTTTGAATCTTTATTTAACGCTCTTTCGATTAAAAATTGTTTTGAAAACATAATATTTAGTCTTCATGCCGAAAAATCTCTCTAATATACGCCGCGCACGAGAAATCCTGCAGTATCGTAAACATCGTATAGTTAAAATATTATTGTTTTTTTAGATCTCAAGTCCACCGCGTGCCGCACTTGGTTAGTACATATTTTGAATCTTTATTTAACGCTCTTTCGATTAAAAATTGTTTTGAAAACATAATATTTAGTCTTCATGCCGAAAAATCGCTCTAATATACACCGCTTACCAGAAATCTTGCAGTATCGTAAACATCGTATAGTTAAAATCATATTATTATTTAAGAGCTCAAGTCCACCGAGTGCCGCACTTGATTAGTACATATTTTGAATCATAATTCAATGCCGTTTCGATTAATAATGTTTTCGAATACATAATTTTTAGCGTTCATGGCGAAAAATCGTTCTTATATACACTGCGCACCAGAAATCTTTGCTCATTTGATTAAAAATTATTTTAAAAACATAATTTTTAGTGTTCATGCAAAAAATCGCTCCTAAGTACACCACGTTGCCGAAATATGGCAGTATCGTAAACATCGTATAGTTGTAATCCACCACGTGCCGCATTTGGGTAGTACATATTTTGAATCTTTATTGAATGCCCTTTCGATTAATAATTGTTTCGAAAATATAATTTTTAGCGTTCATATCGAAAAATCGTTCTTATGTACACCGCGTTGCCGAAATATGGCAGTATCGTAAACATCGTATAGTTAAAATCGTATTTTTTTCTGGAGCTCAAGTCCACCGAGTGCCGCACTTGATTAGTACATATTTTGAATCTTGATTCAATGCCCTTTGAATTAAAAATGGTTTTGAAAACATAATTTTTAGTGTTCATGCCGAAAAATCGCTCCTAAATACACCGCGTTGCCGAAATATGGCAGTATCGTAAACATCGTATAGTTGTAATCCACCACGTGCCGCATTTGGGTAGTACATATTTTGAATCTTGATTCAATGCCCTTTGAATTAAAAATGGTGTTGAAAACATAATATTTAGTGTTCATGTCGAAAAATCGCTCCTAAGTACACCGCGTTTTCCGAAATATGGCAGTATCGTAAACATCGTATAGTTAAAATCGTATTTTATTCTGGAGCTCAAGTAAACCGCGTGCCGCACTTGGGTAGTACATATTTTGAATTTTTATTCAATACCTTTTCGATTAGAAATTGTTTTGAAAACATAATATGTAGTGTTCATGCCGATAAATTGTTCTAATATACACCGCGCACCAGAAATTCTGCAGTATCGTAAACATCGTATAGTTAAAAACATATTGTATTTTTAGAGCTCAAGTCCACCGCGTGCCGCACTTGGTTAGTACATATTTTGAATCTTTATTGAATGCCCTTTTGAATAATTATAGTTTCGAAAATATAATTTTTAGCGTTCATGCCGAAAAATCACTCTTAAATACACCACGCACACGAAATATAGCAGTATCGTAAACATCGTATAGTTAAAATCGTATTGTTTTTCTAAATCTCAAGTCCACAGCGTGCCGCACTTGGGTAGTACATATTTTGAATCTTGATTCAATGCCCTTTGAATTAAAAATGGTTTTGAAAACATAATTTTTAGCGGTCATGTCGAAAAGTCGCTCCTAAGTACACCGCGTTGCCGAAAAATGGCAGTATCGTAAACATCGTATAGTTAAAATGGTATTATTTCTGGAGCTCAAGTCCACGGCGTGCAGCACTTGGGTAGTACATATTATTTTAAATCTTTATTCAATACCTTTTCGATTAAAAATTGTTTTGAAAACATAATATTTAGTGTTCATGCCGAAAAATCGCTCTAATATACACCGCTTACCAGAAATCTTGCAGTATCGTAAACATCGTATAGTTAAAATCATATTATTATTTAAGAGCTCAAGTCCACCGAGTTCCGCACTTGATTAGTACATATTTTGAATCATAATTCAATGCCGTTTCGATTAATAATGTTTTCGAATACATCATTTTTAGCGTTCATGCCGAAAAATCGTTCTTATATACACTGCGCACCAGAAATCTTTGCTCATTTGATTAAAAATTATTTTGAAAACATAATTTTTAGTGTTCATGCAAAAAATCGCTCCTAAGTACACCGCGTTTTCCGAAATATGGCAGTATCGTAAACATCGTATAGTTAAAATCGTATTTTTTCTGGAGCTCAAGTCCACGGCGTGCAGCACTTGGGTAGTACATATTTTGAATTTTTATTCAATACCTTTTCGATTAGAAATTGTTTTGAAAACATAATATGTAGTGTTCATGCCGATAAATTGTTCTAATATACACCGCGCACCAGAAATTCTGCAGTATCGTAAACATCGTATAGTTAAAAACATATTGTTTTTTTAGAGCTCAAGTCCAGCGCGTGCCGCACTTGGTTAGTACATATTTTGAATCTTTATTGAATGCCCTTTTGAATAATTATAGTTTCGAAAATATAATTTTTAGCGTTCATGCCGAAAAATTACTCTTAAATACACCACGCACACGAAATATAGCAGTATCGTAAATATCGTATAGTTAAAATCATATTGTTTTTCTAGAGCTCAAGTCCACCACGTGCCGCATTTGGGTAGTACATATTATGAATCTTTATTTAACGCTCTTTTGATTCAAAATGGTGTTGAAAACATAATATTTTTAGCGTTCATGTCGAAAAGTCGCTCCTAAGTACACCGCGTTGCCGAAATATGGCAATATCGTAAACATCGTATAGTTAAAATCGTATTTTTTTTCTGGAGCTCAAGTCCACGGCGAGCCGCACTTAGGTAGTACATATAATGAATCTTTATTCAATACCTTTTCGATTAAAAACTGTTTTGAAAACACAATTTTTAGTGTGCATGCCGTAAAAATCGCTCCTAAGTACACCGCGTTGCCTTATATGGCAGTATCGTAAACATCGTATAGTTAAAATCGTATTTTATTCTGGAGCTCAAGTAAACCGCGTGCCGCACTTTGTTAGTACATATTTTGAATCTTTATTGAATGCCCTTTCGATTAATAATTGTTTCGAAAATATAATTTTTAGCGTTCATATCGAAAGATCGTTCTTATATACACCGCGCACCAGAAATCTCGCAGTATCGTAAACATCGTATAGTTGTAATCCACCACGTGCCGCACTTGGTTAGTACATATTTTGAATCTTTATTTAATGCCCTTTCGATTAATAATTGTTTCGAAAATATAATTTTTAGCGTTCATATCGAAAAATCGTTCTTATATACACCGCGCACAAGAAATCTTGCAGTATCGTAAACTTCGTATAGTTGTAATCCACCACGTGCCGCATTTGGGTAGTACATATTATGAATCTTTATTTAACGCTCTTTTGATTAAAAATGGTGTTGAAAACATAATATTTAGTGTTCATGTCGAAAAATCTCTCCTAAGTACACCGCGTTGCCGAAAAATGGCAGTATCGTAAACATCGTATAGTTAAAATCATATTATTATTTAAGAGCTCAAGTCCACCGAGTGCCGCACTTGATTAGTACATATTTTGAATCATAATTCAATGCCGTTTCGATTAATAATGTTTTCGAATACATAATTTTTAGCGTTCATGCCAAAAAATCGTTCTTATATACACTGCGCACCAGAAATCTTTGCTCATTTGATTAAAAATTATTTTGAAAACATAATTTTTAGTGTTCATGCCGAAAAATCGCACCTAAGTACACCGCGTTGCCGAAATATGGCAGTATCGTAAACATCGTATAGTTGTAATCCACCACGTGCCGCATTTGGGTAGTACATATTTTGAATCTTTATTGAATGCCCTTTCGATTAATAATTGTTTCGAAAATATAATTTTTAGCGTTCATATCGAAAAATCGTTCTTATGTACACCGCGTTGCCGAAATATGGCAGTATCGTAAACATCGTATAGTTAAAATCGTATTTTTTTCTGGAGCTCAAGTCCACCGAGTGCCGCACTTGATTAGTACATATTTTGAATCTTGATTCAATGCCCTTTGAATTAAAAATGGTTTTGAAAACATAATTTTTAGTGTTCATGCCGAAAAATCGCTCCTAAATACACCGCGTTGCCGAAATATGGCAGTATCGTAAACATCGTATAGTTGTAATCCACCACGTGCCGCATTAGGGTAGTACATATTTTGAATCTTGATTCAATGCCCTTTGAATTAAAAATGGTGTTGAAAACATAATATTTAGTGTTCATGTCGAAAAATCGCTCCTAAGTACACCGCGTTTTCCGAAATATGGCAGTATCGTAAACATCGTATAGTTAAAATCGTATTTTATTCTGGAGCTCAAGTAAACCGCGTGCCGCACTTGGGTAGTACATATTTTGAATTTTTATTCAATACCTTTTCGATTAGAAATTGTTTTGAAAACATAATATGTAGTGTTCATGCCGATAAATTGTTCTAATATACACTGCGCACCAGAAATTCTGCAGTATCGTAAACATCGTATAGTTAAAAACATATTGTTTTTTTAGAGCTCAAGTCCACCGCGTGCCGCACTTGGTTAGTACATATTTTGAATCTTTATTGAATGCCCTTTTGAATAATTATAGTTTCGAAAATATAATTTATAGCGTTCATGCCGAAAAATCACTCTTAAATACACCACGCACACGAAATATAGCAGTATCGTAAATATCGTATAGTTAAAATCATATTGTTTTTCTAGAGCTCAAGTCCACCACGTGCCGCATTTGGGTAGTACATATTATGAATCTTTATTTAACGCTCTTTTGATTAAAAATGGTGTTGAAAACATAATTTTTAGTGTTCATGCCGAAAAATCGCACCTAAGTACACCTCGTTGCCGAAATATGGCAGTATCGTAAACATCGTATAGTTGTAATCCACCACGTGCTGCATTTGGGTAGTACATATTATGAATCTTTATTTAACGCTCTTTTGATTAAAAATGGTTTTGAAAACATAATTTTTAGTGTTCATGCCGAAAAATCGCTCCTAAGTACACCGCGTTGCCGAAATATAGCAGTATCGTAAACATCGTATAGTTAAAAACATATTGTTTTTTTAGAGCTCAAGTCCACCGCGTGCCGCACTTGGTTAGTACATATTTTGAATCTTTATTGAATGCCCTTTTGAATAATTATAGATTCGAAAATATAATTTTTAGCGTTCATGCCGAAAAATCACTCTTAAATACACCACGCACACGAAATATAGCAGTATCGTAAATATCGTATAGTTAAAATCATATTGTTTTTCTAGAGCTCAAGTCCACCACGTGCCGCATTTGGGTAGTACATATTATGAATCTTTATTTAACGCTCTTTTGATTAAAAATGGTGTTGAAAACATAATTTTTAGTGTTCATGCCGAAAAATCGCTCCTAAGTACACCCCGTTGCCGAAATATGGCAGTATCGTAAATATCGTATAGTTGTAATCCACCGCGTGCCGCATTTGGGTAGTACATATTTTAAATCTTTATTCAATACCTTTTCGATTAAAAATTGTTTTGAAAACATAATATTTAGTGTTCATGCCGAAAAATTGTTCTAATATACACCGCGCACCAGAAATTCTGCAGTATCGTAAACATCGTATAGTTAAAAACATATTGTTTTTTTAGAGCTCAAGTCCAGCGCGTGCCGCACTTGGTTAGTACATATTTTGAATCTTTATTTAACGCTCTTTCGATTAAAAATTGTTTTGAAAACATAATATTTAGTCTTCATGCCGAAAAATCGCTCTAATATACACCGCTTACCAGAAATCTTGCAGTATCGTAAACATCGTATAGTTAAAATCATATTATTATTTAAGAGCTCAAGTCCACCGAGTGCCGCACTTGATTAGTACATATTTTGAATCATAATTCAATGCCGTTTCGATTAATAATGTTTTCGAATACATAATTTTTAGCGTTCATGCCGAAAAATCGTTCTTATATACACTGCGCACCAGAAATCTTTGCTCATTTGATTAAAAATTATTTTGAAAACATAATTTTTAGTGTTCATGCAAAAAATCGCTCCTAAGTACACCGCGTTGCCGAAATATGGCAGTATCGTAAACATCGTATAGTTGTAATCCACCACGTGCCGCATTTGGGAGTACATATTTTGAATCTTTATTGAATGCCCTTTCGATTAATAATTGTTTCGAAAATATAATTTTTAGCGTTCATATCGAAAAATCGTTCTTATGTACACCGCGTTGCCGAAATATGGCAGTATCGTAAACATCGTATAGTTAAAATCGTATTTTTTTCTGGAGCTTAAGTCCACCGAGTGCCGCACTTGATTAGTACATATTTTGAATCTTGATTCAATGCCCTTTGAATTAAAAATGGTTTTGAAAACATAATTTTTAGTGTTCATGCCGAAAAACCGCTCCTAAATACACCGCGTTGCCGAAATATGGCAGTATCGTAAACATCGTATAGTTGTAATCCACCACGTGCCTTATTTGGGTAGTACATATTATGAATCTTTATTTAACGCTGTTTTGATTAATAACTGTTTTGAAAACACAATTTTTATTGTGCATGCCGTAAAAATCGCTCCTAAGTACACCGCGTTGCCGAAATATGGCAGTATCGTAAAAATCGTATAGTTAAAATCGTATTTTTTTCTGGAGCTCAAGTAAACCGCGTGCCGCACTTAGGTAATACATATTTTGAATCTTTATTGAATGGCCTTTCCATTAAAAATGGTTTTGAAAACATAATTTATATTGTTCATACTGAAAAATCGGTCTTATATACACCGCGCACCAGAAATCCTTCAGTATCGTAAACATCGTATTGTTAAAATCATATTGTTTTTTTAGAGCTCAAGTCCACTGCGTGCCGCACTTGGTTAGTACATATTTTGAATCTTTATTGAATGCCCTTTCGATTAATAATTGTTTCGAAAATATAATTTTTAGCGTTCATATCGAAATATCGTTCTTATATACACCGCGCACCAGAAATCTTGCAGTATCGTAAACATCGTATAGTTGTAATCCACCACGTGCCGCATATGGGTAGCACATATTATGAATCTTTATTTAACGCTCTTTTGATTAAAAATGGTGTTGAAAACATAATATTTAGTGTTCATGTCGAAAAATCGCTCCTAAGTACACCGCGTTTTCCGAAATATGGCAGTATCGTAAACATCGTATAGTTAAAATCGTATTTTATTCTGGAGCTCAAGTAAACCGCGTGCCGCACTTGGGTAGTACATATTTTGAATTTTTATTCAATACCTTTTCGATTAGAAATTGTTTTGAAAACATAATATGTAGTGTTCATGCCGATAAATTGTTCTAATATACACTGCGCACCAGAAATTCTGCAGTATCGTAAACATCGTATAGTTAAAAACATATTGTTTTTTTAGAGCTCAAGTCCAGCGCGTGCCGCACTTGGTTAGTACATATTTTGAATCTTTATTGAATGCCCTTTTGAATAATTATAGTTTCGAAAATATAATTTTTAGCGTTCATGCCGAAAAATTACTCTTAAATACACCACGCACACGAAATATAGCAGTATCGTAAATATCGTATAGTTAAAATCATATTGTTTTTCTAGAGCTCAAGTCCACCACGTGCCGCATTTGGGTAGTACATATTATGAATCTTTATTTAACGCTCTTTTGATTAAAAATGGTGTTGAAAACATAATTTTTAGTGTTCATGCCGAAAAATCGCACCTAAGTACACCGCGTTGCCGAAATATGGCAGTATCGTAAACATCGTATAGTTGTAATCCACCACGTGCCGCATTTGGGTAGTACATATTTTGAATCTTTATTGAATGCCCTTTCGATTAATAATTGTTTCGAAAATATAATTTTTAGCGTTCATATCGAAAAATCGTTCTTATGTACACCGCGTTGCCGAAATATGGCAGTATCGTAAACATCGTATAGTTAAAATCGTATTTTTTTCTGGAGCTCAAGTCCACCGAGTGCCGCACTTGATTAGTACATATTTTGAATCTTGATTCAATGCCCTTTGAATTAAAAATGGTTTTGAAAACATAATTTTTAGTGTTCATGCCGAAAAATCGCTCCTAAATACACCGCGTTGCCGAAATATGGCAGTATCGTAAACATCGTATAGTTGTAATCCACCACGTGCCGCATTAGGGTAGTACATATTTTGAATCTTGATTCAATGCCCTTTGAATTAAAAATGGTGTTGAAAACATAATATTTAGTGTTCATGTCGAAAAATCGCTCCTAAGTACACCGCGTTTTCCGAAATATGGCAGTATCGTAAACATCGTATAGTTAAAATCGTATTTTATTCTGGAGCTCAAGTAAACCGCGTGCCGCACTTGGGTAGTACATATTTTGAATTTTTATTCAATACCTTTTCGATTAGAAATTGTTTTGAAAACATAATATGTAGTGTTCATGCCGATAAATTGTTCTAATATACACTGCGCACCAGAAATTCTGCAGTATCGTAAACATCGTATAGTTAAAAACATATTGTTTTTTTAGAGCTCAAGTCCACCGCGTGCCGCACTTGGTTAGTACATATTTTGAATCTTTATTGAATGCCCTTTTGAATAATTATAGTTTCGAAAATATAATTTATAGCGTTCATGCCGAAAAATCACTCTTAAATACACCACGCACACGAAATATAGCAGTATCGTAAATATCGTATAGTTAAAATCATATTGTTTTTCTAGAGCTCAAGTCCACCACGTGCCGCATTTGGGTAGTACATATTATGAATCTTTATTTAACGCTCTTTTGATTAAAAATGGTGTTGAAAACATAATTTTTAGTGTTCATGCCGAAAAATCGCACCTAAGTACACCTCGTTGCCGAAATATGGCAGTATCGTAAACATCGTATAGTTGTAATCCACCACGTGCTGCATTTGGGTAGTACATATTATGAATCTTTATTTAACGCTCTTTTGATTAAAAATGGTTTTGAAAACATAATTTTTAGTGTTCATGCCGAAAAATCGCTCCTAAGTACACCGCGTTGCCGAAATATAGCAGTATCGTAAACATCGTATAGTTAAAAACATATTGTTTTTTTAGAGCTCAAGTCCACCGCGTGCCGCACTTGGTTAGTACATATTTTGAATCTTTATTGAATGCCCTTTTGAATAATTATAGATTCGAAAATATAATTTTTAGCGTTCATGCCGAAAAATCACTCTTAAATACACCACGCACACGAAATATAGCAGTATCGTAAATATCGTATAGTTAAAATCATATTGTTTTTCTAGAGCTCAAGTCCACCACGTGCCGCATTTGGGTAGTACATATTTTGAATCATAATTCAATGCCGTTTCGATTAATAATGTTTTCGAATACATAATTTTTAGCGTTCATGCCGAAAAATCGTTCTTATATACACTGCGCACCAGAAATCTTTGCTCATTTGATTAAAAATTATTTTGAAAACATAATTTTTAGTGTTCATGCAAAAAATCGCTCCTAAGTACACCGCGTTGCCGAAATATGGCAGTATCGTAAACATCGTATAGTTGTAATCCACCACGTGCCGCATTTGGGAGTACATATTTTGAATCTTTATTGAATGCCCTTTCGATTAATAATTGTTTCGAAAATATAATTTTTAGCGTTCACATCGAAAAATCGTTCTTATGTACACCGCGTTGCCGAAATATGGCAGTATCGTAAACATCGTATAGTTAAAATCGTATTTTTTTCTGGAGCTTAAGTCCACCGAGTGCCGCACTTGATTAGTACATATTTTGAATCTTGATTCAATGCCCTTTGAATTAAAAATGGTTTTGAAAACATAATTTTTAGTGTTCATGCCGAAAAACCGCTCCTAAATACACCGCGTTGCCGAAATATGGCAGTATCGTAAACATCGTATAGTTGTAATCCACCACGTGCCTTATTTGGGTAGTACATATTATGAATCTTTATTTAACGCTGTTTTGATTAATAACTGTTTTGAAAACACAATTTTTATTGTGCATGCCGTAAAAATCGCTCCTAAGTACACCGCGTTGCCGAAATATGGCAGTATCGTAAAAATCGTATAGTTAAAATCGTATTTTTTTCTGGAGCTCAAGTAAACCGCGTGCCGCACTTAGGTAATACATATTTTGAATCTTTATTGAATGGCCTTTCCATTAAAAATGGTTTTGAAAACATAATTTATATTGTTCATGCTGAAAAATCGGTCTTATATACACCGCGCACCAGAAATCCTTCAGTATCGTAAACATCGTATTGTTAAAATCATATTGTTTTTTTAGAGCTCAAGTCCACTGCGTGCCGCACTTGGTTAGTACATATTTTGAATCTTTATTGAATGCCCTTTCGATTAATAATTGTTTCGAAAATATAATTTTTAGCGTTCATATCGAAATATCGTTCTTATATACACCGCGCACCAGAAATCTTGCAGTATCGTAAACATCGTATAGTTGTAATCCACCACGTGCCGCATATGGGTAGTACATATTATGAATCTTTATTTAACGCTCTTTTGATTAAAAATGGTGTTGAAAACATAATATTTAGTGTTCATGCCGAACAATCGCTCTAATATACGCCGCGGTCGAGAAATCCTGTAGTATCGTAAACATCGTATAGTTAAAATAATATTGTTTTTTTAGATCTCAAGTCCACCGCGTGCCGCACTAGGTTAGTACATATTTTGAATCTTTATTTAACGCTCTTTCGATTAAAAATTGTTTTGAAAACATAATATTTAGTCTTCATGCCGAAAAATCGCTCTAATATACACCGCTTACCAGAAATCTTGCAGTATCGTAAACATCGTATAGTTAAAATCATATTATTATTTAAGAGCTCAAGTCCACCGAGTGCCGCACTTGATTAGTACATATTTTGAATCATAATTCAATGCCGTTTCGATTAATAATGTTTTCGAATACATAATTTTTAGCGTTCATGGCGAAAAATCGTTCTTATATACACTGCGCACCAGAAATCTTTGCTCATTTGATTAAAAATTATTTTAAAAACATAATTTTTAGTGTTCATGCAAAAAATCGCTCCTAAGTACACCGCGTTGCCGAAATATGGCAGTATCGTAAACATCGTATAGTTAAAATCGTATTTTTTTCTGGAGCTCAAGTCCACCGAGTGCCGCACTTGATTAGTACATATTTTGAATCTTGATTCAATGCCCTTTGAATTAAAAATGGTTTTGAAAACATAATTTTTAGTGTTCATGCCGAAAAATTGCTCCTAAATACACCGCGT
Organism: Metopolophium dirhodum; assembly: GCF_019925205.1. Lineage (NCBI taxonomy): Eukaryota > Metazoa > Arthropoda > Insecta > Hemiptera > Aphididae > Metopolophium > Metopolophium dirhodum. Next base: position 39,633,606 of record NC_083560.1, read on the forward strand.
TTTCCGAAATATGGCAGTATCGTAAACATCGTATAGTTAAAATCGTATTTTTTTCTGGAGCTCAAGTCCACGGCGTGCAGCACTTGGGTAGTACATATTTTGAATTTTTATGCAATACCTTTTCGATTAGAAATTGTTTTGAAAACATAATATGTAGTGTTCATGCCGATAAATTGTTCTAATATACACCGCGTTGCCGAAATATGGCAGTATCGTAAACATCGTATAGTTAAAATCGTATTTTTTTCTGGAGCTCAAGTCCACCGCGTGCCGCACTTGGTTAGTACATATTTTGAATCTTTATTGAATGCCCTTTTGAATAATTATAGATTCGAAAATATAATTTTTAGCGTTCATGCCGAAAAATCACTCTTAAATACACCACGCACACGAAATATAGCAGTATCGTAAATATCGTATAGTTAAAATCATATTGTTTTTCTAGAGCTCAAGTCCACCACGTGCCGCATTTGGGTAGTACATATTATGAATCTTTATTTAACGCTCTTTTGATTAAAAATGGTGTTGAAAACATAATTTTTAGTGTTCATGCCGAAAAATCGCTCCTAAGTACACCCCGTTGCCGAAATATGGCAGTATCGTAAATATCGTATAGTTGTAATCCACAGCGTGCCGCACTTGGTTAGTACATATTTTGAATCTTTATTCAATACCTTTTCGATTAAAAATTGTTTTGAAAACATAATTATTAGTGTGCGTGCCGTAAAAATCGCTCCTAAGTACACCGCGTTGCCGAAATATGGCAGTATCGTAAACATCGTATAGATAAAATCGTATTGTTTTTCTAGATCTCAAGTCCACCGCGTGCCGCACTTGGGTAGTACATATTTTGAATCTTGATTCAATGCCCTTTGAATTAAAAATGGTTTTGAAAACATAATTTTTAACGTTTATGTCGAAAAGTCGCTCCTAAGTACACCGCGTTGCCGAAATATGGCAGTATCGTAAAAATCGTATAGTTAAAATCGTATTTTTTTCTGGAGCTCAAGTAAACCGCGTGCCGCACTTAGGTAATACATATTTTGAATCTTTATTGAATGGCCTTTCGATTAATAATTGTTTCGAAAATATAATTTTTAGCGTTCATATCGAAAAATCGTTCTTATATACACCGTTCACCAGAAATCTTGCAGTATCGTAAACATCGTATAGTTGTAATCCACCACGTGCCGCATATGGGTAGTACATATTAAGAATCTTTATTTAACGCTCTTTTGATTAAAAATGGTGTTGAAAACATAATATTTAGTGTTCATGTCGAAAAATCTCTCCTAAGTACACCGCGTTGCCGAAAAATGGCAGTATCGTAAACATCGTATAGTTAAAATGGTATTATTTCTGGAGCTCTAGTCCACGGCGTGCAGCACTTGGGTAGTACATATTTTAAATCTTTATTCAATACCTTTTCGATTAAAAATTGTTTTGAAAACATAATATTTAGTGTTCATGCCGAACAATCGCTCTAATATACGCCGTGGTCGAGAAATCCTGTAGTATCGTAAACATCGTATAGTTAAAATAATATTGTTTTTTTAGATCTCAAGTCCACCGCGTGCCGCACTTGGTTAGTACATATTTTGAATCTTTATTTAACGCTCTTTCGATTAAAAATTGTTTTGAAAACATAATATTTAGTCTTCATGCCGAAAAATCGCTCTAATATACACCGCTTACCAGAAATCTTGCAGTATCGTAAACATCGTATAGTTAAAATCATATTATTATTTAAGAGCTCAAGTCCACCGAGTGCCGCACTTGATTAGTACATATTTTGAATCATAATTCAATGCCGTTTCGATTAATAATGTTTTCGAATACATAATTTTTAGCGTTCATGCCAAAAAATCGTTCTTATATACACTGCGCACCAGAAATCTTTGCTCATTTGATTAAAAATTATTTTGAAAACATCATTTTTAGTGTTCATGCAAAAAATCGCTCCTAAGTACACCGCGTTGCCGAAATATGGCAGTATCGTAAACATCGTATAGTTGTAATCCACCACGTGCCGCATTTGGGTAGTACATATTTTGAATCTTTATTGAATGCCCTTTCGATTAATAATTGTTTCGAAAATATAATTTTTAGCGTTCATATCGAAAAATCGTTCTTATGTACACCGCGTTGCCGAAATATGGCAGTATCGTAAACATCGTATAGTAAAATCGTATTTTTTTCTGGAGCTCAAGTCCACCGAGTGCCGCACTTGATTAGTACATATTTTTAATCTTGATTCAATGCCCTTTTAATTAAAAATGGTTTTGAAAACATAATTTTTAGTGTTCATGCCGAAAAATCGCTCCTAAATACACCCCGTTGCCGAAATATGGCACTATCGTAAACATCGTATAGTTGTAATCCACCACGTGCCTTATTTGGGTAGTACATATTATGAATCTTTATTTAACGCTGTTTTGATTAATAACTGTTTTGAAAACACAATTTTTATTGTGCATGCCGTAAAAATCGCTCCTAAGTACACCGCGTTGCCGAAATATGGCAGTATCGTAAAAATCGTATAGTTAAAATCGTATTTTTTTCTGGAGCTCAAGTCCACCGAGTGCCGCACTTGAGTAGTACATATTTTGAATTTTTATTCAATACCTTTTCGATTAGAAATTGTTTTGAAAACATAATATGTAGTGTTCATGCCGATAAATTGTTCTAATATACACCGCGCACTAGAAATTCTGCAGTATCGTAAACATCGTATAGTTAAAAACGTATTGTTTTTTTAGAGCTCAAGTCCACCGCGTGCCGCACTTGGTTAGTACATATTTTGAATCTTTATTGAATGCCCTTTCGATTAATAATTGTTTCGAAAATATAATTTTTAGCGTTCATATCGAAATATCGTTCTTATATACACCGCGCACCAGAAATCTTGCAGTATCGTAAATATCGTATAGTTAAAATCATATTGTTTTTCTAGAGCTCAAGTCCACGGCGTGCAGCACTTGGGTAGTACATATTTTAAATCTTTATTCAATACCTTTTCGATTAAAAATTGTTTTGAAAACATAATATTTAGTGTTCATGCCGAAAAATCGCTCTAATATACGCCGCGGTCGAGAAATCCTGTAGTATCGTAAACATCGTTTAGTTAAAATAATATTGTTTTTTTAGATCTCAAGTCCACCGCGTGCCGCACTTGGTTAGTACATATTTTGAATCTTTATTTAACGCTCTTTCGATTAAAAATGTTTTCGAATACATAATTTTTAGCGTTCATGCCAAAAAATCGTTCTTATATACACTGCGCACCAGAAATCTTTGCTCATTTGATTAAAAATTATTTTGAAAACATAATATTTAGTGTTCATGTCGAAAAATCGCTCCTAAGTACACCGCGTTTTCCGAAATATGGCAGTATCGTAAACATCGTATTGTTAAAATCGTATTTTTTTCTGGAGCTCAAGTCCACGGCGTGCAGCACTTGAGTAGTACATATTTTGAATTTTTATTCAATACCTTTTCGATTAGAAATTGTTTTGAAAACATAATATGTAGTGTTCATGCCGATAAATTGTTCTAATATACACCGCGCACCAGAAATTCTGCAGTATCGTAAACATCGTATAGTTAAAATCGTATTGTTTTTCTAGATCTCAAGTCCACCGCGTGCCGCACTTGGGTAGTACATATTTTGAATCTTGATTCAATGCCCTTTGAATTAAAAATGGTTTTGAAAACATAATTTTTAGCGTTTATGTCGAAAAGTCGCTCCTAAGTACACCGCGTTGCCGAAATATGGCAGTATCGTAAAAATCGTATAGTTAAAATCGTATTTTTTTCTGGAGCTCAAGTAAACCGCGTGCCGCACTTAGGTAGTACATATAATGAATCTTTATTCAATACCTTTTCGATTAAAAATTGTTTTGAAAACACAATTTTTAGTGTGCATGCCGTAAAAATCGCTCCTAAGTACACCGCGTTGCCGAAATATGGCAGTATCGTAAAAATCGTATTGTTAAAATCGTATTTTTTTCTGGAGCTCTAGTAAACCGCGTGCCGCACTTAGGTAATACATATTTTGAATCTTTATTGAATGGCCTTTCCATTAAAAATGGTTTTGAAAACATAATTTATATTGTTCATGCTGAAAAATCGCTCTTATATACACCACGCACCAGAAATCCTTCAGTATCGTAAACATCGTATTGTTAAAATCATATTGTTTTTTTAGAGCTCAAGTCCACTGCGTGCCGCACTTGGTTAGTACATATTTTGAATCTTTATTGAATGCCCTTTCGATTAATAATTGTTTCGAAAATATAATTTTTAGCGTTCATATCGAAAAATCGTTCTTATATACACCGCGCACCAGAAATCTTGCAGTATCGTAAACATCGTATAGTTGTAATCCACCACGTGCCGCATTTGGGTAGTACATATTATGAATCTTTATTTAACGCTCTTTTGATTAAAAATAGTGTTGAAAACATAATATTTAGTGTTCATGTCGAAAAATCGCTCCTAAGTACACCGCGTTGCCGAAAAATGGCAGTATCGTAAACATCGTATAGTTAAAATGGTATTATTTCTGGAGCTCAAGTCCACGGCGTGCAGCACTTGGGTAGTACATATTTTAAATCTTTATTCAATACCTTTTCGATTAAAAATTGTTTTGAAAACATAATATTTAGTGTTCATGCCGAAAAATCGCTCTAATATACGCCGCGGTCGAGAAATCCTGTAGTATCGTAAACATCGTATAGTTAAAATAATATTGTTTTTTTAGATCTCAAGTCCACCGCGTGCCGCACTTGGTTAGTACATATTTTGAATCTTTATTTAACGCTCTTTCGATTAAAAATTGTTTTGAAAACATAATATTTAGTCTTCATGCCGAAAAATAGCTCTAATATACACCGCTTACCAGAAATCTTGCAGTATCGTAAACATCGTATAGTTAAAATCATATTATTATTTAAGAGCTCAAGTCCACCGAGTGCCGCACTTGATTAGTACATATTTTGAATCATAATTCAATGCCGTTTCGATTAATAATGTTTTCGAATACATAATTTTTAGCGTTCATGCCAAAAAATCGTTCTTATATACACTGCGCACCAGAAATCTTTGCTCATTTGATTAAAAATTATTTTGAAAACATAATATTTAGTGTTCATGTCGAAAAATCGCTCCTAAGTACACCGCGTTTTCCGAAATATGGCAGTATCGTAAACATCGTATAGTTAAAATCGTATTTTTTTCTGGAGCTCAAGTCCACGGCGTGCAGCACTTGAGTAGTACATATTTTGAATTTTTATTCAATACCTTTTCGATTAGAAATTGTTTTGAAAACATAATATGTAGTGTTCATGCCGATAAATTGTTCTAATATACACCGCGCACCAGAAATTCTGCAGTATCGTAAACATCGTATAGTTAAAAACATATTGTTTTTTTAGAGCTCAAGTCCACCGCGTGCCGCACTTGGTTAGTACATATTTTGAATCTTTATTGAATGCCCTTTTGAATAATTATAGATTCGAAAATATAATTTTTAGCGTTCATAACGAAAAATCACTCTTAAATACACCACGCACACGAAATATAGCAGTATCGTAAATATCGTATAGTTAAAATCATATTGTTTTTCTAGAGCTCAAGTCCACCGCGTGCCGCACTTGGTTAGTACATATTTTGAATCTTTATTCTATACCTTTTCGATTAAAAATTGTTTTGAAAACATAATTATTAGTGTGCGTGCCGTAAAAATCGCTCCTAAGTACACCTCGTTGCCGAAATATGGCAGTATCGTAAACATCGTATAGTTGTAATCCACCACGTGCCGCATTTGGGTAGTACATATTATGAATCTTTATTTAACGCTCTTTTGATTAAAAATGGTGTTGAAAACATATTTATTTGTGTGCATGCCGTAAAAATCGCTCCTAAGTACACCGCGTTGCCGAAATATGGCAGTATCGTAAACATCGTATCGTTAAAATAATATTGTTTTTTTAGATCTCAAGTCCACCGTGTGCCGCACTTGGTTAGTACATATTTTGAATCTTTTTTTAACGCTCTTTCGATTAAAAATTGTTTTGAAAACATAATATTTAGTGTTCATGCCGAACAATCGCTCTAATATACGCCGCGGTCGAGAAATCCTTTAGTATCGTAAACATCGTATAGTTAAAATAATATTGTTTTTTTAGATCTCAAGTCCACCGCGTGCCGCACTTGGTTAGTACATATTTTGAATCTTTATTTAACGCTCTTTCGATTAAAAATTGTTTTGAAAACATAATATTTAGTGTTCATGCAAAAAATCGCTCCTATGTACACCGCGTTGCCGAAATATGGCAGTATCGTAAACATCGTATAGTTGTAATCCACCACGTGCCGCATTTGGGTAGTACATATTTTGAATCTTTATTGAATGCCCTTTCGATTAATAATTGTTTCGAAAATATAATTTTTAGCGTTCATATCGAAAAATCGTTCTTATGTACACCGCGTTGCCGAAATATGGCAGTATCGTAAACATCGTATAGTTAAAATCGTATTTTTTTCTGGAGCTCAAGTCCACCGAGTGCCGCACTTGATTAGTACATATTTTTAATCTTGATTCAATGCCCTTTGAATTAAAAATGGTTTTGAAAACATAATTTTTAGTGTTCATGCCGAAAAATCGCTCCTAAATACAGCCCGTTGCCGAAATATAGCAGTATCGTAAACATCGTATAGTTGTAATCCACCACGTGCCTTATTTGGGTAGTACATATTATGAATCTTTATTTAACGCTGTTTTGTTTAAAAATGGTGTTGAAAACATAATATTTAGTGTTCATGTCGAAAAATCGCTCCTAAGTACACCGCGTTTTCCGAAATATGGCAGTATCGTAAACATCGTATAGTTAAAATCGTATTTTTTTCTGGAGCTCAAGTAAACCGCGTGCCGCACTTAGGTAATACATATTTTGAATCTTTATTGAATGGCCTTTCCATTAAAATGGTTCTGAAAACATAATTTATATTGTTCATGCTGAAAAATCGCTCTTATATACACCGCGCACCAGAAATCCTTCAGTATCGTAAACATCGTATTGTTAAAATCATATTGTTTTTTTAGAGCTCAAGTCCACTGCGTGCCGCACTTGGTTAGTACATATTTTGAATCTTTATTGAATGCCCTTTCGATTAATAATTGTTTCGAAAATATAATTTTTAGCGTTCATATCGAAATATCGTTCTTATATACACCGCGCACCAGAAATCTTGCAGTATCGTAAACATCGTATAGTTGTAATCCACCACGTGCCGCATTTGGGTAGTACATATTATGAATCTTTATTTAACGCTCTTTTGATTAAAAATGGTGTTGAAAACATAATATTTAGTGTTCATGTCGAAAAATCTCTCCTAAGTACACCGCGTTGCCGAAAAATGGCAGTATCGTAAACATCGTATAGTTAAAATGGTATTATTTCTGGAGCTCTAGTCCACGGCGTGAAGCACTTGGGTAGTACATATTTTAAATCTTTATTCAATACCTTTTCGATTAAAAATTGTTTTGAAAACATAATATTTAGTCTTCATGCCGAAAAATCGCTCTAATATACGCCGCGGTCGAGAAATCCTGTAGTATCGTAAACATCGTATAGTTAAAATCATATTATTATTTAAGAGCTCAAGTCCACCGAGTGCCGCACTTGATTAGTACATATTTTGAATCATAATTCAATGCCGTTTCGATTAATAATGTTTTCGAATACATAATTTTTAGCGTTCATGCCAAAAAATCGTTCTTATATACACTGCGCACCAGAAATCTTTGCTCATTTGATTAAAAATTATTTTGAAAACATAATATTTAGTGTTCATGTCGAAAAATCGCTCCTAAGTACACCGCGTTTTCCGAAATATGGCAGTATCGTAAACATCGTATAGTTAAAATCGTATTTTTTTCTGGAGCTCAAGTCCACGGCGTGCAGCACTTGAGTAGTACATATTTTGAATTTTTATTCAATACCTTTTCGATTAGAAATTGTTTTGAAAACATAATATGTAGTGTTCATGCCGATAAATTGTTCTAATATACACCGCGCACCAGAAATTCTGCAGTATCGTAAACATCGTATAGTTAAAAACATATTGTTTTTTTAGAGCTCAAGTCCACCGCGTGCCGCACTTGGTTAGTACATATTTTGAATCTTTATTGAATGCCCTTTTGAATAATTATAGATTCGAAAATATAATTTTTAGCGTTCATAACGAAAAATCACTCTTAAATACACCACGCACACGAAATATAGCAGTATCGTAAATATCGTATAGTTAAAATCATATTGTTTTTCTAGAGCTCAAGTCCACCGCGTGCCGCACTTGGTTAGTACATATTTTGAATCTTTATTCTATACCTTTTCGATTAAAAATTGTTTTGAAAACATAATTATTAGTGTGCGTGCCGTAAAAATCGCTCCTAAGTACACCTCGTTGCCGAAATATGGCAGTATCGTAAACATCGTATAGTTGTAATCCACCACGTGCCGCATTTGGGTAGTACATATTATGAATCTTTATTTAACGCTCTTTTGATTAAAAATGGTGTTGAAAACATATTTATTTGTGTGCATGCCGTAAAAATCGCTCCTAAGTACACCGCGTTGCCGAAATATGGCAGTATCGTAAACATCGTATCGTTAAAATAATATTGTTTTTTTAGATCTCAAGTCCACCGTGTGCCGCACTTGGTTAGTACATATTTTGAATCTTTTTTTAACGCTCTTTCGATTAAAAATTGTTTTGAAAACATAATATTTAGTGTTCATGCCGAACAATCGCTCTAATATACGCCGCGGTCGAGAAATCCTTTAGTATCGTAAACATCGTATAGTTAAAATAATATTGTTTTTTTAGATCTCAAGTCCACCGCGTGCCGCACTTGGTTAGTACATATTTTGAATCTTTATTTAACGCTCTTTCGATTAAAAATTGTTTTGAAAACATAATATTTAGTGTTCATGCAAAAAATCGCTCCTATGTACACCGCGTTGCCGAAATATGGCAGTATCGTAAACATCGTATAGTTGTAATCCACCACGTGCCGCATTTGGGTAGTACGTATTTTGAATCTTTATTGAATGCCCTTTCGATTAATAATTGTTTCGAAAATATAATTTTTAGCGTTCATATCGAAAAATCGTTCTTATGTACACCGCGTTGCCGAAATATGGCAGTATCGTAAACATCGTATAGTTAAAATCGTATTTTTTTCTGGAGCTCAAGTCCACCGAGTGCCGCACTTGATTAGTACATATTTTTAATCTTGATTCAATGCCCTTTGAATTAAAAATGGTTTTGAAAACATAATTTTTAGTGTTCATGCCGAAAAATCGCTCCTAAATACAGCCCGTTGCCGAAATATAGCAGTATCGTAAACATCGTATAGTTGTAATCCACCACGTGCCTTATTTGGGTAGTACATATTATGAATCTTTATTTAACGCTGTTTTGTTTAAAAATGGTGTTGAAAACATAATATTTAGTGTTCATGTCGAAAAATCGCTCCTAAGTACACCGCGTTTTCCGAAATATGGCAGTATCGTAAACATCGTATAGTTAAAATCGTATTTTTTTCTGGAGCTCAAGTAAACCGCGTGCCGCACTTAGGTAATACATATTTTGAATCTTTATTGAATGGCCTTTCCATTAAAATGGTTCTGAAAACATAATTTATATTGTTCATGCTGAAAAATCGCTCTTATATACACCGCGCACCAGAAATCCTTCAGTATCGTAAACATCGTATTGTTAAAATCATATTGTTTTTTTAGAGCTCAAGTCCACTGCGTGCCGCACTTGGTTAGTACATATTTTGAATCTTTATTGAATGCCCTTTCGATTAATAATTGTTTCGAAAATATAATTTTTAGCGTTCATATCGAAATATCGTTCTTATATACACCGCGCACCAGAAATCTTGCAGTATCGTAAACATCGTATAGTTGTAATCCACCACGTGCCGCATTTGGGTAGTACATATTATGAATCTTTATTTAACGCTCTTTTGATTAAAAATGGTGTTGAAAACATAATATTTAGTGTTCATGTCGAAAAATCTCTCCTAAGTACACCGCGTTGCCGAAAAATGGCAGTATCGTAAACATCGTATAGTTAAAATGGTATTATTTCTGGAGCTCTAGTCCACGGCGTGAAGCACTTGGGTAGTACATATTTTAAATCTTTATTCAATACCTTTTCGATTAAAAATTGTTTTGAAAACATAATATTTAGTCTTCATGCCGAAAAATCGCTCTAATATACACCGCTTACCAGAAATCTTGCAGCATCGTAAACATCGTATAGTTAAAATCATATTATTATTTAAGAGCTCAAGTCCACCGAGTGCCGCACTTGACTAGTACATAATTTGAATCATAATTCAATGCCATATCGATTAATAATGTTTTCGAATACATAATTTTTAGCGTTCATGCCAAAAAATCGTTCTTATATACACTGCGCACCAGAAATCTTTGCTCATTTGATTAAAAATTATTTTGAAAACATAATATTTAGTGTTCATGTCGAAAAATCGCTCCTAAGTACACCGCGTTTTCCGAAATATGGCAGTATCGTAAACATCGTATAGTTAAAATCGTATTTTTTTCTGGAGTTCAAGTCCACGGCGTGCAGCACTTGAGTAGTACATATTTTGAATTTTTATTGAATGCCCTTTTGAATAATTATAGATTCGAAAATATAATTTTTAGCGTTCATGCCGAAAAATCGGTCTTAAATACACCGCGCACCCGAAATCCTGTAGTATTGTAAACATCGTATAGGTTAAATAATATTGTTTTTCTAGAGCTCAAGTTCACCGCGTGCTGCACTTGGGTAGTACATATTTTCAATCTTTATTAAATGCCCTTTCGATTAATAATGGTTTCAAAAAACATAATAATTAGTTTTCATGCCGAAAAATCGCTCTTAAATACACCGCGCACAAGAAATCCTGTAGTATCGTAAACATCGTATGGTCGAAATCATATTGTTTTTCTAGAGCTCAAGTCCACCGCGTGCTGCACGTGGTTGTACATATTTTGAATCTTTATTGAATGCCTTTTTGATTAAAAATGGTTTCAAAAACATAATAATTAGTGTTCATGCCGAAAAATCGGTCTTAAATACACCGCGCACAAGAAATCCTGTAGTATCGTAAACATCGTATGGTCGAAATCATATTGTTTTTCTAGAGCTCAAGTCTACCGTGTGCCGCCCTTGGTTAGTACATATTTTGAATCTTTATTGAATGCCCTTTCGATTAATAATTGTTTCGAAAATATAATATTTAGCGTTCATGCCGAAAAATCGCTCCTAATACACCGCGTTGCCGAAATATGGCAGTATTGTAAACATCGTTTAGTTAAAATCGTATTTTTTTCTGGAGCTCAAGTCCACAGCGTGCCGCACTTATGTAATACATATTTTGAATCTTTATTGAATGCCCATTCGATAAATAATTGTTTCGAAAATATAATTTTTAGCGTTCATGCCGAAAAATCGCTCATAAATACACCACGCACCCGAAATCCTGTAGTATCGTAAACATCGTATAGTTTAAATCATATTGTTTTTCTAGAGCTCAAATCCACCGCATGCCGCACGTGGGTTGTACATATTTTGAATCTTTATTGTATGTTCTTTTGATTAAAAATGGTTTCAAAAACATAATAATTAGTGTTCATGCCAAAAAATCGCTCTTAAATTTACCGCGCACCCGTAATCCTGCAGTATCGTAAACATCGTATAGTCAAAATCATATTGTTTTTTTATAGAGCTCTAGTCCACCGCGTGCCGCACTAGGGTAATACATATTATGAATCTTTATGAAATGCTATTTCGATTAAAGATTGTTTCAAAAACATAATTTTTAGTGTTCATGCCGAAAAATCGCTCTTAAATAAACCGCGCACCCGAAATCCTGTAGTATCGTAAACATCGTATAGTTTAAACCATATTGTTTTTCTAGAGCTCAAGTCCACCGCGTGCCACACGTGGGTAGTACATATTATGAATCTTTATGAAATGCCATTTCGATTAAAAATAGTTTCAAAAACATAATTTTTAGTGTTCAAGCTGAAAAATCGCTCTTAAATATACTGCGCACCCGAAATCCTGTAGTTTTGTAAATATCGTATAGTCGAAATCATAATGTTTCTCTAGAGCTCAAGTCCACCGCGTGCCGCACTTGGGTAGTAAATATTTAGAATCTTTATTCAAAGCCCTTTCGATATATAATGGTTTCAAAAACATAATAATTAGTGTTCATGCCGAAAAATCGGTCTTAAATACACCGCGCACAAGAAATCCTGTAGTATCGTAAACATCGTATGGTCGAAATCATATTGTTTTTCTAGAGCTCAAGTCCACCGCGTGCCGCATTTGGGTTGTACATATTTTGAATCTTAATTAAATGCCCTTTCGACTAATAATGGTTTCGAAAACATAATTTTTAGTGATCGTGCCAAAAAATCGCTCTTAAATTTACCGCGCACCCGTAATCCTGCAGTATCGTAAACATCGTATAGTAAAAATCATATTGTTTTTTTATTGAGCTCTAGTCCACCGTGTGCCACACTTGGGTAATACAAATTATGAATCTTTATTAAATGCCCTTTGGATTAAAATTGGTTTCAAAACCAAAATGTTTACTGTTCATGCTGAAAAATCGCTCATAAATACACCACGCACCCGAAATCCTGTAGTATCGTCAACATCGTATAGTTTAAATCATATTGTTTTTCTAGAGCTCAAGTCCACCGCGTGCCGCACTTGGGTAGTACATTATTAAATGCCCTTTCGATTAATAATGGTTTCGAAATATAATTTTTAGTGATCATGCCAAAAAATCACTCTTAAATTTACCGCGCACCCCGTAATCCTGCAGTATCGTAAACATCGCATAGTTAAAATAATATTTTTTTTCTAGAGCTCAAGTCCACCGCATGCTGCACTTGGGTAGTACATTATTAAATGCCCTTTCGATTAATAATGGTTTCTAAAAACATAATAATTAGTGTTCATGCCGAAAAATCGCTCTTAAATACACCGCGCACAAGAAATCCTGTAGTATCGTAAACATCGTATGGTCGAAATCATATTGTTTTTCTAGAGCTCAAGTCCACCGCGTGCCGCACTTGGTTAATACATATTATGAATCTTTATTAAATGCCCTTTCGATTAATAATGGTTTTGAAAACATAATTTTTAGTGTTCATGCCGAAAAATCGGTCTTAAATACACTGCTCACAAGAAATCCTGTTGTATCGTAAACATCGTATGGTTGAAATCAGAGTGTTTTTCTAAAGATTAAGTCCACCGCGTGCCGCACTTGGGTAGTACATATTTTGAATCTTTATTCAATACCTTTTCGATTAAAAATTGTTTTGAAAACATATTTATTTGTGTGCATGCCGTAAAAATCGCTCCTAAGTACACCGCGTTGCCGAAATATGGCAGTATCGTAAACATCGTATAGTTAAAATAATATTGTTTTTTTAGATCTCAAGTCCACCGTGTGCCGCACTTGGTTAGTACATATTTTGAATCTTTATTTAACGCTCTTTCGATTAAAAATTGTTTTGAAAACATAATATTTAGTGTTCATGCCGAAAAATCGCTCTAATATACACTGCGCACTAGAAATCCTGCAGTATCGTAAACATCGTCTAGTTAAAATAATATTGTTTTTTTTAGATTTCAGTCCACCGCATGCCGCACTTGGTTAGTACATATTTTGAATCTTTATTGAATGCCCTTTCGATTAATAATTGTTTCGAAAATATAATTTTTAGCGTTCATGCCGAAAAATCGCTCCTAATACACCGCGTTGCCGAAATATGGCAGTATCGTAAACATCGTATAGTTAAAATCGTATTTTTTTCTAGAGCTCAAGTCCACCACGTGCCGCATTTGGGTAGTACATATTATGAATCTTTATTAAATGCCCTTTCGATTAAAAATGGTTTCGAACTTATGTTTTTAGTGTTTACCGCCGAAAAATCGCTCTTTAATTCACCGTGCACCCGAAATCCTGTAGTATTGTAAACATCGTATAGGTTAAATAATATTGTTTTTCTAGAGCTCAAGTTCACCACGTGCTGCACTTGGGTAGTACATATTTTCAATCTTTATTAAATGCCCTTTCGATTAATAATGGTTTCGAAAACATAATAATTAGTGTTCATGCCGAAAAATCGTTCTTAAATATACTGCGCACCCGAAATCCTGTAGTATTGTAAACATCGTATTGTCCGAAATTATAATGTTTTTCTAGAGCTCAAGTCCACCGCGTGCCGCACTTGGGTAGTACATTATTAAATGCCCTTTCGATTAATAATGGTTTCAAAAAACATAATAATTAGTTTTCATGCCGAAAAATCGGTCTTAAATACACCGCGCACAAGAAATCCTGTAGTATCGTAAACATTGTATGGTCGAAATCATATTGTTTTTCTAGAGCTCAAGTCTACCGTGTGCCGCCCTTGGTTAGTACATATTTTGAATCTTTCTTTAACGCTCTTTCGATTAAAATATGTTTTGAAAACATAATATTTAGTGTTCATGGCAAAAAATCGCTCTAATATACACCGCGCATTAGAAATCCTGCAGTATCGTAAACATCGTATAGTTAAAATAATATTGTTTTTTTAGATTTCAAGTCCACCGCATGCCGCACTTGGTTAGTACATATTTTGAATCTTTATTGAATGCCCTTTCGATTAATAATTGTTTCGAAAATATAATATTTAGCGTTCATGCCGAAAAATCGCTCCTAATACACCGCGTTGCCGAAATATGGCAGTATCGTAAACATCGTATAGTTAAAATCGTATTTTTTTCTAGAGCTCAAGTCCACCACGTGCCGCATTTGGGTAGTACATATTATGAATCTTTATTAAATGCCCTTTCGATTAAAAATGGTTTCGAACTTATGTTTTTAGTGTTTACGCCGAAAAATCGCTCTTTAATTCACCGTGCACCCGAAATCCTGTAGTATTGTAAACATCGTATAGGTTAAATAATATTGTTTTTCTAGAGCTCAAGTTCACCACGTGCTTATTTAAATGCCCTTTCGATTAATAATGGTTTCGAAAACATAATAATTAGTGTTCATGCCGAAAAAATCGTTCTTAAATATACTGCGCACCCGAAATCCTGTAGTATTGTAAACATCGTATAGTCGAAATTATAATGTTTTTCTAGAGCTCAAGTCCACCGCGTGCCGCACTTGGGTAGTACATTATTAAATGCCCTTTCGATTAATAATGGTTTCAAAAAACATAATAATTAGTTTTCATGCCGAAAAATCGGTCTTAAATACACCGCCCACAAGAAATCCTGTAGTATCGTAAACATTGTATGGTCGAAATCATATTGTTTTTCTAGAGCTCAAGTCTACCGTGTGCCGCCCTTGGTTAGTACATATTTTGAATCTTTATTTAACGCTCTTTCGATTAAAATATGTTTTGAAAACATAATATTTAGTGTTCATGGCAAAAAAATCGCTCTAATATACACCGCGCATTAGAAATCCTGCAGTATCGTAAACATCGTATAGTTAAAATAATATTGTTTTTTTAGATTTCAAGTCCACCGCATGCCGCACTTGGTTAGTACATATTTTGAATCTTTATTGAATGCCCTTTCGATTAATAATTGTTTCGAAAATATAATATTTAGCGTTCATGCCGAAAAATCGCTCCTAATACACCGCGTTGCCGAAATATGGCAGTATTGTAAACATCGTTTAGTTAAAATCGTATTTTTTTCTGGAGCTCAAGTCCACAGCGTGCCGCACTTATGTAATACATATTTTGAATCTTTATTGAATGCCCTTTCGATTAATAATTGTTTCGAAAAATATAATTTTTAGCGTTCATGCCGAAAAATCGCTCATAAATACACCACGCACCCGAAATCCTGTAGTATCGTAAACATCGTATAGTTTAAATCATATTGTTTTTCTAGAGCTCAAATCCACCGCATGCCGCACGTGGGTTTGTACATATTTTGAATCTTTGTTGTATGTTCTTTTGATTAAAAATGGTTTCAAAAACATAATAATTAGTGTTCATGCCAAAAAATCGCTCTTAAATTTACCGCGCACCCGTAATCCTGCAGTATCGTAAACATCGTATAGTCAAAATCATATTGTTTTTTTATAGAGCTCTAGTCCACCGCGTGCCGCACTAGGGTAATACATATTATGAATCTTTATGAAATGCTATTTCGATTAAAGATTGTTTCAAAAACATAATTTTTAGTGTTCATGCCGAAAAAATCGCTCTTAAATGAACCGCGCACCCGAAATCCTGTAGTATCGTAAACATCGTATAGTTTAAACCATATTGTTTTTCTAGAGCTCAAGTCCACCGCGTGCCGCACGTGGGTAGTACATATTATGAATCTTTATGAAATGCCATTTCGATTAAAAATAGTTTCAAAAACATAATTTTTTAGTGTTCATGCTGAAAAATCGCTCTTAAATATACTGCGCGCCCGAAATCCTGTAGTTTTGTAAACATCGTATAGTCGAAATCATAATGTTTTTCTAGAGCTCAAGTCCACTGCGTGCCGCATTTGGGTTGTACATATTTTGAATCTTAATTAAATGCCCTTTCGACTAATAATGGTTTCGAAAACATAATTTTTAGTGATCGTGCCAAAAAATCGCTCTTAAATTTACCGCGCACCCGTAATCCTGCAGTATCGTAAACATCGTATAGTAAAAAATCATATTGTTTTTTTATTGAGCTCTAGTCCACCGTGTGCCACACTTGGGTAATACATATTATGAATCTTTATTAAATGCCCTTTGGATTAAAATTGGTTTCAAAACCAAAATGTTTACTGTTCATGCCGTAAAATCGCTCAAAAATACACCACGCACCCGAAATCCTGTAGTATCGTCAACATCGTATAGTTTAAATCATATTGTTTTTCTAGAGCTCAAGTCCACCGCGTGCCGCACTTGGGTAGTACATTATTAAATGCCCTTTCGATTAATAATGGTTTCGAAATATAATTTTTAGTGATTATGCCAAAAAATCACTCTTAAATTTACCGCGCACCCGTAATCCTGCAGTATCGTAAACATCGCATAGTTAAAATAATATTTTTTTTCTAGTGCTCAAGTCCACCGCATGCTGCACTTGGGTAGTACATTATTATATGCCCTTTCGATTAATAATGGTTTCAAAAAACATAATAATTAGTGTTCATGCCGAAAAATCGCTCTTAAATACACCGCGCACAAGAAATCCTGTAGTATCGTAAACATCGTATGGTCGAAATCATATTGTTTTTCTAGAGCTCAAGTCCACCGCGTGCTGCACGTGGTTGTACATATTTTGAATCTTTATTGAATGCCTTTTTGATTAAAAATGGTTTCAAAAACATAATAATTAGTGTTCATGCCGAAAGTGTTCATGCCGAAAAATCGGTCTTAAATACACCGCGCACAAGAAATCCTGTAGTATCGTAAACATCGTACGGTCGAAATCATATTGTTTTTTCTAGAGCTCAAGTCCACCGCGTGCCGCACTTGGGTAGTAAATATTTAGAATCTTTATTCAAAGCCCTTTCGATATATAATGGTTTCGAAAACATAATAATTAGTGTTCATGCCGAAAAATCGGTCTTAAATACACCACGCACCCGAAATCCTGTAGTATTGTAAACATCGTATAGGTTAAATAATATTGTTTTTCTAGAGCTCAAGTGTACCGCGTGCTGCACTTGGGTAGTACATATTTTCAATCTTTATTAAATGCCCTTTCGATAAATAATGGTTTCGAAAACATAATAATTAGTGTTCATGCCGAAAAATCGTTCTTAAATATACTGCGCACCCGAAATCCTGTAGTATTGTAAACATCGTATAGTCGAAATTATAATGTTTTTCTAGAGCTCAAGTCCACCGAGTGCCGCACTTGGGTAGTACATTATTAAATGCCCTTTCGATTAATAATGGTTTCAAAAAAACATAATAATTAGTTTTCATGCCGAAAAATCGCTCTTAAATACACCGCGCACAAGAAATCCTGTAGTATCGTAAACATCGTATGGTCGAAATCATATTTGTTTTTCTAGAGCTCAAGTCTACCGTGTGCCGCCCTTGGTTAGTACATATTTTGAATCTTTATTTAACGCTCTTTCGATTAAAAATTGTTTTTAAAAACATAATATTTAGTGTTCATGGCAAAAAATCGCTCTAATATACACCGCGCATTAGAAATCCTGCAGTATCGTAAACATCGTATAGTTAAAATAATATTGTTTTTTTAGATTTCAAGTCCAAAGCATGCCGCACTTGGTTAGTACATATTTTGAATCTTTATTGAATGCCCTTTCGATTAATAATTGTTTCGAAAATATAATATTTAGCGTTCATGCCGAAAAATCGCTCCTAATACACCGCGTTGCCGAAATATGGCAGTATTGTAAACATCGTTTAGTTAAAATCGTATTTTTTTCTGGAGCTCAAGTCCTTAGCGTGCCGCACTTATGTAATACATATTTTGAATCTTTATTGAATGCCCTTTCGATTAATAATTGTTTCGAAAATATAATTTTTAGCGTTCATGCCGAAAAATCGCTCATAAATACACCACGCACCCGAAATCCTGTAGTATCGTAAACATCGTATAGTTTAAATCATATTGTTTTTCTAGAGCTCAAGTCCACCGCGTGCCGCACGTGGGTAGTACTTATTATGAATCTCTATGAAATGCCATTTCGATTAAAAATGGTTTCAAAAACATAATTTTTAGTGTTCATGCCGAAAAATCGTTCTTAAATATACTGCGCACAAGAAATCCTGTAGTATCGTAAACATCGTATACTCAAAATCATATTGTTTTTTTAGATTTCTAGTCCACCGCGTACCGCACTTGGGTAATACATATTATGAATCTTTATTAAATTCCCTTTCGATTAAAAATGGTTTCAAAAACATAATTTTTAGTGTTTATGCCGAAAAATCGCTCTTAAATACAGCGGTGCACCCGAAATCCTGTAGTATTGTAAACATCGTATCGTTAAAATAATATTGTTTTTCTAGAGCTCAAGTCCACCGCGTGCTGCACTTGGGTAGTACATAATTTCAATCTTTATTAAATGCCCATTCGATTAATAATGGTTTCGAAAATATAATTTTTAGCGTTCATGCCGAAAAATCGCTCATAAATACACCACACACCCGAAATCCTGTAGTATCGTAAACATCGTATAGTTTAAATCATATTGTTTTTCTAGAGCTCAAATCCACCGCATGCCGCACGTGGGTTGTACATATTTTGAATCTTTATTGTATGTTCTTTTGATTAAAAATTGGTTTCAAAAACATAATAATTAGTGTTCATGCCAAAAAATCGCTCTTAAATTTACCGCGCACCCGTAATCCTGCAGTATCGTAAACATCGTATAGTCAAAATCATATTGTTTTTTTATAGAGCTCTAGTCCACCGCGTGCCGCACTAGGGTAATACATATTATGAATCTTTATGAAATGCTATTTCGATTAAAGATTGTTTCAAAAACATAATTTTTAGTGTTCATGCCGAAAAAATCGCTCTTAAATAAACCGCGCACCCGAAATCCTGTAGTATCGTAAACATCGTATAGTTTAAACCATATTGTTTTTCTAGAGCTCAAGTCCACCGCGTGCCGCACGTGGGTAGTACATATTATGAATCTTTATGAAATGCCATTTCGATTAAAAATAGTTTCAAAAACATAATTTTTAGTGTTCATGCTGAAAAATCGCTCTTAAATATACTGCGCACCCGAAATCCTGTAGTTTTGTAAACATCGTATAGTCGAAATCATAATGTTTTTCTAGAGCTCAAGTCCACTGCGTGCCGCATTTGGGTTGTACATATTTTGAATCTTAATTAAATGCCCTTTCGACTAATAATGGTTTCGAAAACATAATTTTTAGTGATCGTGCCAAAAAATCGCTCTTAAATTTACCGCGCACCCGTAATCCTGCAGTATCGTAAACATCGTATAGTAAAAATCATATTGTTTTTTTATTGAGCTCTAGTCCACCGTGTGCCACACTTGGGTAATACATATTATGAATCTTTATTAAATGCCCTTTGGATTAAAATTGGTTTCAAAACCAAAATGTTTACTGTTCATGCCGTAAAATCGCTCAAAAATACACCACGCACCCGAAATCCTGTAGTATCGTCAACATCGTATAGTTTAAATCATATTGTTTTTCTAGAGCTCAAGTCCACCGCGTGCCGCACTTGGGTAGTACATTATTAAATGCCCTTTCGATTAATAATGGTTTCGAAATATAATTTTTAGTGATTATGCCAAAAAATCACTCTTAAATTTACCGCGCACCCGTAATCCTGCAGTATCGTAAACATCGCATAGTTAAAATAATATTTTTTTTCTAGTGCTCAAGTCCACCGCATGCTGCACTTGGGTAGTACATTATTATATGCCCTTTCGATTAATAATGGTTTCAAAAAACATAATAATTAGTGTTCATGCCGAAAAATCGCTCTTAAATACACCGCGCACAAGAAATCCTGTAGTATCGTAAACATCGTATGGTCGAAATCATATTGTTTTTCTAGTGCTCAAGTCCACCGCGTGCCGCACTTGGTTAATACATATTATGAATCTTTATTAAATGCCCTTTCGATTAATAATGGTTTTGAAAACATAATTTTTAGTGTTCATGCCGAAAAATCGGTCTTAAATACACTGCTCACAAGAAATCCTGTAGTATCGTAATCATCGTATGGTTGAAATCAGAGTGTTTTTCTAAAGATTAAGTCCACCGCGTGCCGCACTTGGGTAGTACATATTTTGAATCTTTATTAAATGCCCTTTCGATTAATAATTGTTTCGAAAATATAATTTTTAGCGTTCATGCCGAAAAATCGTTCCTAATACACCGCGTGGCCGAAATATGGCAGTATCGTAAACATCGTATAGTTAAAATCGTATTTTTTTCTAGAGCTCAAGTCCACCACGTGCCGCATTTGGGTAGTACATATTATGAATCTTTATTAAATGCCCTTTCGATTAAAAATGGTTTCGAACTTATGTTTTTAGTGTTTACGCCGAAAAATCGCTCTTAAATTCACCGTGCACCCGAAATCCTGTAGTATTGTAAACATCGTATAGGTTAAATAATATTGTTTTTCTAGAGCTCAAGTTCACCGCGTGCTGCACTTGGGTAGTACATATTTTCAATCTTTATTAAATGCCCTTTCGATAAATAATGGTTTCGAAAACATAATAATTAGTGTTCATGCCGAAAAATCGTTCTTAAATATACTGCGCACCCGAAATCTTGTAGTATTGTAAACATCGTATAGTCGAAATTATAATGTTTTTCTAGAGCTCAAGTCCACCGCGTGCCGCACTTGGGTAGTACATTATTAAATGCCCTTTCGATTAATAATGGTTTCAAAAAACATAATAATTAGTTTTCATGCCGAAAAATCGCTCTTAAATACACCGCGCACAAGAAATCCTGTAGTATCGTAAACATCGTATGGTCGAAATCATATTGTTTTTCTAGAGCCCAAGTCCACCGCGTGCTGCACGTGGTTGTACATATTTTGAATCTTTATTGAATGCCTTTTTGATTAAAAATGGTTTCAAAAACATATTAATTAGTGTTCATGCCGAAAAATCGGTCTTAAATACACCGCGCACAAGAAATCCTGTAGTATCGTAAACATCGTATGGTCGAAATCATATTGTTTTTCTAGAGCTCAAGTCTACCGTGTGCCGCCCTTGGTTAGTACATATTTTGAATCTTTATTTAACGCTCTTTCGATTAAAAATTGTTTTGAAAACATAATATTTAGTGTTCATGGCAAAAAATCGCTCTAATATACACCGCGCATTAGAAATCCTGCAGTATCGTAAACATCGTATAGTTAAAATAATATTGTTTTTTTAGATTTCAAGTCCACCGCGTGCCGCTTTTGGGTTGTACATATTTTGAATCTTTATTAAATGCCCTTTCGATTAATAATGGTTTCGAAAACATAATTTTTAGTGATCATGCTAAAAAATCACTCTTAAATTTACCGCGCACCCGAAATCCTGTAGTTTTGTAAACATCGTATAGTCGAAATCATAATGTTTCTCTAGAGCTCAAGTCCACCGCGTGCCGCACTTGGGTAGTAAATATTTAGAATCTTTATTCAAAGCCCTTTCGATATATAATGGTTTCGAAAACATAATAATTAGTGTTCATGCCGAAAAATCGGTCTTAAATACACCGCGCACCCGAAATCCTGTAGTATTGTAAACATCGTATAGGTTAAATAATATTGTTTTTCTAGAGCTCAAGTGTACCGCGTGCTGCAATTGGGTAGTACATATTTTCAATCTTTATTAAATGCCCTTTCGATAAATAATGGTTTCGAAAACATAATAGTTAGTGTTCATGCCGAAAAATCGTTCTTAAAAATACTGCGCACCCGAAATCCTGTAGTATTGTAAACATCGTATAGTCGAAATTATAATGTTTTTCTAGAGCTGAAGTCCACCGAGTGCCGCACTTGGGTAGTACATTATTAAATGCCCTTTCGATTAATAATGGTTTCAAAAAACATAATAATTAGTTTTCATGGCGAAAAATCGCTCTTAAATACACCGCGCACAAGAAATCCTGTAGTATCGTAAACATCGTATGGTCGAAATCATATTGTTTTTCTAGAGCTTAAGTCCACCGCGTGCTGCACGTGGTTGTACATATTTTGAATCTTTATTGAATGCCTTTTTGATTAAAAATGGTTTCAAAAACATAATAATTAGTGTTCATGCCGAAAAATCGGTCTTAAATACACCGCGCACAAGAAATCCTGTAGTATCGTAAACATCGTATGGTCGAAATCATATTGTTTTTCTAGAGCTCAAGTCTACCGTGTGCCGCCCTTGGTTTGTACATATTTTGAATCTTTATTTAACGCTCTTTCGATTAAAAATTGTTTTAAAAACATAATATTTAGTGTTCATGGCAAAAAATCGCTCTAATATACACCGCGCATTAGAAATCCTGCAGTATCGTAAACATCGTATAGTTAAAATAATATTGTTTTTTTAGATTTCAAGTCCACCGCATGCCGCACTTGGTTTGTACATATTTTGAATCTTTATTGAATGCCCTTTCGATTAATAATTGTTTCGAAAATATAATATTTAGCGTTCATGCCGAAAAATCGCTCCTAATACACCGCGTTGCCGAAATATGGCAGTATTGTAAACATCGTTTAGTTAAAATCGTATTTTTTTCTGGAGCTCAAGTCCACAGCGTGCCGCACTTATGTAATACATATTTTGAATCTTTATTGAATGCCCTTTCGATTAATAATTGTTTCGAAAATATAATTTTTAGCGTTCATGCCAAAAAATCGCTCATAAATACACCACGCACCCGAAATCCTGTAGTATCGTAAACATCGTATAGTTTAAATCATATTGTTTTTCTAGAGCTCAAGTCCACCGCGTGCCGCACGTGGGTAGTACTTATTATGAATCTCTATGAAATGCCATTTCGATTAAAAATGGTTTCAAAAACATAATTTTTAGTGTTCATGCCGAAAATCGTTCTTAAATATACTGCGCACAAGAAATCCTGTAGTATCGTAAGCATCGTATACTCAAAATCATATTGTTTTTTTAGATTTCTAGTCCACCGCGTACCGCACTTGGGTAATACATATTATGAATCTTTATTAAATTCCCTTTCGATTAAAAATGGTTTCAAAAACATAATTTTTAGTGTTTATGCCGAAAAATCGCTCTTAAATACAGCGTGCACCCGAAATCCTGTAGTATTGTAAACATCGTATCGTTAAAATAATATTGTTTTTCTAGAGCTCAAGTCCACCGCGTGCTGCACTTGGGTAGTACATATTTTCAATCTTTATTAAATGCCCATTCGATTAATAATGGTTTCAAAAACATAATAATTAGTGTTCATGCCGAAAAATCGTTCTTAAATATACTGCGCACCCGAAATCCTGTAGTATTGTAAACATCGTATAGTCGAAATCGTAATGTTTTTCTAGAGCTCAAGTCCACTGCGTGCCGCACTTGGGTAGTAATTTTTTAGAATCTATATTCAAAGCGCTTTCGATAAATAATGGTTTCGAAAATATAAATTTTAGTGTTCATGCCGAAAAATCGCTCATAAATACACCACACACCCGAAATACTGTAGTATCGTAAACATCGTATAGTTTAAATCATACTGTTTTTCTAGAGCTCAAGTCCACCGCGTGCCGCACGTGGGTAGTACTTATTATGAATCTTTATTCAAAGCCCTTTCGATAAATAATGGTTTCGAAAACATACATTTTAGTGTTCGTGCCGAAAAATCGCTCTTAAATATACTGCGCACCCGAAATCCTGTAGTATCGTAAACATCGTATGGTCGAAATCATATTGTTTTTCTAGAGCTCAAGTCCACCGCGTGCCGCATTTGGGTTGTACATATTTGGAATCTTAATTAAATGCCCTTTCGATTAATAATGGTTTCGAAATATAATTTTTAGTGATCATGCCAAAAAATCACTCTTAAATTTACCGCGCACCCGTAATCCTGCAGTATCGTAAACATCGCATAGTTAAAATAATATTTTTTTTCTAGAGCTCAAGTCCACCGCATGCTGCACTTGGGTAGTACATTATTAAATGCCCTTTCGATTAATAATGGTTTCAAAAAACATAATAATTAGTGTTCATACCGATAAATCGCTCTTAAATACACCGCGCACAAGAAATCCTGTAGTATCGTAAACATCGTATACTCAAAATAATATTGTTTTTTTAGATTTCTAGTCCACCGCGTACCGCACTTGGGTAATACATATTATGAATCTTTATTAAATGCCCTTTCGATTAAAAATGGTTTCAAAAACATAATTTTTAGTGTTTATGCCGAAAAATCGCTCTTAAATACAGCGTGCACCCGAAATCCTGTAGTATTGTAAACATCGTATAGTCGAAATCGTAATGTTTTTCTAGAGCTCAAGTCCACTGCGTGCCGCACTTGGGTAGTAATTTTTTAGAATCTATATTCAAAGCGCTTTCGATAAATAATGGTTTCGAAAATATAAATTTTAGTGTTCATGCCGAAAAATCGCTCATAAATACACCACAAACCCGAAATCCTGTAGTATCGTAAACATCGTATAGTTTAAATCATATTGTTTTTCTAGAGCTCAAGTCCACCGCGTGCCGCACGTGGGTAGTACTTATTTTGAATCTTTATTCAAAGCCCTTTCGATTAATAATGGTTTCAAAAACATAATAATTAGTATTCATGCCGAAAAATCGCTCTTAAATATACTGCACACCCGAAATCCTGTAGTATTGTGAACATCGTATAGTCGAAATCATAATGTTTTTCTAGAGCTCAAGTCCACCGCGTGCCGCACTTGGGTAGTAAATATTTATAATCTTTATTCAAAGCCCTTTCGATATATAATGGTTTCGAAAACATAATTTTTAGTGTTCATGCTGAAAAATCGCTCATAAATACACCACGCACCCGAAATCCTGTAGTATCGTCAACATCGTATAGTTTAAATCATATTGTTTTTCTAGAGCTCAAGTCCACCGCGTGACGCACTTGGGTAGTACATTATTAAATGCCCTTTCGATTAATAATGGTTTCAAAAAACATAATAATTAGTGTTCATGCCGAAAAATCGCTCTTAAATACACCGCGCACAAGAAATCCTGTAGTATCGTAAACATCGTATGGTCGAAATCATATTGTTTTTCTAGAGCTCAAGTCCACCGCGTGCCGCATTTGGGTTGTACATATTTTGAATCTTAAGTAAATGCCCTTTCGATTAATAATGGTTTGGAAATATAATTTTTAGTGATCATGCCAAAAAGTCACTCTTAAATTTACCGCGCACCCGTAATCCTGCAGTATCGTAAACATCGCATAGTTAAAATTTTTTTTTTTTCTAGAGCTCAAGTCCACCGCATGCTGCACTTGGGTAGTACATTATTAAATGCCCTTTCGATTAATAATGGTTACAAAAAACATAATAATTAGTGATCATGCCGAAAAATCGCACACAAGAAATCCTGTAGTATCGTAAACATCGTATACTCAAAATCATATTGTTTTTTTAGAGCTCTAGTCCACCGCGTACCGCACTTGGCTAATACATATTATGAATCATTATTAAATGCCCTTTCGATTAAAAATGGTTTTGAAACCAAAATTTTTAGTGTTTATGCCGAAAAATCGCTCTTAAATACAGCGTGCACCCGAAATCCTGTAGTATTGTAAACATCGTATCGTTAAAATAATATTGTTTTTCTAGAGCTCAAGTCCACCGCGTGCTGCACATGGGTAGTACATATTTTCAATCTTTATTAAATGCCCATTCGATTAATTATAGTTTCAAAAACATAATTTTTAGTGTTCATGCCGAAAAATCGCTCTTAAATATACTGCGCACCCGAAATCCTGTAGTATTGTAAACATCGTATAGTTAAAATCGTATTTTTTTCTAGAGCTCAAGTCCACCACGTGCCGCATTTGGGTAGTACATATTATGAATCTTTATTAAATGCCCTTTCGATTAAAAATGGTTTCGAACTTATGTTTTTAGTGTTTACGCCGAAAAATCGCTCTTAAATTCACCGTGCACCCGAAATCCTGTAGTATTGTAAACATCGTATAGGTTAAATAATATTGTTTTTCTAGAGCTCAAGTCAACCGCGTGCCGCACGTGGGTAGTAAATATTTAGAATCTTTATTCAAAGCCCTTTCGATATATAATGGTTTCGAAAACATAATAATTAGTGTTCATGCCGAAAAATCGGTCTTAAATACACCGCGCACCCGAAATCCTGTAGTATTGTAAACATCGTATAGGTTAAATAATATTGTTTTTCTAGAGCTCAAGTTCACCACGTGCTGCACTTGGGTAGTACATATTTTCAATCTTTATTAAATGCCCTTTCGATAAAAAATGGTTTCGAAAACATAATAATTAGTGTTCATGCCGAAAAATCGTTCTTAAATATACTGCGCAACCGAAATCCTGTAGTATTGTAAACATCGTATAGTCGAAATTATAATGTTTTTCTAGAGCTCAAGTCCACCGCGTGCCGCACTTGGGTAGTACATTATTAAATGCCCTTTCGATTAATAATGGTTTCAAAAAACATAATAATTAGTTTTCATGCCGAAAAATCGCTCTTAAATACACCGCGCACAAGAAATCCTGTAGTATCGTAAACATCGTATGGTCGAAATCATATTGTTTTTCTAGAGCTCAAGTCTACCGTGTGCCGCCCTTGGTTAGTACATATTTTGAATCTTTATTTAACGCTCTTTCGATTAAAAATTGTTTTAAACACATAATATTTAGTGTTCATGGCAAAAAATCGCTCTAATATACACCGCGCATTAGAAATCCTGCAGTATCGTAAACATCGTATAGTTAAAATAATATTGTTTTTTTAGATTTCAAGTCCAAAGCATGCCGCACTTGGTTAGTACATATTTTGAATCTTTATTGAATGCCCTTTCGATTAAAAATTGTTTCGAAAATATAATATTTAGCGTTCATGCCGAAAAATCGCTCCTAATACACCGCGTTGCCGAAATATGGCAGTATTGTAAACATCGTTTAGTTAAAATCGTATTTTTTTCTGGAGCTCAAGTCCATAGCGTGCCGCACTTATGTAATACATATTTTGAATCTTTATTGAATGCCCTTTCGATTAATAATTGTTTCGAAAATATAATTTTTAGCGTTCATGCCGAAAAATCGCTCATAAATACACCACGCACCCGAAATCCTGTAGTATCGTAAACATCGTATAGTTTAAATCATATTGTTTTCCTAGAGCTCAAGTCCACCGCGTGCCGCACGTGGGTAGTACTTATTATGAATCTCTATGAAATGCCATTTCGATTAAAAATGGTTTCAAAAACATAATTTTTAGTGTTCATGCCGAAAAATCGTTCTTAAATATACTGCGCACAAGAAATCCTGTAGTATCGTAAACATCGTATACTCAAAATCATATTGTTTTTTTAGATTTCTAGTCCACCGCGTACCGCACTTGGGTAATACATATTATGAATCTTTATTAAATTCCCTTTCGATTAAAAATGGTTTCAAAAACATAATTTTTAGTGTTTATGCCGAAAAATCGCTCTTAAATACAGCGTGCACCCGAAATCCTGTAGTATTGTAAACATCGTATCGTTAAAATAATATTGTTTTTCTAGAGCTCAAGTCCACCGCGTGCTGCACTTGGGTAGTACATATTTTCAATCTTTATTAAATGCCCATTCGATTAATAATGGTTTCAAAAACATAATAATTAGTGTTCATGCCGAAAAATCGTTCTTAAATATACTGCGCACCCGAAATCCTGTAGTATTGTAAACATCGTATAGTCGAAATCGTAATGTTTTTCTAGAGCTCAAGTCCACTGCGTGCCGCACTTGGGTAGTAATTTTTTAGAATCTATATTCAAAGCGCTTTCGATAAATAATGGTTTCGAAAATATAAATTTTAGTGTTCATGCCGAAAAATCGCTCATAAATACACCACACACCCGAAATCCTGTAGTATTTTGAATACTCTAGAGCTCAAGTCCACCGCGTGCCGCACTTGGGTAGTATAATATTTAGAATCTTTATTCAAAGCCCTTTCGATATATAATGGTTTCAAAAACATAATAATTAGTGTTCATGCCGAAAAATCGGTCTTAAATACACCGCGCACAAGAAATCCTGTAGTATCGTAAACATCGTATGGTCGAAATCATATTGTTTTTCTAGAGCTCAAGTCCACCGCGTGCCGCATTTGGGTTGTACATATTTTGAATCTTAATTAAATGCCCTTTCGACTAATAATGGTTTCGAAAACATAATTTTTAGTGTTCATGCCGAAAAATCGGTCTTAAATACACTGCTCACAAGAAATCCTGTAGTATCGTAATCATCGTATGGTTGAAATCAGAGTGTTTTTCTAAAGATTAAGTCCACCGCGTGCCGCACTTGGGTAGTACATATTTTGAATCTTTATTGAATGCCCTTTCGATTAATAATTGTTTCGAAAATATAATTTTTAGCGTTCATGCCGAAAAATCGCTCCTAATACACCGCGTTGCCGAAATATGGCAGTATCGTAAACATCGTATAGTTAAAATCGTATTTTTTTCTAGAGCTCAAGTCCACCACGTGCCGCATTTGGGTAGTACATATTATGAATCTTTATTAAATGCCCTTTCGATTAAAAATGGTTTCGAACTTATGTTTTTAGTGTTTACGCCGAAAATTCGCTCTTAAATTCACCGTGCACCCGAAATCCTGTAGTATTGTAAACATCGTATAGGTTAAATAATATTGTTTTTCTAGAGCTCAAGTTCACCACGTGCTGCACTTGGGAAGTACATATTTTCAATCTTTATTAAATGTTCTTTCGATTAATAATGGTTTCGAAAACATAATAATTAGTGTTCATGCCGAAAAATCGTTCTTAAATATACTGCGCACCCGAAATCCTGTAGTATTGTAAACATCGTATAGTCGAAATTATAATGTTTCTCTAGAGCTCAAGTCCACCGCGTGCCGCACATGGGTAGTAAATATTTAGAATCTTTATTCAAAGCCCTTTCGATATATAATGGTTTCGAAAACATAATTTTTAGTGTTCATGCTGAAAAATCGCTCTTAAATACACCGCGAACCCGAAATCCTGTAGTATCGTCAACATCGTATAGTTTAAATCATATTGTTTTTCTAGAGCTCAAGTCCACCGCGTGCTGCAATTGGGTAGTACATATTTTCAATCTTTATTAAATGCCCTTTCGATTAATAATGGTTTCAAAAACATAATAATTAGTGTTCATGCCGAAAAATCGTTCTTAAATATACTGCGCACCCGAAATCCAGTAGTATTGTAAACATCGTATAGTCGAAATCATAATGTTTCTCTAGAGCTCAAGTCCACCGCGTGCCGCACTTGGGTAGTAAATATTTAGAATCTTTATTCAAAGCCCTTTCGATAAATAATGGTTTCGAAAACATAATTTTTAGTGTTCATGCTGAAAAATCGCTCTTAAATACACCGCGAACCCGAAATCCTGTAGTATCGTCAACATCGTATAGTTTAAATCATATTGTTTTTCTAGAGCTCAAGTCCACCGCGTGCCGCACTTGGGTAGTAAATATTTAGAATCTTTATTCAAAGCCCTTTCGATATATAATGGTTTCGAAAACATAATAATTAGTG
Organism: Metopolophium dirhodum; assembly: GCF_019925205.1. Classification (NCBI taxonomy): domain Eukaryota; kingdom Metazoa; phylum Arthropoda; class Insecta; order Hemiptera; family Aphididae; genus Metopolophium; species Metopolophium dirhodum. The sequence continues at coordinate 39,663,920 of NC_083560.1, forward strand.
TTCATGCCGAAAAATCGGTCTTAAATACACCGCGCACCCGAAATCCTGTAGTATTGTAAACATCGTATAGTCGAAATTATAATGTTTTTCTAGAGCTCAAGTCCACCGAGTGCCGCACTTGGGTAGTACATTATTAAATGCCCTTTCGATTAATAATGGTTTCAAAAAACATAATAATTAGTTTTCATGCCGAAAAATCGCTCTTAAATACACCGCGCACAAGAAATCCTGTAGTATCGTAAACATCGTATGGTCGAAATCATATTGTTTTTCTAGAGCTCAAGTCTACCGTGTGCCGCCCTTGGTTAGTACATATTTTGAATCTTTATTTAACGCTCTTTTGATTAAAAATTGTTTTAAAAACATAATATTTAGTGTTCATGGCAAAAAATCGCTCTAATATACACCGCGCATTAGAAATCCTGCAGTATCGTAAACATCGTATAGTTAAAATAATATTGTTTTTTTAGATTTCAAGTCCAAAGCATGCCGCACTTGGTTAGTACATATTTTGAATCTTTATTGAATGCCCTTTCGATTAATAATTGTTTCGAAAATATAATATTTAGCGTTCATGCCGAAAAATCGCTCCTAATACACCGCGTTGCCGAAATATGGCAGTATTGTAAACATCGTTTAGTTAAAATCGTATTTTTTTCTGGAGCTCAAGTCCATAGCGTGCCGCACTTATGTAATACATATTTTGAATCTTTATTGAATGCCCTTTCGATTAATAATTGTTTCGAAAATATAATTCTTAGCGTTCATGCCGAAAAATCGCTCATAAATACACCACGCACCCGAAATCCTGTAGTATCGTAAACATCGTATAGTTTAAATCATATTGTTTTTCTAGAGCTCAAGTCCACCGCGTGCCGCACGTGGGTAGTACTTATTATGAATCTCTATGAAATGCCATTTCGATTAAAAATGGTTTCAAAAACATAATTTTTAGTGTTCATGCCGAAAAATTGTTCTTAAATATACTGCGCACAAGAAATCCTGTAGTATCGTAAACATCGTATACTCAAAATCATATTGTTTTTTTAGATTTCTAGTCCACCGCGTACCGCACTTGGGTAATACATATTATGAATCTTTATTAAATTCCCTTTCGATTAAAAATGGTTTCAAAACCATAATTTTTAGTGTTTATGCCGAAAAATCGCTCTTAAATACAGCGTGCACCCCGAAATCCTGTAGTATTGTAAACATCGTATCGTTAAAATAATATTGTTTTTCTAGAGCTCAAGTCCACCGCGTGCTGCACTTGGGTAGTACATATTTTCAATCTTTATTAAATGCCCATTCGATTAATAATGGTTTCAAAAACATAATAATTAGTGTTCATGCCGAAAAATCGTTCTTAAATATACTGCGCACCCGAAATCCTGTAGTATTGTAAACATCGTATAGTCGAAATCGTAATGTTTTTCTAGAGCTCAAGTCCACTGCGTGCCGCACTTGGGTAGTAATTTTTTAGAATCTATATTCAAAGCGCTTTCGATAAATAATGGTTTCGAAAATATAAATTTTAGTGTTCATGCCGAAAAATCGCTCATAAATACACCACACACCCGAAATCCTGTAGTATTTTGAATACTCTAGAGCTCAAGTCCACCGCGTGCCGCACTTGGGTAGTAAATATTTAGAATCTTTATTCAAAGCCCTTTCGATATATAATGGTTTCAAAAACATAATAATTAGTGTTCATGCCGAAAAATCGGTCTTAAATACACCGCGCACAAGAAATCCTGTAGTATCGTAAACATCGTATGGTCGAAATCATATTGTTTTTCTAGAGCTCAAGTCCACCGCGTGCCGCATTTGGGTTGTACATATTTTGAATCTTAATTAAATGCCCTTTCGACTAATAATGGTTTCGAAAACATAATTTTTAGTGTTCATGCCGAAAAATCGGTCTTAAATACACCGCGTTGCCGAAATATGGCAGTATCGTAAACATCGTATAGTTAAAATCGTATTTTTTTCTAGAGCTCAAGTCCACCACGTGCCGCATTTGGGTAGTACATATTATGAATCTTTATTAAATGCCCTTTCGATTAAAAATGGTTTCGAACTTATGTTTTTAGTGTTTACGCCGAAAAATCGCTCTTAAATTCACCGTGCACAAGAAATCCTGTAGTATCGTAAACATCGTATGGTCGAAATCATATTGTTTTTCTAGAGCTCAAGTCTACCGTGTGCCGCCCTTGGTTAGTACATATTTTGAATCTTTATTTAACGCTCTTTCGATTAAAAATTGTTTTGAAAACATAATATTTAGTGTTCATGGCAAAAAATCGCTCTAATATACACCGCGCATTAGAAATCCTGCAGTATCGTAAACATCGTATAGTTAAAATAATATTGTTTTTTTAGATTTCAAGTCCACCGCGTGCCGCTTTTGGGTTGTACATATTTTGAATCTTTATTAAATGCCCTTTCGATTAATAATGGTTTCGAAAACATAATTTTTAGTGATCATGCTAAAAAATCACTCTTAAATTTACCGCGCACCCGAAATCCTGTAGTTTTGTAAACATCGTATAGTCGAAATCATAATGTTTCTCTAGAGCTCAAGTCCACCGCGTGCCGCACTTGGGTAGTAAATATTTAGAATCTTTATTCAAAGCCCTTTCGATATATAATGGTTTCGAAAACATAATAATTAGTGTTCATGCCGAAAAATCGGTCTTAAATACACCGCGCACCCGAAATCCTGTAGTATTGTAAACATCGTATAGGTTAAATAATATTGTTTTTCTAGAGCTCAAGTGTACCGCGTGCTGCAATTGGGTAGTACATATTTTCAATCTTTATTAAATGCCCTTTTGATAAATAATGGTTTCGAAAACATAATAGTTAGTGTTCATGCCGAAAAATCGTTCTTAAAAATACTGCGCACCCGAAATCCTGTAGTATTGTAAACATCGTATAGTCGAAATTATAATGTTTTTCTAGAGCTCAAGTCCACCGAGTGCCGCACTTGGGTAGTACATTATTAAATGCCCTTTCGATTAATAATGGTTTCAAAAAACATAATAATTAGTTTTCATGGCGAAAAATCGCTCTTAAATACACCGCGCACAAGAAATCCTGTAGTATCGTAAACATCGTATGGTCGAAATCATATTGTTTTTCTAGAGCTTAAGTCCACCACGTGCTGCACGTGGTTGTACATATTTTGAATCTTTATTGAATGCCTTTTTGATTAAAAATGGTTTCAAAAACATAATAATTAGTGTTCATGCCGAAAAATCGGTCTTAAATACACCGCGCACAAGAAATCCTGTAGTATCGTAAACATCGTATGGTCGAAATCATATTGTTTTTCTAGAGCTCAAGTCTACCGTGTGCCGCCCTTGGTTTGTACATATTTTGAATCTTTATTTAACGCTCTTTCGATTAAAAATTGTTTTAAAAACATAATATTTAGTGTTCATGGCAAAAAATCGCTCTAATATACACCGCGCATTAGAAATCCTGCAGTATCGTAAACATCGTATAGTTAAAATAATATTGTTTTTTTAGATTTCAAGTCCACCGCATGCCGCACTTGGTTTGTACATATTTTGAATCTTTATTGAATGCCCTTTCGATTAATAATTGTTTCGAAAATATAATATTTAGCGTTCATGCCGAAAAATCGCTCCTAATACACCGCGTTGCCGAAATATGGCAGTATTGTAAACATCGTTTAGTTAAAATCGTATTTTTTTCTGGAGCTCAAGTCCACAGCGTGCCGCACTTATGTAATACATATTTTGAATCTTTATTGAATGCCCTTTCGATTAATAATTGTTTCGAAAATATAATTTTTAGCGTTCATGCCAAAAAATCGCTCATAAATACACCACGCACCCGAAATCCTGTAGTATCGTAAACATCGTATAGTTTAAATCATATTGTTTTTCTAGAGCTCAAGTCCACCGCGTGCCGCACGTGGGTAGTACTTATTATGAATCTCTATGAAATGCCATTTCGATTAAAAATGGTTTCAAAAACATAATTTTTAGTGTTCATGCCGAAAAATCGTTCTTAAATATACTGCGCACAAGAAATCCTGTAGTATCGTAAACATCGTATACTCAAAATCATATTGTTTTTTTAGATTTCTAGTCCACCGCGTACCGCACTTGGGTAATACATATTATGAATCTTTATTAAATTCCCTTTCGATTAAAAATGGTTTCAAAAACATAATTTTTAGTGTTCATGCCGAAAAATCGCTCTTAAATATACTGCGCACCCGAAATCCTGTAGTATTGTAAACATCGTATAGTCGAAATCATAATGTTTTTCTAGAGCTCAAGTCCACTGCGTGCCGCACTTGGGTAGTAATTTTTTAGAATCTATATTCAAAGCGCTTTCGATAAATAATAGTTTCGAAAACATAAATTTTAGTGTTCATGCCGAAAAATCGCTCATAAATACACCACACACCCGAAATCCTGTAGTATTGTAAACATCGTATAGTCGAAATAATAATGTTTTTCTAGAGATCAAGTCCACTGCGTGCCGCACTTGGGTAGTAATTTTTTAGAATCTTTATTCAAAGCCCTTTCGATAAATAATAGTTTCGAAAACATAAATTTTAGTGTTTATGCCGAAAAATCGCTCTTAAATTCACTGTGCACCCGAAATAATGTAGTATTGTAAACATCGTATACTCTAAATCATATTGTTTTTTTAGAGCTCTAGTCCACCGCGTACCGCACTTGGGTAATACATATTATGAATCTTTATTAAATGCCCTTTCGATTAAAAATGGTTTCAAAACCAAAATGTTTAGAGTTCATGCTGAAAAATCGCTCATAAATACACCACGCACCCGAAATCCTGTAGTATCGTCAACATCGTATAGTTTAAATCATATTGTTTTTCTAGAGCTCAAGTCCACCGCGTGACGCACTTGGGTAGTACATTATTAAATGCCCATTCGATTAATAATGGTTTCAAAAAACATAATAATTAGTGTTCATGCCGAAAAATCGCTCTTAAATACACCGCGCACAAGAAATCCTGTAGTATTGTAAACATCGTATGGTCGAAATCATATTGTTTTTCTAGAGCTCAAGTCCACCGCGTGCCGCATTTGGGTTGTACATATTTTGAATCTTAATTAAATGCCCTTTCGATTAATAATGGTTTTGAAATATAATTTTTAGTGATCATGCCAAAAAATCACTCTTAAATTTACCGCGCACCCGTAATCCTGCAGTATCGTAAACATCGCATAGTTAAAATAATATTTTTTTTCTAGAGCTCAAGTCCACCGCATGCTGCACTTGGGTAGTACATTATTAAATGCCCTTTCGATTAATAATGGTTTCAAAAAACATAATAATTAGTGTTCATGCCGAAAAATCGCTCTTAAATACACCGCGCACAAGAAATCCTGTAGTATCGTAAACATCGTATAGTCGAAATCATATTGTTTTTCTAGAGCTCAAGTCCACCGCGTGCCGCATTTGGGTTGTACATATTTTGAATCTTAATTAAATGCCCTTTCGATTAATAATGGTTTGGAAAACATAATAATTAGTGTTTATGCCGAAAAATCGCTCTTAAATACAGCGTGCACCCGAAATCCTGTAGTATTGTAAACATCGTATCGTTAAAATAATATTGTTTTTCTAGAGCTCAAGTCCACCGCGTGCTGCACTTGGGTAGTACATATTTTCAATCTTTATTAAATGCCCATTCGATTAATAATGGTTTCAAAAACATAATAATTAGTGTTCATGCCGAAAAATCGTTCTTAAATATACTGCGCACCCGAAATCCTGTAGTATTGTAAACATCGTATAGTCGAAATCGTAATGTTTTTCTAGAGCTCAAGTCCACTGCGTGCCGCACTTGGGTAGTAATTTTTTAGAATCTATATTCAAAGCGCTTTCGATAAATAATGGTTTCGAAAATATAAATTTTAGTGTTCATGCCGAAAAATCGCTCATAAATACACCACACACCCGAAATACTGTAGTATCGTAAACATCGTATAGTTTAAATCATACTGTTTTTCTAGAGCTCAAGTCCACCGCGTGCCGCACGTGGGTAGTACTTATTATGAATCTTTATTCAAAGCCCTTTCGATAAATAATGGTTTCGAAAACATACATTTTAGTGTTCGTGCCGAAAAATCGCTCTTAAATATACTGTGCACCCGAAATCCTGTAGTATCGTAAACATCGTATGGTCGAAATCATATTGTTTTTCTAGAGCTCAAGTCCACCGCGTGCCGCATTTGGGTTGTACATATTTGGAATCTTAATTAAATGCCCTTTCGATTAATAATGGTTTCGAAATATAATTTTTAGTGATCATGCCAAAAAATCACTCTTAAATTTACCGCGCACCCCGTAATCCTGCAGTATCGTAAACATCACATAGTTAAAATAATATTTTTTTTCTAGAGCTCAAGTCCACCGCATGCTGCACTTGGGTAGTACATTATTAAATGCCCTTTCGATTAATAATGGTTTCAAAAAACATAATAATTAGTGTTCATACCGAAAAATCGCTCTTAAATACACCGCGCACAAGAAATCCTGTAGTATCGTAAACATCGTATACTCAAAATCATATTGTTTTTTTAGATTTCTAGTCCACCGCGTACCGCACTTGGGTAATACATATTATGAATCTTTATTAAATGCCCTTTCGATTAAAAATGGTTTCAAAAACATAATTTTTAGTGTTTATGCCGAAAAATCGCTCTTAAATACAGCGTGCACCCGAAATCCTGTAGTATTGTAAACATCGTATAGTCGAAATCGTAATGTTTTTCTAGAGCTCAAGTCCACTGCGTGCCGCACTTGGGTAGTAATTTTTTAGAATCTATATTCAAAGCGCTTTCGATAAATAATGGTTTCGAAAATATAAATTTTAGTGTTCATGCCGAAAAATCGCTCATAAATACACCACAAACCCGAAATCCTGTAGTATCGTAAACATCGTATAGTTTAAATCATATTGTTTTTCTAGAGCTCAAGTCCACCGCGTGCCGCACGTGGGTAGTACTTATTTTGAATCTTTATTCAAAGCCGTTTCGATTAATAATGGTTTCAAAAACATAATAATTAGTATTCATGCCGAAAAATCGCTCTTAAATATACTGCACACCCGAAATCCTGTAGTATTGTGAACATCGTATAGTCGAAATCATAATGTTTTTCTAGAGCTCAAGTCCACCGCGTGCCGCACTTGGGTAGTAAATATTTATAATCTTTATTCAAAGCCCTTTCGATATATAATGGTTTCGAAAACATAATTTTTAGTGTTCATGCTGAAAAATCGCTCATAAATACACCACGCACCCGAAATCCTGTAGTATCGTCAACATCGTATAGTTTAAATCATATTGTTTTTCTAGAGCTCAAGTCCACCGCGTGACGCACTTGGGTAGTACATTATTAAATGCCCTTTCGATTAATAATGGTTTCAAAAAACATAATAATTAGTGTTCATGCCGAAAAATCGCTCTTAAATACACCGCGCACAAGAAATCCTGTAGTATCGTAAACATCGTATGGTCGAAATCATATTGTTTTTCTAGAGCTCAAGTCCACCGCGTGCCGCATTTGGGTTGTACATATTTTGAATCTTAAGTAAATGCCCTTTCGATTAATAATGGTTTGGAAATATAAATTTAGTGATCATGCCAAAAAGTCACTCTTAAATTTACCGCGCACCCGTAATCCTGCAGTATCGTAAACATCGCAAAGTTAAAATTTTTTTTTTTTCTAGAGCTCAAGTCCACCGCATGCTGCACTTGGGTAGTACATTATTAAATGCCCTTTCGATTAATAATGGTTACAAAAAACATAATAATTAGTGATCATGCCGAAAAATCGCACACAAGAAATCCTGTAGTATCGTAAACATCGTATACTCAAAATCATATTGTTTTTTTAGAGCTCTAGTCCACCGCGTACCGCACTTGGCTAATACATATTATGAATCATTATTAAATGCCCTTTCGATTAAAAATGGTTTTGAAACCAAAATTTTTAGTGTTTATGCCGAAAAATCGCTCTTAAATACAGCGTGCACCCGAAATCCTGTAGTATTGTAAACATCGTATCGTTAAAATAATATTGTTTTTCTAGAGCTCAAGTCCACCGCGTGCTGCACATGGGTAGTACATATTTTCAATCTTTATTAAATGCCCATTCGATTAATTATAGTTTCAAAAACATAATTTTTAGTGTTCATGCCGAAAAATCGCTCTTAAATATACTGCGCACCCGAAATCCTGTAGTATTGTAAACATCGTATAGTCGAAATCATAATGTTTTTCTAGAGCTCAAGTCCACTGCGTGCCGCACTTGGGTAGTAATTTTTTAGAATCTATATTCAAAGCGCTTTCGATAAATAATAGTTTCGAAAACATAAATTTTAGTGTTCATGCCGAAAAATCGCTCATAAATACACCACACACCCGAAATCCTGTAGTATTGTAAACATCGTATAGTCGAAATCATAATGTTTTTCTAGAGATCAAGTCCACTGCGTGCCGCACTTGGGTAGTAATTTTTTAGAATCTTTATTCAAAGCCCTTTCGATAAATAATAGTTTCGAAAACATAAATTTTAGTGTTTATGCCGAAAAATCGCTCTTAAATTCACTGTGCACCCGAAATAATGTAGTATTGTAAACATCGTATACTCTAAATCATATTGTTTTTTTAGAGCTCTAGTCCACCGCGTACCGCACTTGGGTAATACATATTATGAATCTTTATTAAATGCCCTTTCGATTAAAAATGGTTTCAAAACCAAAATGTTTAGAGTTCATGCTGAAAAATCGCTCATAAATACACCACGCACCCGAAATCCTGTAGTATCGTCAACATCGTATAGTTTAAATCATATTGTTTTTCTAGAGCTCAAGTCCACCGCGTGACGCACTTGGGTAGTACATTATTAAATGCCCATTCGATAAATAATGGTTTCAAAAAACATAATAATTAGTGTTCATGCCGAAAAATCGCTCTTAAATACACCGCGCACAAGAAATCCTGTAGTATTGTAAACATCGTATGGTCGAAATCATATTGTTTTTCTAGAGCTCAAGTCCACCGCGTGCCGCATTTGGGTTGTACATATTTTGAATCTTAATTAAATGCCCTTTCGATTAATAATGGTTTTGAAATATAATTTTTAGTGATCATGCCAAAAAATCACTCTTAAATTTACCGCGCACCCGTAATCCTGCAGTATCGTAAACATCGCATAGTTAAAATAATATTTTTTTTCTAGAGCTCAAGTCCACCGCATGCTGCACTTGGGTAGTACATTATTAAATGCCCTTTCGATTAATAATGGTTTCAAAAAACATAATAATTAGTGTTCATAGCCGAAAAATCGCTCTTAAATACACCGCGCACAAGAAATCCTGTAGTATCGTAAACATCGTATAGTCGAAATCATATTGTTTTTCTAGAGCTCAAGTCCACCGCGTGCCGCATTTGGGTTGTACATATTTTGAATCTTAATTAAATGCCCTTTCGATTAATAATGGTTTGGAAAACATAATAATTAGTGTTTATGCCGAAAAATCGCTCTTAAATACAGCGTGCACCCGAAATCCTGTAGTATTGTAAACATCGTATCGTTAAAATAATATTGTTTTTCTAGAGCTCAAGTCCACCGCGTGCTGCACTTGGGTAGTACATATTTTCAATCTTTATTAAATGCCCATTCGATTAATAATGGTTTCAAAAACATAATAATTAGTGTTCATGCCGAAAAATCGTTCTTAAATATACTGCGCACCCGAAATCCTGTAGTATTGTAAACATCGTATAGTCGAAATCATAATGTTTTTCTAGAGCTCAAGTCCACTGCGTGCCGCACCTTGGGTAGTAATTTTTTAGAATCTATATTCAAAGCCCTTTCGATAAATAATAGTTTCGAAAACATAAATTTTAGTGTTCATGCCGAAAAATCGCTCATAAATACACCACACACCCGAAATCCTGTAGTATTGTAAACATCGTATAGTCGAAATCATAATGTTTTTCTAGAGATCAAGTCCACTGCGTGCCGCACTTGGGTAGTAATTTTTTAGAATCTTTATTCAAAGCCCTTTCGATAAATAATAGTTTCGAAAACATAAATTTTAGTGTTTATGCCGAAAAATCGCTCTTAAATTCACTGTGCACCCGAAATAATGTAGTATTGTAAACATCGTATAGTCGAAATCATAATGTTTTTCTAGAGCTCAAGTCCACGGCATACCGCACTTGGGTAATACATATTATGAATCTTTATTAAATGCCCTTTCGATTAAAAATGGTTTCAAAACCAAAATTTTTAGAGTTCATGCCGAAAAATCGCTCATAAATACACCACGCACCCGAAATCCTGTAGTATCGTCAACATCGTATAGTTTAAATCATATTGTTTTTCTAGAGCTCAAGTCCACCGCGTGACGCACTTGGGTAGTACATTATTAAATGCCCTTTCGATTAATAATGGTTTCAAAAAACATAATAATTAGTGTTCATGCCGAAAAATCGCTCTTAAATACACCGTGCACAAGAAATAATGTAGTATTGTAAACATCGTATAGGTTAAATAATATTGTTTTTCTAGAGCTCTAGTCCACCACGTACCGCACTTGGGTAATACATATTATGAATCTTTATTAAATGCCCTTTCGATTAAAATTGGTTTCAAAACCAAAATGTTTAGTTTTCATGCCGAAAAATCGCTCATAAATACACCACGCACCCGAAATCCTGTAGTATTGTAAACATCGTATAGTCGAAATCATAATGTTTTTCTAGAGCTCAAGTCCACCGCGTGCCGCACTTGGGTAATACATATTATGAATCTTTATTAAATGCCCTTTCGATTAAAATGGTTTCAAAACCAAAATGTTTAGTGTTCATGCCGAAAAATCGCTCATAAATACACCACGCACCCGAAATCCTGTAGTATTGTAAACATCGTATAGTCGAAATCATAATGTTTTTCTAGAGCTCAAGTCCACTGCGTACCGCACTTGGGTAATACATATTATGAATCTTTATTAAATGCCCTTTCGATTAAAAATTGTTTCGAAAGCAAAATTTTTAGTGTTTATGCCGAAAAATCGCTCTTAAATACAGCGTGCACCCTAAATCCCGTAGCATTGTAAACATCGTATCGTTATAATAATATTGTTTTTCTAGAGCTCAAGTCCACCGCATGCTGCACTTGGGTAGTACATTATTAAATGCCCTTTCGATTAATTATGGTTTCAAAAAACATAATAATTAGTGATCATGCCGAAAAATCGCTCTTAAATACACCGCGCACAAGAAATCCTGTAGTATCGTAAACATCGTATACTCAAAATCATATTGTTTTTTTAGAGCTCTAGTCCACCGCGTACCGCACTTGGCTAATACATATTATGAATCATTATTAAATGCCCTTTCGATTAAAAATTGTTTCGAAACCAAAATTTTTAGTGTTTATGCCGAAAATCGCTCTTAAATACAGCGTGCACCCTAAATCCTGTAGCATTGTAAACATCGTATCGTTATAATAATATTGTTTTTCTAGAGCTCAAGTCCACCGCGTGCTGCACTTGGGTAGTACATATTATGAATCTTTATTAAATGCCCTTTCGATTAAAAATTGTTTCGAAAACAAAATTTTTAGTGTTTATGCCGGAAAATCGCTCTTAAATACAGCGTGCACCCTAAATCCTGTAGCATTGTAAACATCTTATCGTTATAATAATATTGTTTTTCTAGAGCTCAAGTCCACCGCGTGCTGCACTTGGGTAGTACATATTTTCAATCTTAATTAAATGCCCTTTCGATTAATAATGGTTTCAAAAAAACATAATAATTAGTGTTCATGCCGAAAAATCGCTCTTAAATACACCGCGCACAAGAAATCCTGTAGTATCGTAAACATCGTATGGTCGAAATCATATTGTTTTTCTAGAGCTCAAGTCCACCGCGTGCCGCATTTGGGTTGTACATATTTTGAATCTTAATTAAATGCCCTTTCGATTAATAATGGTTTGGAAATATAATTTTTAGTGATCATGCCAAAAAGTCACTCTTAAATTTACCGCGCACCCGTAATCCTGCAGTATCGTAAACATCGCATAGTTAAAATAATATTTTTTTTCTAGAGCTCAAGTCCACCGCATGCTGCACTTGGGTAGTACATTATTAAATGCCCTTTCGATTAATTATGGTTTCAAAAAACATAATAATTAGTGATCATGCCGAAAAATCGCTCTTAAATACACCGCGCACAAGAAATCCTGTAGTATCGTAAACATCGTATACTCAAAATCATATTGTTTTTTTAGAGCTCTAGTCCACCGCGTACCGCACTTGGCTAATACATATTATGAATCATTATTAAATGCCCTTTCGATTAAAAATTGTTTCGAAACCAAAATTTTTAGTGTTTATGCCGAAAAATCGCTCTTAAATACAGCGTGCACCCTAAATCCTGTAGCATTGTAAACATCGTATCGTTATAATAATATTGTTTTTCTAGAGCTCAAGTCCACCGCATGCTGCACTTGGGTAGTACATAAATAAATGCCCTTTCGATTAATTATGGTTTCAAAAAACATAATAATTAGTGATCATGCCGAAAAATCGCTCTTAAATACACCGCGCACAAGAAATCCTGTAGTATCGTAAACATCGTATACTCAAAATCATATTGTTTTTTTAGAGCTCTAGTCCACCGCGTACCGCACTTGGGTAATACATATTATGAATCTTTATTAAATGCCCTTTCGATTATAAATTGTTTCGAAACCAAAATTTTTAGTGTTTATGCCGAAAAATTGCTCTTAAATACACCACGCACCCGAAATCCTGTAGTATTGTAAACATCGTATAGTCGAAATCATAATGTTTTTCTAGAGCTCAAGTCCACCGCGTGCCGCACTTGGGTAATACATATTATGAATCTTTATTAAATGCCCTTTCGATTAAAATGGTTTCAAAACCAAAATGTTTAGTGTTCATGCCGAAAAATCGCTCATAAATACACCACGCACCCGAAATCCTGTAGTATTGTAAACATCGTATAGTCGAAATCATAATGTTTTTCTAGAGCTCAAGTCCACTGCGTACCGCACTTGGGTAATACATATTATGAATCTTTATTAAATGCCCTTTCGATTAAAAATTGTTTCGAAACCAAAATTTTTAGTGTTTATGCCGAAAAATTGCTCTTAAATACAGCGTGCACCCTAAATCCCGTAGCATTGTAAACATCGTATCGTTATAATAATATTGTTTTTCTAGAGCTCAAGTCCACCGCTTGCTGCACATGGGTAGTACATATTTTCAATCTTAATTAAATGCCCATTCGATTAATAATGGTTTCAAAAACATAATAATTAGTGTTAATTTCGAAAAATCGTTCTTAAATATACTGCGCACCCGAAATCCTGTAGTATTGTAAACATCGTATAGTCGAAATCATAATGTTTTTCTAGAGCTCAAGTCCACTGCGTGCCGCACTTGGGTAGTAATTTTTTAGAATCTATATTCAAAGCCCTTTCGATAAATAATAGTTTCGAAAACATAAATTTTAGTGTTTATGCCGAAAAATCGCTCTTAAATTCACTGTGCACCCGAAATAATGTAGTATTGTAAACATCGTATAGGTTAAATAATATTGTTTTTCTAGAGCTCTAGTCCACCGCGTACCGCACTTGGGTAATACATATTATGAATCTTTATTAAATGCCCTTTCGATTAAAAATGGTTTCAAAACCAAAATGTTTAGTGTTCATGCCGAAAAATCGCTCATAAATACACCACGCACCCGAAATCCTGTAGTATTGTAAACATCGTATAGTCGAAATCATAATGTTTTTCTAGAGCTCAAGTCCACTGCGTACCGCACTTGGGTAATACATATTATGAATCTTTAATAAATGCCCTTTCGATTAAAAATTGTTTCGAAACCAAAATTTTTAGTGTTTATGCCGAAAAATCGCTCTTAAATACAGCGTGCACCCTAAATCCTGTAGCATTGTAAACATCTTATCGTTATAATAATATTGTTTTTCTAGAGCTCAAGTCCACCGCGTGCTGCACTTGGGTAGTACATATTTTCAATCTTAATTAAATGCCCTTTCGATTAATAATGGTTTCAAAAAACATAATAATTAGTGTTCATGCCGAAAAATCGCTCTTAAATACACCGCGCACAAGAAATCCTGTAGTATCGTAAACATCGTATGGTCGAAATCATATTGTTTTTCTAGAGCTCAAGTCCACCGCGTGCCGCATTTGGGTTGTACATATTTTGAATCTTAATTAAATGCCCTTTCGATTAATAATGGTTTGGAAATATAATTTTTAGTGATCATGCCAAAAAGTCACTCTTAAATTTACCGCGCACCCGTAATCCTGCAGTATCGTAAACATCGCATAGTTAAAATAATATTTTTTTTTCTAGAGCTCAAGTCCACCGCATGCTGCACTTGGGTAGTACATTATTAAATGCCCTTTCGATTAATTATGGTTTCAAAAAACATAATAATTAGTGATCATGCCGAAAAATCGCTCTTAAATACACCGCGCACAAGAAATCCTGTAGTATCGTAAACATCGTATACTCAAAATCATATTGTTTTTTTAGAGCTCTAGTCCACCGCGTACCGCACTTGGCTAATACATATTATGAATCATTATTAAATGCCCTTTCGATTAAAAATTGTTTCGAAACCAAAATTTTTAGTGTTTATGCCGAAAATCGCTCTTAAATACAGCGTGCACCCTAAATCCTGTAGCATTGTAAACATCGTATCGTTATAATAATATTGTTTTTCTAGAGCTCAAGTCCACCGCGTGCTGCACTTGGGTAGTACATATTATGAATCTTTATTAAATGCCCTTTCGATTAAAAATTGTTTCGAAAACAAAATTTTTAGTGTTTATGCCGGAAAATCGCTCTTAAATACAGCGTGCACCCTAAATCCTGTAGCATTGTAAACATCTTATCGTTATAATAATATTGTTTTTCTAGAGCTCAAGTCCACCGCGTGCTGCACTTGGGTAGTACATATTTTCAATCTTAATTAAATGCCCTTTCGATTAATAATGGTTTCAAAAAACATAATAATTAGTGTTCATGCCGAAAAATCGCTCTTAAATACACCGCGCACAAGAAATCCTGTAGTATCGTAAACATCGTATGGTCGAAATCATATTGTTTTTCTAGAGCTCAAGTCCACCGCGTGCCGCATTTGGGTTGTACATATTTTGAATCTTAATTAAATGCCCTTTCGATTAATAATGGTTTGGAAATATAATTTTTAGTGATCATGCCAAAAAGTCACTCTTAAATTTACCGCGCACCCGTAATCCTGCAGTATCGTAAACATCGCATAGTTAAAATAATATTTTTTTTCTAGAGCTCAAGTCCACCGCATGCTGCACTTGGGTAGTACATTATTAAATGCCCTTTCGATTAATTATGGTTTCAAAAAACATAATAATTAGTGATCATGCCGAAAAATCGCTCTTAAATACACCGCGCACAAGAAATCCTGTAGTATCGTAAACATCGTATACTCAAAATCATATTGTTTTTTTAGAGCTCTAGTCCACCGCGTACCGCACTTGGCTAATACATATTATGAATCATTATTAAATGCCCTTTCGATTAAAAATTGTTTCGAAACCAAAATTTTTAGTGTTTATGCCGAAAAATCGCTCTTAAATACAGCGTGCACCCTAAATCCTGTAGCATTGTAAACATCGTATCGTTATAATAATATTGTTTTTCTAGAGCTCAAGTCCACCGCATGCTGCACTTGGGTAGTACATAAATAAATGCCCTTTCGATTAATTATGGTTTCAAAAAACATAATAATTAGTGATCATGCCGAAAAATCGCTCTTAAATACACCGCGCACAAGAAATCCTGTAGTATCGTAAACATCGTATACTCAAAATCATATTGTTTTTTTAGAGCTCTAGTCCACCGCGTACCGCACTTGGCTAATACATATTATGAATCATTATTAAATGCCCTTTCGATTAAAAATTTTTTCGAAACCAAAATTTTTAGTGTTTATGCCGAAAAATCGCTCTTAAATTCACTGTGCATCCGAAAATCCTGTAGTATCGTAAACAACGTACAGTTAAAATCGTATTTTTTTTCTAGAGCTCAAGTCCACCACGTGCCGAATTTAGGTAGTACATATAATGTATCTTTATTAAATGCCCTTTCGATTAAAATTGGTTTCAAAACCAAAATGTTTAGTGTTCATGCCAAAAAATCGCTCATAAATACACCACGCACCCGAAATCCTGTAGTATTGTAAACATGATATAGTCGAAATCATAATGTTTTTCTAGAGCTCAAGTCCACCGCGTGCCGCACTTGGGTAGTAAGTATTTAGAATCTTAATTAAATGCCCTTTCGATTAATAATGGTTTCGAAATATAATTTTTAGTGATCATGCCAAAAAATCACTCTTAAATTTACCGCGCACCCGTAATCCTGTAGTATCGTAAACATCGTATGGTGGAAATCATATTGTTTTTCTAGAGCTCAAGTCCACTGCGTGCCGCACTTGGGTAGTAATTTTTTAGAATCTATATTCAAAGCGCTTTCGATAAATAATAGTTTCGAAAACATAAATTTTAGTGTTCATGCCGATAAATCGCTCATAAATACACCACACACCCGAAATCCTGTAGTATCGTAAACATCGTATAGTTTAAATCATATTGTTTTTCTAGGGCTCAAGTCCACCGCGTGCAGCACGTGGGTAGTACTTATTATGAATCTTTATGAAATGCCATTTCGATTAAAAATGGTTTCAAAAACATAATTTTTAGTGTTCATGCCAAAAAATCGTTCTTAAATATACTGCGCACCCGAAATCCTGTAGTATTGTAAACATCGTATGGTCGAAATCATATTGTTTTTCTAGAGCTCAAGTCCACCGCGTGCAGCACGTGGGTAATACATATTATGATTCTTTATTAAATGCCCTTTCGATTAAAATTGGTTTCAAAACCAAAATGTTTAGTGTTTATGCCAAAAAATCGCTCATAAATACACCACACACCCGAAATCCTGTAGTATAGTAAACATCGTATACTCAAAATCATATTGTTTTTTTAGAGCTCTAGTCCACCGCGTACCGCACTTGGGTAATACATATAATGAATCTTTATTAAATGCCCTTTCGATTAAAAATGGTTTCAAAACCAAAATGTTTAGTGTTCGTGCCGAAAAATCGCTCATAAATGCACCACACACCCGAAATCCTGTAGTATCGTAAACATCGTATAGTTTAAATCATATTGTTTTTCTAGAGCTCAAGTCCACCACGTGCCGAATTTAGGTAGTACATATAATGTATCTTTATTAAATGCCCTTTCGATTAAAAATGGTTTCGAACTTAAATTTTTAGTGTTTATGCCGAAAAATCGCTCTTAAATTCACTGTGCACCCGAAATAATGTAGTATTGTAAACATCGTATAGGTTAAATAATATTGTTTTTCTAGAGCTCAAATCCACCGCGTGCTGCACTTGGGTAGTACATATTTTCAATCTTATTAAATGCCCTTTCGATTAATAATGGTTTCAAAAACATAATAATTAGTGTTCATATCGAAAAATCGTTCTTAAATTCACTGTGCACCCGAAATAATGTAGTATTGTAAACATCGTATAGGTTAAATAATATTGTTTTTCTAGAGCTCTAGTCCACCGCGTACCGCACTTGGGTAATACATATTATGAATCTTTATTAAATGCCCTTTCGATTAAAAATGGTTTCAAAACCAAAATGTTTAGTGTTCATGCCGAAAAATCGCTCATAAATACACCACGCACCCGAAATCCTGTAGTATTGTAAACATCGTATAGTCGAAATCATAATGTTTTTCTAGAGCTCAAGTCCACTGCGTACCGCACTTGAATAATACATATTATGAATCTTTATTAAATGCCCTTTCGATTAAAAATTGTTTCGAAACCAAAATTTTTAGTGTTTATGCCGAAAAATCGCTCTTAAATACAGCGTGCACCCTAAATCCTGTAGCATTGTAAACATCGTATCGTTATAATAATATTGTTTTTCTAGAGCTCAAGTCCACCGCGTGCTGCACTTGGGTAGTACATATTTTCAATCTTAATTAAATGCCCATTCGATTAATAATGGTTTCAAAAACATAATAATTAGTGTTAATTTCGAAAAATCGTTCTTAAATATACTGCGCACCCGAAATCCTGTAGTATTGTAAACATCGTATAGTCGAAATCATAATGTTTTTCTAGAGATCAAGTCCACTGCGTGCCGCACTTGGGTAGTACATTATTAAATGCCCTTTCGATTAATAATGGTTTCAAAAAACATAATAATTAGTGTTCATGCCGAAAAATCGCTCTTAAATACACCGCGCACAAGAAATCCTGTAGTATCGTAAACATCGTATACTCAAAATCATATTGTTTTTTTAGAGCTCTAGTCCACCGCGTACCGCACTTGGCTAATACATATTATGAATCATTATTAAATGCCCTTTCGATTAAAAATTGTTTCGAAACCAAAATTTTTAGTGTTTATGCCGAAAAATCGCTCTTAAATACAGCGTGCACCCTAAATCCTGTAGCATTGTAAACATCGTATCGTTATAATAATATTGTTTTTCTAGAGCTCAAGTCCACCGCGTGCTGCACTTGGGTAGTACTTATTTTCAATCTTAATTAAATGCCCATTCGATTAATAATGGTTTCAAAAACATAATAATTAGTGTTAATTTCGAAAAATCGTTCTTAAATATACTGCGCACCCGAAATCCTGTAGTATTGTAAACATCGTATAGTGAAATTATATTGTTTTTCTAGAGCTCAAGTCCACCGCGTGCCGCATTTGGGTTGTACATATTTTGAATCTTAATTAAATGCCCTTTCGATTAATAATGGTTTGGAAATATAATTTTTAGTGATCATGCCAAAAAGTCACTCTTAAATTTAGCGCGCACCCGTAATCCTGCAGTATCGTAAACATCGCATAGTTAAAATAATATTTTTTTTCTAGAGCTCAAGTCCACCGCATGCTGCACGTGGGTAGTACATAAATAAATGCCCTTTCGATTAATTATGGTTTCAAAAAACATAATAATTAGTGATCATGCCGAAAAATCGCTCTTAAATACAACGCGCACAAGAAATCCTGTAGTATCGTAAACATCGTATACTCAAAATCATATTGTTTTTTTAGAGCTCTAGTCCACCGCGTACCGCACTTGGCTAATACATATTATGAATCATTATTAAATGCCCTTTCGATTAAAAATAGTTTCGAAAACATAAATTTTAGTGTTCACGCCGAAAAATCGCTCATAAATACACCACACACCCGAAATCCTGTAGTATCGTAAACATCGTATAGTTTAAATCATATTGTTTTTCTAGAGCTAAAGTCCACCGCGTGCCGCACATGGGTAGTACATATTATAAATCTTTATGAAATGCCATTTCGATTAAAAATAGTTTCAAAAACATAATTTTAGTGTTTATGCCGAAAAATCGCTCTTAAATTCACTGTGCACCCGAAAATCCTGTAGTATCGTAAACAACGTACAGTTAAAATCGTATTTTTTTTCTAGAGCTCAAGTCCACCACGTGCCGAATTTAGGTAGTACATATAATGTATCTTTATTAAATGCCCTTTCGATTAAAAATGGTTTCAAAACCAAAATGTTTAGTGTTCGTGCCGAAAAATCGCTCATAAATTCACCACACACCCGAAATCCTGTAGTATCGTAAACATCGTATAGTTTAAATCATATTGTTTTTCTAGAGCTCAAGTCCACCACGTGCCGAATTTAGGTAGTACATATAATGTATCTTTATTAAATGCCCTTTCGATTAAAAATGGTTTCAAACTTAAATTTTTAGTGTTTATGCCGAAAAATCGCTCTTAAATTCACTGTGCACCCGAAATAATGTAGTATTGTAAACATCGTATAGGTTAAATAATATTGTTTTTCTAGAGCTCAAATCCACCGCGTGCTGCACTTGGGTAGTACATATTTTCAATCTTATTAAATGCCCTTTCGATTAATAATGGTTTCAAAAACATAATAATTAGTGTTCATGTCGAAAAATCGTTCTTAAATATACTCCGCACCCGAAATCCTGTAGTATTGTAAACATCGTATAGTTGAAATCATAATGTTTTTCTAGAGCTCAAGTCCACCGCGTGCCACACGTGGGTAGTACATATTATGAATCTTTATGAAATGCCATTTCGATTAAAAATAGTTTCAAAAACATAATTTTTAGTGTTCATGCCGAAAAATCGCTCTTAAGTATACTGCGCACCCGAAATCCT
Source organism: Metopolophium dirhodum (assembly GCF_019925205.1). NCBI lineage: Eukaryota > Metazoa > Arthropoda > Insecta > Hemiptera > Aphididae > Metopolophium > Metopolophium dirhodum. Next base: position 39,684,276 of record NC_083560.1, read on the forward strand.
ATAGTATTGTAAACATCGTATAGTCGAAATCATAATGTTTTTCTAGAGCTCAAGTCCACCGCGTGCCGCACTTGGGTAGTAAATATTTAGAATCTATATTCAAAGCGCTTTCGATAAATAATGGTTTCGAAAACATAAATTTTAGTGTTCATGCCGAAAAATCGCTCATAAATACACCACACACCCGAAATCCTGTAGTATCGTAAACATCGTATAGTTTAAATCATATTGTTTTTCTAGAGCTCAAGTCCACTGCGTGCCGCACGTGGGTAGTACATATTATGAATCTTTATGAAATGCCATTTCGATTAAAAATAGTTTCAAAAACATAATTTTTATTGTTCATGCCGAAAAATCGCTCTTAAATATACTGCACACCCGAAATCCTGTAGTATTGTAAACATCGAATAGTCGAAATCATAATGTTTTTCTAGAGCTCAAGTCCACCGCGTGCCGCACTTGGGTAGTACTTATTATGAATCTTTATGAAATGCCATTTCGATTAAAAATGGTTTCAAAAACATAATTTTTAGTGTTCATGCCGAAAAATCGTTCTTAAATATACTGCGCACCCGAAATCCTGTAGTATTGTAAACAACGTAGAGTCGAAATCTTAATGTTTTTCTAGAGCTCAAGTCAACCGCGTGCCGCACTTGGGTAGTAAATATTTTCAATCTTTATTAAATGCCCTTTCGATTAATAATGGTTTCAAAAACATAATAATTAGTGTTCATGCCGAAAAATCGCTCTTAAATATACTGCGCACCCGAAATCCTGTAGTATTGTAAACATCGTATAGCCGAAATCATAATGTTTTTCTAGAGCTCAAGTCCACCGCGTGCCGCACTTGGGTAGTAAATATTTAGAATCTTTATTCAAAGCCCTTTCGATAAATAATGGTTTTGAAAACATAAATTTTAGTGTTCATGCCGAAAAGTCGCTCATAAATACACCACACACCCGAAATCCTGTAGTATAGTAAACATCGTATAGTTTAAATCATATTGTTTTTCTAGAGCTCTAGTCCACCGCGTGCCGCACTTGGGTAATAACTATTATGAATCTTTATTAAATGCCCTTTCGATTAAAAATGATTTCAAAACGAAAATGTTTAGTGTTCATGCCGAAAAGTCGCTCATAAATACACCACACACCCGAAATCCTGTAGTATAGTAAACATCGTATAGTTTAAATCATATTGTTTTTCTAGAGCTCTAGTCCACCGCGTGCCGCACTTGGGTAATACATATTATGAATCTTTATTAAATGTTCTTTCGATTAAAATTGGTTTCAAAACCAAAATGTTTAGTGTTTATGCCAAAAAATCGCTCTTAAATTTACCGCGCACACGTAATCCTGCAGTATCGTAAACATCGTATACTCAAAATCATATTGTTTTTTTAGAGCTCTAGTCCACCGCGTACCGCACTTGGGTAATACATATTATGAATCTTTATTAAATGCCCTTTCGATTAAAAATGATTTCAAAACCAAAATGTTTAGTGTTCATGCCGAAAAATCGCTCATAAATACACCACGCACCCGAAATCCTGTAGTATCGTCAACATCGTATAGTTTAAATCATATTGTTTTTCTAGAGCTCAAGTCCACCGCGTGCCGCACTTGGGTAGTACATTATTAAATGCCCTTTCGATTAATAATGGTTTCAAAAAACATAATAATTAGTGTTCATGCCGAAAAATCGCTCTTAAATTTACCGCGCACAAGAAATCCTGTAGTATCGTAAACATCGTATGGTCGAAATCATATTGTTTTTCTAGAGCTCAAGTCCACCGCGTGCCGCATTTGGGTTGTACATATTTTGAATCTTAATTAAATGCCCTTTCGATTAATAATGGTTTCGAAATATAATTTTTAGTGATCATGCCAAAAAGTCACTCTTAAATTTACCGCGCACCCGTAATCCTGCAGTATCGTAAACATCGCATAGTTAAAATTTTTTTTTTTTTTCTAGAGCTCAAGTCCACCGCATGCTGCACTTGGGTAGTACATTATTAAATGCCCTTTCGATTAATAATGGTTACAAAAAACATAATAATTAGTGATCATGCCGAAAAATCGCACACAAGAAATCCTGTAGTATCGTAAACATCGTATACTCAAAATCATATTGTTTTTTTAGAGCTCTAGTCTACCGCGTACCGCACTTGGGTAATACATATTATGAATCATTATTAAATGCCCTTTCGATTAAAAATTGTTTCGAAACCAAAATTTTTAGTATTTATTCCGAAAATCGCTCTTAAATACAGCGTGCACCCGAAATCCTGTAGAATTGTAAACATCGTATCGTTATAATAATATTGTTTTTCTAGAGCTCAAGTCCACCGCGTGCTGCACTTGGGTAGTACATATATTCAATCTTTATTAAATGCCCATTCGATTAATAATGGTTTCAAAAAACATAATAATTAGTGTTCATGCCGAAAAATCGCTCTTAAATATACTGCGCACCCGAAATCCTGTAGTATTGTAAACATCGTATAGTCGAAATCATAATGTTTTTCTAGAGCTCAAGTCCACCGCGTGCCGCACGTGGATAGTACTTATTATGAATCTTTATGAAATGCCATTTCGATTAAAAATGGTTTCAAAATCATAATTTTTAGTGTTCATGCCGAAAAATCGTTCTTAAATATACTGCGCACCCGAAATCCTGTAGTATTGTAAACATCGTATAGTCGAAATCATAATGTTTTTCTAGAGCTCAAGTCCACCGCGTGCCGCACGTGGGTAGTACATATTATGAATCTTTATGAAATGCCATTTCGATTAAAAATAGTTTCAAAAACAAAATTTTTATTGTTCATGCCAAAAAATCGCTCTTAAATATACTGCGCACCCGAAATCCTGTAGTATTGTAAACATCGTATAGTCGAAATCATAATGTTTTTCTAGAGCTCAAGTCCACCGCGTGCCGCACGTGGGTAGTACTTATTATGAATCTTTATGAAATGCCATTTCGATTAAAAATGGTTTCAAAAACATAATTTTTAGTGTTCATGCCGAAAAATCGTTCTTAAATATACTGCGCACCCGAAATCCTGTAGTATTGTAAACATCGTATAGTCGAAATCATAATGTTTTTCTAGAGCTCAAGTCCACCGCGTGCCGCACTTGGGTAGTAAATATTTAGAATCTTTATTCAAAGCCCTTTCGATAAATAATGGTTTTGAAAACATAAATTTTAGTGTTCATGCCGAAAAATCGCTCATAAATACACCACACACCCGAAATCCTGTAGTATAGTAAACATCGTATAGTTTAAATCATATTGTTTTTCTAGAGCTCTAGTCCACCGCGTGCCGCACTTGGGTAATACATATTATGAATCTTTATTAAATGTTCTTTCGATTAAAATTGGTTTCAAAACCAAAATGTTTAGTGTTTATGCCAAAAAATCGCTCTTAAATTTACCGCGCACACGTAATCCTGCAGTATCGTAAACATCGTATACTCAAAATCATATTGTTTTTTTAGAGCTCTAGTCCACCGCGTACCGCACTTGGGTAATACATATTATGAATCTTTATTAAATGCCCTTTCGATTAAAAATGATTTCAAAACCAAAATGTTTAGTGTTCATGCCGAAAAATCGCTCATAAATACACCACGCACCCGAAATCCTGTAGTATCGTCAACATCGTATAGTTTAAATCATATTGTTTTTCTAGAGCTCAAGTCCACCGCGTGCCGCACTTGGGTAGTACATTATTAAATGCCCTTTCGATTAATAATGGTTTCAAAAAACATAATAATTAGTGTTCATGCCGAAAAATCGCTCTTAAATTTACCGCGCACAAGAAATCCTGTAGTATCGTAAACATCGTATGGTCGAAATCATATTGTTTTTCTAGAGCTCAAGTCCACCGCGTGCCGCATTTGGGTTGTACATATTTTGAATCTTAATTAAATGCCCTTTCGATTAATAATGGTTTCGAAATATAATTTTTAGTGATCATGCCAAAAAGTCACTCTTAAATTTACCGCGCACCCGTAATCCTGCAGTATCGTAAACATCGCATAGTTAAAATTTTTTTTTTTTTCTAGAGCTCAAGTCCACCGCATGCTGCACTTGGGTAGTACATTATTAAATGCCCTTTCGATTAATAATGGTTACAAAAAACATAATAATTAGTGATCATGCCGAAAAATCGCACACAAGAAATCCTGTAGTATCGTAAACATCGTATACTCAAAATCATATTGTTTTTTTAGAGCTCTAGTCTACCGCGTACCGCACTTGGGTAATACATATTATGAATCATTATTAAATGCCCTTTCGATTAAAAATTGTTTCGAAACCAAAATTTTTAGTATTTATTCCGAAAATCGCTCTTAAATACAGCGTGCACCCGAAATCCTGTAGAATTGTAAACATCGTATCGTTATAATAATATTGTTTTTCTAGAGCTCAAGTCCACCGCGTGCTGCACTTGGGTAGTACATATATTCAATCTTTATTAAATGCCCATTCGATTAATAATGGTTTCAAAAAACATAATAATTAGTGTTCATGCCGAAAAATCGCTCTTAAATATACTGCGCACCCGAAATCCTGTAGTATTGTAAACATCGTATAGTCGAAATCATAATGTTTTTCTAGAGCTCAAGTCCACCGCGTGCCGCACGTGGATAGTACTTATTATGAATCTTTATGAAATGCCATTTCGATTAAAAATGGTTTCAAAATCATAATTTTTAGTGTTCATGCCGAAAAATCGTTCTTAAATATACTGCGCACCCGAAATCCTGTAGTATTGTAAACATCGTATAGTCGAAATCATAATGTTTTTCTAGAGCTCAAGTCCACCGCGTGCCGCACGTGGGTAGTACATATTATGAATCTTTATGAAATGCCATTTCGATTAAAAATAGTTTCAAAAACAAAATTTTTATTGTTCATGCCAAAAAATCGCTCTTAAATATACTGCGCACCCGAAATCCTGTAGTATTGTAAACATCGTATAGTCGAAATCATAATGTTTTTCTAGAGCTCAAGTCCACCGCGTGCCGCACGTGGGTAGTACTTATTATGAATCTTTATGAAATGCCATTTCGATTAAAAATGGTTTCAAAAACATAATTTTTAGTGTTCATGCCGAAAAATCGTTCTTAAATATACTGCGCACCCGAAATCCTGTAGTATTGTAAACATCGTATAGTCGAAATCATAATGTTTTTCTAGAGCTCAAGTCCACCGCGTGCCGCACTTGGGTAGTACATTATTAAATGCCCTTTTGATTAATAATGGTTTCAAAAAACATAATTTTAGTGTTCATGCCGAAAAATCGTTCTTAAATATACTGCGCACCCGAAATCCTGTAGTATTGTAAACATCGTAGAGTCGAAATCAAATTGTTTTTCTAGAGCTCAAGTCCACTGCGTGCCGCACTTGGGTATTAAATATTTAGAATCTTTATTCAAAGCCTTTTCGATTAATAATGGTTTCGAAAACATAAATTTTAGTGTTCATGCCGAAAAATCGCTCATAAATACACCATGCACCCGAAATCCTGTAGTATCGTAACCCAGACAGCAATTCTCCAATGTCATTATCGAATGGATATTGAGTGCTAATTGATAAATTAATATTGCCAATTTAAGATTAAATAAACATTGTATCATTATTTTATTTTCAAATTGAAAATGCATATATTCCCGTAATATTGTCTTCATATTGATTATTTAATGTTGGATTATAACTATGGATTCAATATTTATACATTGTTTATATGTAATATAGCTCCAATGTTCTTTAAACAATATTGCATATACATTTGTTTTCATTAGAATTTAAATATTACATTTTTGATGACTATTCAATAATATTATAATATTGAACATACAATAATTCTCTAACGTTGTTAAATCAATATTGTGTTCACATTTCTAGTGATTGGAAATCAAACATTCAATTTTCAATTTTTGTTGGGTAATTTAACTATATAATATGAATGAAAATAAATACAATTAACTAATTAGATAATTAAACCACGGTTAAATTATACTTGGTACTTACTATAGGATAAGTACCGATTTCAAGACTTCAAACTATATAGTATGTATATACTATGCGCGAGTATATTACGACGTACCTATATAAAATATTATATTATGAATAATAATATTGCTATACAGCCAATGGCGGATTCAGGGGAGGGGCACAGGGGCACGTGCCTCCCTGTCAATTTTCTATCCACAATATTTTTTATGTAACTACGAGTATCATAATATAAATGAAAAATACAGTAAATAAGAATAATACTAATACCTACCTACTATTATAACTAATCATTAATTTCATTTAAACTGATAAAAGAAGTTAAAATAAGAGCATGCGTATTATTAATTATGATAAAATTATGCAATTTATATGTGCCCCCCCCCCTATCAAAATATCCAAGATCCGCCCCTGTATATAGCTAGGTTCATTATTTTTATTTAATACATAATTGAACAAATGTATTATATATTAAATAAATATAATATAACATAATATAGGTATTAAAAAGATCATTATATAATACAAAATACCTTATGAAATTTTTATTTTTTGGAATTTTATACAGCAAAAATATGATTTGGTACAACACCCTAATCGGACTAATCATTAAAATAATTGTTTTTTTTTCCCTATAATCGTTTTAATATTATATGCATAATATATATTTTCATTGATTTCACAGTCATAACTCTCGAATCACTGCAATAATTATGTAGGTCGCATGCAGTGGCGTAACTGAGAAAAAATCTAGGGAGGGCAATATAATATATTTATTATTATCAAAACCCTGATACCCCTCCCCCGCCCCAGTTAAAATATATTTTTATTGTATGTATTTTGTACAGTATACTTAATCGTTTGATTGACATAATACACAACAAGAGAAACCTAAAATAAATGTTAACTTCTATGAAATAATTCAAGGAAAAATATTTTAGTCTTATAATATGTTAAATTATAAAATATTACATTTTTTCTTAACTTATGATGGTTTAAATATTTGTACTGTTGGATTATCTGTGGGGGGGCAAAATTATACCGTTATCTCCCTAAAAATTTCAGGGGGGGCAACTGCCCCCCCCTTGCCCCCCGCAATTACGCCACTGGTCGCATGTAAGCATAATTTGGGGTATTGTTAAAAATTGTAAATTTAAATTCAAACTGTACAGTGCGTGTAGTAGGTTTATGTTAAGTAGAGTTTATTATAAATTATAATCACGATAGTATTACAGAAATTATATGTATATTATTTATCAACTTTTAAGTACATATAATGTAAATTACTTAAAATCATTGAATTCGTAATTATTTAAAGAATCCAGTGTAATTAATAATTATGCCATTTGGATTTTAATTTTTCTGACTTATGTATTTATTTCCATTTATTTTCAATATAGGTACTATGCCATTTGGTTCAAATCAATTATTAGGGGAAAGGTGTCCAAAGTGGCCACTCTAAGGTTCAACACAGTGTCACACTTTAGGATTTTACTTTTTTTTTATGAAACCTTCATGGTTGTCTAGTTAAACTTGTCAGGAATCATTATTTGAAATCAGAAACAGTTTTAAACAAATAAATAAAAAGTTATTTTAATTTTTTTTTTAAGTACAAAATTGTTTACTTTACCCGCCTAGGTGTTCAAAGTGGTCAGTGGTCAGTGGTCAGTCAATGTCCACTTTGACCGCCGGTTTTAAATTTCTATTATTATTCATTATTTCATAATATTATCATAAATATATATAATATAATTTATATTATATTCTTACAACAACTTTTCTTTGATAAATAAGTAATTTAATTTCAAGCTTTGGGCCTCTTATTAATATTTTTATAAATAATTAACAAATTAATCAAACTTGGTATTTTTTTTGGCTGGTAACAAAGCTATTTTATAAAATAAACATATCAATTCAATAAGCTTTTGAAAACAAATAAATAATATTAAATACATAAATCATTGTAACATTATGGGTAAACTGGTCACCATAGTAACCACTTTGCCCTTTTAATAATGTTTAATTTACTATTTAAAAAAATATTGATCCTATTAACTAATTAAACTTAAGCTAATTTTATAATATATAAAAACTTATGTAGATTTCGAAAAAAAATAATTTGGGTATATTAATTACTGTGTTCATTAAATATAATTATTTATTCAGAGCACTAATCTTACATCAGCAGCATCAAAAAATCAAATATTTTTTTTAAACGAAAACGGTTTATGTTCTCATCAATATAGTGGAATATCAGTTGATAAATATGATAACAATGAACCAACCCACGTGATGAAACCAGCTGTTTATTCATTTACGACATAATAATAAGACATGACCACTTTACCCGCTATGGCCACTTTGTACACCTTTCCCCTACCCTTAAGTCATATTAAGCCGTTTCTACCTCGGACTAAAGACTTATAAGTATCATCGTTTCGGATACAAATAGGTAGTAATATTTAAAACAATAATAATCAAACAAATAAAATATTTTTTTTAACCTTATACTTATAAATTATATTACCTAATACAGTAATTATACTATAATAAATAAATAATATAGTATAATAAATATATTTATACAGTGAAGCCTCCTTTTTTGAACCCTTCTAAATAGCAGACACCTCTAAATAGGGGATATTTTTTAAAAGGACGCAATAGTAGAAAAAATATGTCATAAAAACAGGGTTTCGTACTTCCAGTAATACGGCTTACCAGGGTAGTTTACAGTAAAAACACCTATAGTAAAAGTTGTAGAAGAGAACTTTATCTAGAGTCTTATAGAGTTCGATTTTTATTAATTAGTCACATAATTAATACGATAAAAAGTTTAAAAAAAACATAGAAATTCTTCATAGAATTGACGCTCAAAAGAAGATATCAAAAATCGGGCTCTAAACGACTCTAAATAAAATTCTCCTCTTTAACATTATAAAATCACAAAACCCTTCTGAAAACCGAATTATTGGAAGTAAGAAGCCATGTTTTACGCCTTTACGGTAAAAAAGTTTTATAGTCCGACAATTAGTGCTGCGCTCGTCACCAGTGGGCAGCGGCAGTCTTCGATAATAATCATTAATCGGTGTTCATACCACATTACCACCACCCCGCACGCGCAACCACACCAAGTTAAAAACCGGGTTTCTCATCGCGACAGCGCGTGGTTTATAAATAAATACAAAAATAATAATATCGGCAATGAGTATTATTATCGAAACACGGCGGTTTTTTTTTCATTGTTAATAATGCTTGATGACAATTGCCTATTTCTGGAGTAGATGGTTATTTGGTACTTCGTAGTGATATCATAATCTATTATTATAATGAAATATTGTCAATTATCATTTTGTTTTATTCGTTAATCTTAATCATTCGTTCATTCGGTTGCTCTGTGCTCACTGGTTCATGTTTGTTGCATCAAGAGTTGAGACCATCCAGTATTGTTTTATGTTTATCGGGTTTATCTCGTACGTATCATCTCGTTTAGTTGTACCTACCAAAAAGAAGCCTGAAGCTCAATTGTTTAAAAGGTATGTAATTTATTAATTTAATGAAATATGATATTATAATACAATCTAATATATAGTATCTTTTTATATGTAGGTACCGCTGCATTGACAATACTATAGCTTTTCTGATTTAGTACAACATTTTGTGGTAATACAATAAATTATTGTATCCATTGTATTTTTCAAATTGTCTACAACTGCATTTATCTAACAGTAAGCATTTATTGATTTTTATTTTTAATAATATTCATAATTAATTGTACCTAACTAATATTAAGATAATTATTGTAACATTTAGGAGTGATATTCCAAAATATTAAAACATGAGCTATGATGCACCTTAACATGTATAGAAATTAAGAGGGGATTTTTTTAAATTGTATCTGTACATTAACATATTATTTCTCAAGGTGGTTTAAACTTAACTCTACCTAGTAGGGTCAAAATGTACCAGAAATTTAGGAACCTGCCATTCATTAAGATTTTTCAAAATGCATTATCCTTCAAAACAATATTTCTTCTTCTTCCTCAGCTTGTCAGCACATTAAGGACCATCTCTGCCGTCACAAAACCTCATATTATGTATACATATTTTGCTGATTTCCATGGGTTGCTATTATTTAGAGCTAAATTGTATTGTTGCTAGCTAATGAACTAAAGTTCTACTCAGGTTATCTAGAGTACCTATACAATGTTTGTAAACACACTATATAACACCTTTTACCGCTATACCTGGCTATTTTATTTTTTTTATCTACATATCAAATAAAGATATGCCATAATTAGTATAAAATATATTTCCAATCATTTTGTAATTAATCAATAGTTGATCAAGTATACTAGTATCAATGAGAATATTGATAGGCATTTTATAATTTGTTTTTCTTATGTAGAGATGCCTAAAATTAATAAAAGTTCAAGGAGAAATCCATCAAATGTTTCATTGCGTACTCGTAGGAGAATTATTCAAATGCAAAATCAAGATGCAAAAATGGCAAATAATTTAGTTAAGTCCCCTGCAGAAAACTCATCCAGAACACAACTTCATACAGCACATGTACCTGCAAACTCGTCTATACTTTCAAATAATACTGAAACACAATTTTCTGACGATACCTTATTTGATCCTGATAATACTGCTATTGAAACACAATTTTCTGTCAGTAACTTATTACTTTGTGATAATCACGTCAATAATGTCTCTTTTACATCTCCACCCTTTTTATCAAATGTCGAAATACTCACAAATGTTAATGATAATGTATCTATTCAATCTGAATTGAAAGAATGGGCAGTTAAATGTAAAATACCACAATGCCATTTAAATGAATTATTAGTTATTCTAAGAAAGCATAAAGGTTTTGGAGAGCTTCCCAAAGACTCAAGAACTCTTCTTCAAACTCCTAAAATTAACACTAACCAAATCCGTCTTGTCAATCCAAATGGAAAATATTTTCATTTTGGCTTAACTAATTATTTACTTACTTATTTTTCAAATTTTAATTATATCCCAAATGAAATACAATTAGTTATTGGTGTCGATGGACTTCCGATATCTCGCAGTAGTAACAGTCAACTTTGGCCAATTTTGGCATATGTTAAACCCGATAATTACATAAAAATGAAAAAGGTATTTCCTATTGGTCTATTTTGGGGGAAAAGCAAACCAACAGATGTTAATGAATTTCTATATGATTTCATAGTTGAAGCTAAATTATTATTAACTGATGGCCTTAAGATCAATCAGATATCAATCCCAGTAAGCATTTTTGCAGTATGTTGTGATGCACCTGCTAAATCATTTATGACAAAAACAAAAGGACATACAGGACTTGCTTCTTGTTCCAAATGTACACAAGAAGGTGTGTATTTATGTAATCGCACTTGTTTCCCATATAAAGATAATATGTCATCTTTGAGAACTCATGATAATTTTGTTTTAAGAACCCATGAAGATTATCATATTACAAATGTAAATACCATTCTTTTAGACTTGCCTAATTTTAATATTGTAGAAAAATTTTCGTTACATTATATGCATCTAGCATGCTTAGGAGTAATGCGCAAACTTATTTTGCTATGGATGAAAGGACCATTATCAGTTCGCCTTCCAAGCTCTAAGATTAAATTAATTTCATCAAATTTACGTTCCATTAAGAATAATATTCCAGTTGAATTCTGTAGAAAACCCAGGGACTTGGAAGAAATTTGTCGATGGAAAGCCACTGAGCTCCGGCAATTATTAATTTATTCTGGACCATTAGTACTTAAAGATTGTTTATCTGAAAAATGTTATATGAATTTCATGGTTTTCCATATTTCTATGATTATATTAATTAGTCCTAATCTAGGCAAATATTTAGAATTTGCTCAAGGTCTTTTAAATTATTTTGTAAAATCTTTTCAAGAAATTTATGGTAAACATTTGATTTCCCATAATATACATGGATTATTACACTTATGCCAGGATTATAAATTATTTGGTCCATTAGATAATGTAAGTTGTTTTCCGTTTGAGAATTTCATGAAGACATTTAAGGCCATGTTAAGAAAACATGAAAAACCCTTAGAACAAATTGTGAAACGGTTCAAGGAAATTGACATTAACACCAGTAATAATCCTAATACAAATCAAGATGAAAGCCCCATTTTAAAATTTCAACATAATAATGGTCCTTTACCAAATAATACACTTCAAGGAAATCAGTATAAAACCCTGATTTTGACTAATAAATCAATAACCATAAAAATTGATAAAGACTCTGATTGCTATTTTGGTACAGTGAATAATGATATAGTTAAAGTCTTCAATATTATAAAAGACTTAAATACTGAACAGATTGTAATTGTTGGAAAAATATTTACAAAAAAAACTTTATTTTATCAAAAACCAATTAAATCTAAAAAATTGAATACATTTATTGTAAATAAACTGTCTGATGATTTTATGCTATACTATACAAACGATATTATTAAAAAAATGTTAGTTTTTAAATCTTATGGCGGTGACTGTAATAATAATATTGCAATGCCTGTATTACATACTAATGAATAAGTTATTAAAAATTTGGCCAATAAAAAATATTATTTATTTAAATATTATATTATATTTAAATTGCACTTTTTAATATGATACAATAGCTTATTATAAGAATATAAATTATTATTATTATTAGATTATATAAGAACTTAATGAATATTAATTATATTATGTACCTATATTATTTTTATTTTGTATTACTGTTGTATAAATTCAATAAAACTGTTTTTATTTCAATATCTTATACTATCTTTTATTGATTTGTGTAGTTATCTTAGCGGTGTAACAACATGGTTTACTCTATTGTAGTATTCAAAAAAGAAAATTCTGTATCTGCAGTTCCATCATGTTGGTATGATGCATTATTGGGTAAATGTGCTTGGCCCAAATCTTCTGTTTATTCTTCAGCAAATATAAATTAATTAATTAGTAGACAATTTCCTTACAATACTATTGAATTTGATTTATTCGAAGCGAGAGAGCTTAAAAGAAATATTGGTAAGCTGCTATAATTAATTAAAACTTAAACATCTATACAATTATATAATATATAATTTATATAGATGTATATATTTGAAGTGCCTGTTTTAATTAATTAAATATTGTTATTACTAGCATCACTCTATGAAGCACAATCAAAAGTAAAAGTCGCTAAGTAAGCTGTTAGCTCTAATAACAGTTTAAAAAAAATAAAAGAAAAAGCAATAGAAATTGAAATTCCACAATACTGCAGCCCTTCAAAATCAAGTGCATCAGAACTTGGCAAGTTTCTATACTTTTCAATACCTACTTATTTAAATTATCCCTATAGATTTTACTTTTTTAGATTATCTGAGTTATTCTAGATAAAATACAAAGACTTAATTATGGTTAACAGTTTTCTGAACTTTGTCCTAATTATCTTGTGTTTTAATGTTATGATTTTTACTTTTGATACTATAGCCAACTCCTATATTTAAACACAATTTATGTAAACAATATTAGAATTTATATGTTGAAATTTTAGATGATTCAGATAAAGACATTTCTTATGAGCCATTCACTGCAAGATCTCTTTCACCTGATAAAACAAGTATTTCAGGTTCAGATACATCACCTGTAGTAAAGTCAACACCTTTGAAATCGTCATTTGTCATTCAAAAAAAAAAAAAATTATTGTTTAATAATAATATTGAAAAACTACATGGAGATTCTTCAAGTAAATAAATAATATAAACAATAATACGCTTATAACAGTTTGTATACTATATTATACTTTTAAATACTATTGTATAGTTTCTTCAATTGATAGAAATGATGGAATAGAAATTCTACAACATAATGGTACTAACAATGATGGATTAATGGGTGTAATCAAAACATTGGGTAAATATACATATAATCATGTTTAGTGTCTATTTTTTTTTTCATTATCTGTATTCAAATAATATATATAATTCATTATAATAATTTTAATTGATATTTAAATCAAAATTAGATAAAAATACATTTTAAATATTTTTTTTAGAGCATAAATTGGAATCTGTTGAAAAACAAATAGGTGGCTTACGTTATGACCACAGATTATTATTTGATATACTAGAGAGAATTGAGCACAAAATTGATATACCAAGAATGACATCTAAATCTTCAGAAAATCTTTCAATAAACCAACCATTTATTAAAACCCCTATTAATACAGAGGATGAACTACAAGCATTGGAAGCAAAATTGATTAACCATGATCAAAACAATGAATTTAGGTCTCAATTAGTAAGTTATATTTTTTTATTTGAATAGTATTATACTGCAGTGATTGTTAAAACTTGATAATCTTAATCATTTTTATAGTTTCATGTAGTGATTCAAAAATTAACATTTTATAATTCTATTTTAATAAAAATAAAATTTAAAATTATTATAAATAAAATAAAATAAATTATTTCATACATTATAATTTTTATTTTATTTTTCAGATTGTTGAAATAACATGGTCAATGGGAAAAGACATTAAACATTCAATTAAAAGGATATTTGAAAAATTATTCAATGATGAACTTTTAAGTCAATATTCATTTCATGGCATTAGGAACAAAAAATCTTTTTCCTCGTTAAATATTTGTTCCACTATTTTTGGTAAGATATTATATAAAGTTTAACACCCATAATTATGAGTATATAAATGTTTATTGGTGTATTTAATATTATATTGTATATATTAATTGCGTTTAACTTTGTTTTCCACCATTTTATTTGATGGCAGTAGTTATATAACCTAAAACAATTTTCTAGGACCTCAATGACTATAAAGTACAATATTCTTTTATTGAAATTTTCATAAAAATATGAAATTGTAATTTTAAAATTATATTTCAAAGAAATAGTTATGTAACACATAATAGTGCTCCAATTATTGTGTTGTTATTTTCCATCATAATAATATGCTTATAAGAAATAGTTCTCATAGTAGTTAGTTAAATATAGCTAGAAATTATATTTAAATACAGCATATTATGAGTCACTATACTATTGAATGGCAGACCTTCTAACATCAATAATTTAATTTTACGCACATTAAAGAATACCATTTTTGTCTAATAGAATTTTATTTTCATTTTTATATTATATGGTAAAATAAAAATGTTGAGTTATAATTTATATTCAAATCATCACATGTGTCATAACTATATAATAATTATAGGTTCACCATCCCTGCTATATACCATATTAATAAGTACATTTGATAAATAAATAATTTGATTATTTTTTTCATTTTATAATTTTATAGAAGCAATCCGCAAGGAAACAAAATTTAAAAATGTTCAACATAAAGAAGTGGAAGATTGTACACAGAAGTATTTGGCG
This sequence comes from Metopolophium dirhodum, assembly GCF_019925205.1. NCBI lineage: Eukaryota > Metazoa > Arthropoda > Insecta > Hemiptera > Aphididae > Metopolophium > Metopolophium dirhodum. The sequence goes on from NC_083560.1 coordinate 39,699,697, forward strand.
CAACGACCGTTTGTAGTCAAAAGAAAAAAAGCTGCAACCATAACAAATACTGAAAATGATAATTAATTAATTATAAACTGCTAAAATATTGATAAATACGACGCTACACCTGCATGTCTCCATCTTACAAATGCAAGGCATTGCAAATTGTATGTTCTAAATACTCCATTTATCTCCTTTATGCTTGATATTAAATTAATTTACCTACTATTATATTTAAAAGTAAAAATATTAGTTTGTGAATCTCATAGGTTTTTTTTAATTACTTTAATAGTAATCATAAAGGAGTTAATATGGATTATTCCAAATGTACAATTTGCTATATTATGTTCTGCGTTTCTAAGACTAAACAAAGCATGCAAGTATAGTGTTATCTTAATGTATTTACATTATTTATTTTTATTAAAAAGTTTCAAATATTTAAGTATTTATATATATTTATTGATATATTATAAATTCAAAAAAGAAGTATTTTTTTATTTTATTCTTTTGATAGTAAAACTAGAATTTGTTTCTTTTATATTATAATAGTATAATATTTTTCAGAACAGTATACAATTTTTTTTTTACATGATAATAAGCTATAATCATGTCATTTATTTTTTTGATACAATTAAGTTTATTCAATACAATAATTATTCTTATGATAATAATAAAACCAGCTTTTTGTTTATTTATTTAATACTATTATTATTTAATTATATATAGTAATAGCCACGTTTTGTATATTTCGGTTAATCTTAGGAATATGATTTTCATGGATTTGAATATAATTGTAGTACTATATCATAGTATATTGTAACAAAACTACAAGTAAATTGTATATAATATGATATATTGATACTTTTTATTAATTAATCAGTAATGAAGTTCAGCTGTGAATATTGAATGCATATTGAATACAAAATTAAAAATATCAATCCAATATTTGGTCAATTATTAATTTTATTATTATGAAAATGTTGATGAAGCAATGTTATTGTGATAATTTATGAATATTAAAGATTATTCAAGCAATATTCATTCAAGATTATTTTCAATATCCATTGAATATTGGTACAAAATATCAATGCGTGATTGTAAATTCAATATTAAATACATAATTTTAGGTGGCCAAATAAAATTTCTGGGATATTGCATGGATATTAAAAAATTTACATTCAACTCACATGCAATATCCATTCAATTTCATAATTTAAAATTAATTGTCCATACAATATCGAGACAACATTTTTTTGCTGTCTGGGAAACATCGTATAGTTTAAACCATATTGTTTTTCTAGAGCTCAAGTCCAACGCGTGCCGCACTTGGGTAGTACATATTTTCAATCTTAATTAAATGCCATTTCGATTAAAAATAGTTTAAAAAACATAATTTTTATAGTTCATGCCAAAAAATCGCTCTTAATTACACCACGCACACGAAATTTTGCAGTATCGTAAACAACGTACAGTTAAAATCGTATTTTTTTTCTAGAGCTCAAGTCCACCACGTGCCGAATTTAGGTAGTACATATATGTATCTTTATTAAATGCCCTTTCGATTAAAAATGGTTTCGAACTTAAATTTTTAGCGTTTATGCCGAAAAATCGCTCTTAAATTCACTGTGCACCCGAAATAATGAAGTATTGTAAACATCGTATAGGTTAAATAATATTGTTTTTCTAGAGCTCAAATCCACCGCGTGCTGCACTTGGGTAGTACATATTTTCAATCTTATTAAATGCCCTTTCGATAAATAATGGTTTCGAAAACATAAATTTTAGTGTTCATGCTGAAAAATCGCTCATAAATACACCACGCACCCGAAATCCTGTAGTATCGTAAACATCGTATAGTTTAAATCATATTGTTTTTCTAGAGCTCAAGTCCACCGCGTGCCGCACTTGGGTAGTACATTATTAAATGCCCTTTCGATTAATAATGGTTTCAAAAAACATAATTTTAGTGTTCATGCCGAAAAATCGCTCATAAATACACCACGCACCCGAAATCCTGTAGTATCGTCAACATCGTATAGTTTAAATCATATTGTTTTTCTAGAGCTCAAGTCCACCGCGTGCCGCACTTGGGTAGTACATTATTAAATGCCCTTTCGATTAATAATGGTTTCAAAAAACATAATAATTAGTGTTCATGCCGAAAAATCGCTCTTAAATTTACCGCGCACAAGAAATCCTGTAGTATCGTAAACATCGTATGGTCGAAATCATATTGTTTTTCTAGAGCTCAAGTCCACCGCGTGCCGCATTTGGGTTGTACATATTTTGAATCTTAATTAAATGCCCTTTCGATTAATAATGGTTTCGAAATATAATTTTTAGTGATCATGCCAAAAAGTCACTCTTAAATTTACCGCGCACCCGTAATCCTGCAGTATCGTAAACATCGCATAGTTAAAATTTTTTTTTTTTTCTAGAGCTCAAGTCCACCGCATGCTGCACTTGGGTAGTACATTATTAAATGCCCTTTCGATTAATAATGGTTACAAAAAACATAATAATTAGTGATCATGCCGAAAAATCGCTCTTAAATACACCGCGCACAAGAAATCCTGTAGTATCGTAAACATCGTATACTCAAAATCATATTGTTTTTTTAGAGCTCTAGTCTACCGAGTACCGCACTTGGGTAATACATATTATGAATCATTATTAAATGCCCTTTCGATTAAAAATTGTTTCGAAACCAAAATTTTTAGTATTTATGCCGAAAATCGCTCTTAAATACAGCGTGCACCCGAAATCCTGTAGAATTGTAAACATCGTATCGTTATAATAATATTGTTTTTCTAGAGCTCAAGTCCACCGCGTGCTGCACTTGGGTAGTACATATATTCAATCTTTATTAAATGCCCATTCGATTAATAATGGTTTCAAAAAACATAATAATTAGTGTTCATGCCGAAAAATCGCTCTTAAATTTACCGCGCACAAGAAATCCTGTAGTATCGTAAACATCGTATGGTCGAAATCATATTGTTTTTCTAGAGCTCAAGTCCACTGCGTGCCGCATTTGGGTTGTACATATTTTGAATCTTAATTAAATGCCCTTTCGATTAATAATGGTTTCGAAATATAATTTTTAGTGATCATGCCAAAAAGTCACTCTTAAATTTACCGCGCACCCGTAATCCTGCAGTATCGTAAACATCGCATTGTTAAAATTTTTTTTTTTTTCTTGAGCTCAAGTCCACCGCATGCTGCACTTGGGTAGTACATTATTAAATGCCCTTTCGATTAATAATGGTTACAAAAAACATAATAATTAGTGATCATGCCGAAAAATCGCTCTTAAATACACCGCGCACAAGAAATCCTGTAGTATCGTAAACATCGTATACTCAAAATCATATTGTTTTTTTAGAGCTCTAGTCTACCGAGTACCGCACTTGGGTAATACATATTATGAATCATTATTAAATGCCCTTTCGATTAAAAATTGTTTCGAAACCAAAATTTTTAGTATTTATGCCGAAAATCGCTCTTAAATACAGCGTGCACCCGAAATCCTGTAGAATTGTAAACATCGTATCGTTATAATAATATTGTTTTTCTAGAGCTCAAGTCCACCGCGTGCTGCACTTGGGTAGTACATATATTCAATCTTTATTAAATGCCCATTCGATTAATAATGGTTTCAAAAACATAATAATTAGTGTTCAGGCCGAAAAATCGTTTACCGCGCACCCGTAATCCTGCAGTATCGTAAACATCGTATACTCAAAATCATATTGTTTTTTTAGAGCTCTAGTCCACCGCGTACCGCACTTGGGTAATACATATTATGAATCTTTATTAAATGCCCTTTCGATTAAAAATGATTTCAAAACCAAAATGTTTAGTGTTCATGCCGAAAAATCGCTCATAAATATACTGCGCACCCGAAATCCTGTAGTATTGTAAACATCGTATAGTCGAAATCATAATGTTTTTCTAGAGCTCAAGTCCACTGCGTGCCGCACTTGGGTAGTAATTTTTAGAATCTTTATTCAAAGCCCTTTCGATAAATAATAGTTTCAAAAACATAAATTTTAGTGTTCATGCCGAAAAATCGCTCATAAGTACACCACACACCCGAAATCCTGTAGTATCGTAAACATCGTATAGTTTAAATCATATTGTTTTTCTAGAGCTCAAGTCCACCGCGTGCCGCACATGGGTAGTACATATTATAAATCGTTATGAAATGCCATTTCGATTAAAAATAGTTTAAAAAACATAATTTTAGTGTTCATGCCGAATAATTGCTCTTAAATACACCGCGCACCCGAAAATCCTGTAGTATCGTAAACATCGTATAGTTAAAATCGTATTGTCTTTCTAGAGCTCAAGTCCACCGCGTGCCGCACTTGGGTAGTACATATTTTGAATCTTTATTGAATGCCCTTATAATTATATATGGTTTCGAAAACATAATTTTTATAGTTCATGCCAAAAAATCGCTCTTAATTACACCACGCACACGAAATTTTGCAGTATCGTAAACAACGTACGGTTAAAATCGTATTTTTTTTCTAGAGCTCAAGTCCACCACGTGCCGAATTTAGGTAGTACATATATGTATCTTTATTAAATGCCCTTTCGATTAAAATTGGTTTCAAAACCAAAATGTTTAGTGTTTATGCCAAAAAATCGCTCTCAAATTTACCGCGCACCTGTAATCCTGCAGTATCGTAAACATCGTATACTCAAAATCATATTGTTTTTTTAGAGCTCTAGTCCACCGCGTACCGCACTTGGGTAATACATATTATGAATCTTTATTAAATGCCCTTTCGATTAAAAATGATTTCAAAACCAAAATGTTTAGTGTTTATGCCAAAAAATCGCTCTTAAATTTACCGCGCACCCGTAATCCTGCAGTATCGTAAACATCGTATACTCAAAATCATATTGTTTTTCTAGAGCTCAAGTGCACCGCGTGCCGCACTTGGGTAGTACATTATTAAATGCCCTTCCGATTAATAATGGTTTCAAAAAACATAATAATTAGTGTTCATGCCGAAAAATCGCTCTTAAATTTACCGCGCACAAGAAATCCTGTAGTATCGTAAACATTGTATGGTCGAAATCATATTGTTTTTCTAGAGCTCAAGTCCACCGCGTGCCGCATTTGGGTTGTACATATTTTGAATCTTAATTAAATGCCCTTTCGATAAATAATGGTTTCGAAATATAATTTTTAGTGATCATGCCAAAAAGTCACTCTTAAATTTACCGCGCACCCGTAATCCTGCAGTATCGTAAACATCGCATAGTTAAAATTTTTTTTTTTTTCTAGAGCTCAAGTCCACCGCATGCTGCATTTGGGTAGTACATTATTAAATGCCCTTTCGATTAATAATGGTTACAAAAAACATAATTTTAGTGTTCATGCCGAAAAATCGCTCATAAATACACCACGCACCCCGAAATCCTGTAGTATCGTAAACATCGTATAGTTAAAATCATATTGTTTTTCTAGAGCTCAAGTCCACCGCGTGCCGCACGTGGGAAGTACATATTATGAATCTTTATTAAATGCCCTTTCGATTAAAATTCGTTTCAAAACCAAAATGTTTAGTGTTTATGCCAAAAAATCGCTCTTAAATTTACCGCGCACCCGTAATCCAGTAGTATTGTAAACATCGTAGAGTCGAAATCATAATGTTTTTCTAGAGCTCAAGTCCACCGCGTGCCGCACTTGGGTAGTAAATATTTTCAATCTTTATTAAATGCCCTTTCGATTAATAATGGTTTCAAAAACATAATAATTAGTGTTCATGCCGAAAAATCGCTCTTAAATATACTGCACACCCGAAATCCTGTAGTATTGTAAACATCGTATAGTCGAAATCATAATGTTTTTCTAGAGCTCGATTCCATCGCGTGCCGCACTTGGGTAGTAAATATTTAGAATCTTTATTCAAAGCCCTTTCGATAAATAATGGTTTCGAAAACATAAATTTTAGTGTTCATGCCGAAAAATTGCTCATAAATAAACCACACACCCGAAATCCTGTAGTATAGTAAACATCGTATAGTTTAAATCATATTGTTTTTCTAGAGCTCTAGTCCACCGCGTGCCGCACTTGGGTAATACATATTATGATTCTTTATTAAATGCCCTTTCGATTAAAATTGGTTTCAAAACCAAAATGTTTAGTGTTTATGCCAAAAAATCGCTCTTAAATTTACCGCGCACCCGTAATCCTGCAGTATCGTAAACATCGTATACTCAAAATCATATTGTTTTTTTAGAGCTCTAGTCCACCGCGTACCGCACTTGGGTAATACATATTATGAATCTTTATTAAATGCCCTTTCGATTAAAAATGGTTTCAAAACCAAAATGTTTAGTGTTCATGCCGAAAAATCGCTCATAAATACACCACGCACCCGAAATCCTGTAGTATCGTCAACATCGTATAGTTTAAATCATATTGTTTTTCTAGAGCTCAAGTCCACCGCGTGCCGCACTTGGGTAGTACATTATTAAATGCCCTTTCGATTAATAATGGTTTCAAAAAACATAATTTTAGTGTTCATGCCAAAAAATCGCTCTTAAATCTACCGCGCACCCGTAATCCTGTAGTATCGTAAACATCGTATAGTTAAAATCATATTGTTTTTCTAGAGCTCAAGTCCACCGCGTGCCGCATTTGGGTTGCACATATTTTGAATCTTAATTAAATGCCCTTTCGATTAAAAATGGTTTCGAAATATAATTTTTAGTGATCATGCCAAAAAGTCACTCTTAAGTTTACCGCGCACCCGTAATCCTGCAGTATCGTAAACATCGTATACTCAAAATCATATTGTTTTTTTAGAGCTCTAGTCCACCGCGTACCGCACTTGGGTAATACATATTATGAATCTTTATTAAATGCCCTTTCGATTAAAAATGGTTTCAAAACCAAAATGTTTAGTGTTCATGCCGAAAAATCGCTCATAAATACACCACGCACCCGAAATCCTGTAGTATCGTCAACATCGTATAGTTTAAATCATATTGTTTTTCTAGAGCTCAAGTCCACCGCGTGCCGCACGTGGGTAGTACTTATTATGAATCTTTATGAAATGCCATTTTGATTAAAAATGGTTTCAAAAACATAATTTTTAGTGTTCATGCCGAAAAATCGTTCTTAAATATACTGCGCACCCGAAATCCTGTAGTATTGTGAACATCGTAGAGTCGAAATCATAATGTTTTTCTAGAGCTCAAGTCCACCGCGTGCCGCACTTGGGTAATACATATTATGATTCTTTATTAAATGCCCTTTCGATTAAAATTGGTTTCAAAACCAAAATGTTTAGTGTTTATGCCAAAAAATCGCTCTTAAATTTACCGCGCACCCGTAATCCTGTAGTATCGTCAACATCGTATAGTTTAAATCATATTGTTTTTCTAGAGCTCAAGTCCACCGCGTGCCGCACTTGGGTAGTACATTATTAAATGCGCTTTCGATTAATAATGGTTTCAAAAAACATAATTTTAGTGTTCATGCCGAAAAATCGCTCATAAATACACCACGCAACCCGAAATCCTGTAGTATCGTCAACATCGTATAGTTTAAATCATATTGTTTTTCTAGAGCTCAAGTCCACCGCGTGCCGCACGTGGGTAGTACATATTATAAATCTTTATGAAATGTCATTTCGATTAAAAATAGTTTCAAACACATAATTTTTAGTGTTCATGCCGAAAAATCTTTCTTAAATATACTGCGCACCCGAAATCCTGCAGTATCGTAAACATCGTATACTCAAAATCATATTGTTTTTTTAAAGCTCTAGTCCACCGCGTACCGCACTTGGGTAATACATATTATGAATCATTATTAAATGCCCTTTCGATTAAAAATTGTTTCGAAACCAAAATTTTTAGTATTTATGCCGAAAATCGCTCTTAAATACAGCGTGCACCCGAAATCCTGTAGAATTGTAAACATCGTATCGTTATAATAATATTGTTTTTCTAGAGCTCAAGTCCACCGCGTGCTGCACTATGGTAGTACATATTTTCAATCTTATTAAATGCCCTTTCGATAAATAATGGTTTCGAAAACATAAATTTTAGTGTTCATGCTGAAAAATCGCTCATAAATACACCACGCACCCGAAATCCTGTAGTATCGTAAACATCGTAGAGTCGAAATCATAATATTTTTCTAGAGCTCAAGTCCACCGCGTGCCGCACTTGGGTAGTAAATATTTTCAATCTTTATTAAATGCCCTTTCGATTAATAATGGTTTCAAAAACATAATAATTAGTGTTCATGCCGAAAAATCGCTCTTAAATATACTGCACACCCGAAATCCTGTAGTATTGTAAACATCATATAGTTTAAATCATATTGTTTTTCTAGAGCTCAAGTTCACCGCGTGCCGCACTTGGGTAGTACATTATTAAATGCCCTTTCGATTAATAATGGTTTCAAAAAAACATAATTTTAGTGTTCATGCCGAAAAATCGCTCATAAATACACCACGCACCCGAAATCCTGTAGTATCGTAAACATCGTATAGTTAAAATCATATTGTTTTTCTAGAGCTCAAGTCCACCGCGTGCCGCACGTGGGAAGTACATATTATGAATCTTTATTAAATGCCCTTTCGATTAAAATTGGTTTCAAAACCAAAATGTTTAGTGTTTATGCCAAAAAATCGCTCTTAAATTTACCACGCACCCGTAATCCAGTAGTATTGTAAACATCGTAGAGTCGAAATCATAATGTTTTTCTAGAGATCAAGTCCACCGCGTGCCGCACTTGGGTAGTAAATATTTTCAATCTTTATTAAATGCCCTTTCGATTAATAATGGTTTCAAAAACATAATAATTAGTGTTCATGCCGAAAAATCGCTCTTAAATATACTGCACACCCGAAATCCTGTAGTATTGTAAACATCGTATAGTCGAAATCATAATGTTTTTCTAGAGCTCGATTCCACCGCGTGCCGCACTTGGGTAGTAAATATTTAGAATCTTTATTAAATGCCCTTTCGATTAAAAATGGTTTCAAAACCAAAATAATTAGTGTTCATGCCGAAAAATCGCTCATAAATACACCACGCACCCGAAATCCTGTAGTATCGTCAACATCGTATAGTTTAAATCATATTGTTTTTCTAGAGCTCAAGTCCACCGCGTGCCGCACTTGGGTAGTACATTATTAAATGCCCTTTCGATTAATAATGGTTTCAAAAAACATAATTTTAGTGTTCATGCCGAAAAATCGCTCATAAATACACCACGCACCCGAAATCCTGTAGTATCGTAAACATCGTATAGTTAAAATCATATTGTTTTTCTAGAGCTCGATTCCACCGCGTGCCGCACGTGGGTAGTACATATTATGAATCTTTATTAAATGCCCTTTCGATTAAAATTGGTTTCAAAACCAAAATGTTTAGTGTTCATGCCAAAAAATCGCTCTTAAATCTACCGCGCACCCGTAATCCTGTAGTATCGTAAACATCGTATAGTTAAAATCATATTGTTTTTCTAGAGCTCAAGTCCACCGCGTGCCGCATTTGGGTTGCACATATTTTGAATCTTAATTAAATGCCCTTTCGATTAAAAATGGTTTCGAAATATAATTTTTAGTGATCATGCCAAAAAGTCACTCTTAAGTTTACCGCGCACCCGTAATCCTGCAGTATCGTAAACATCGTATACTCAAAATCATATTGTTTTTTTAGAGCTCTAGTCCACCGCGTACCGCACTTGGGTAATACATATTATGAATCTTTATTAAATGCCCTTTCGATTAAAAATGGTTTCAAAACCAAAATGTTTAGTGTTCATGCCGAAAAATCGCTCATAAATACACCACGCACCCGAAATCCTGTAGTATCGTCAACATCGTATAGTTTAAATCATATTGTTTTTCTAGAGCTCATGTCCACCACGTGCCGCATTTTGGTAGTACATATTATGAATCTTTATAAATGCCCTTTCGATTAAAAATGGTTTCGAAACTAAAATTTTTAGTGTTTATGCCGAAAAATCGCTCTTAAATTCACTGTGCACCCGAAATAATGTAGTATTGTAAACATCGTATAAGTTAAATCATATTGTTTTCTAGAGCTCAAGTCCACCGCGTGCCGCACTTGGGTAGTACATTATTAAATGCCCTTTCGATTAATAATGGTTTCAAAAAACATAATTTTAGTGTTCATGCCGAAAAATCGCTCATAAATACACCACGCAACCCGAAATCCTGTAGTATCGTCAACATCGTATAGTTTAAATCATATTGTTTTTCTAGAGCTCAAGTCCACCACGTGCCGCACGTGGGTAGTACATATTATAAATCTTTATGAAATGTCATTTCGATTAAAAATAGTTTCAAACACATAATTTTTAGTGTTCATGCCGAAAAATCTTTCTTAAATATACTGCGCACCCGAAATCCTGTAGTATTGTAAACATCGTAGAGTCGAAATCATAATGTTTTTCTAGAGCTCAAGTCCACCGCGTGCCGCACGTGGATAGTACATATTATGAATCTTTATTAAATGCCCTTTCGATTAAAATTGGTTTCAAAACCAAAATAATTAGTGTTTATGCCAAAAAATCGCTCTTAAATTTACCGCGCACCCGTAATCCTGCAGTATCGTAAACATCGTATACTCAAAATCATATTGTTTTTTTAAAGCTCTAGTCCACCGCGTACCGCACTTGGGTAATACATATTATGAATCTTTATTAAATGCCCTTTCGATTAAAAATGATTTCAAAACCAAAATGTTTAGTGTTCATGCCGAAAAATCGCTCATAAATACACCACGCACCCGAAATCCTGTAGTATCGTCAACATCGTATAGTTTAAATCATATTGTTTTTCTAGAGCTCAAGTCCACTGCGTGCCGCACTTGGGTAGTACATTATTAAATGCCCTTTCGATTAATAATGGTTACAAAAAACATAATAACTAGTGATCATGCCGAAAAATCGCTCTTAAATACACCGCGCACAAGAAATCCTGTAGTATCGTAAACATCGTATACTCAAAATCATATTGTTTTTTTAGAGCTCTAGTCTACCGTGTACCGCACTTGGGTAATACATATTATGAATCATTATTAAATGCCCTTTCGATTAAAAATTGTTTCGAAACCAAAATTTTTAGTATTTATGCCGAAAATCGCTCTTAAATACAGCGTGCACCCGAAATCCTGTAGAATTGTAAACATCGTATCGTTATAATAATATTGTTTTTCTAGAGCTCAAGTCCACCGCGTGCTGCACTATGGTAGTACATATTTTCAATCTTATTAAATGCCCTTTCGATAAATAATGGTTTCGAAAACATAAATTTTAGTGTTCATGCTGAAAAATCGCTCATAAATACACCACGCACCCGAAATCCTGTAGTATCGTAAACATCGTATAGTTTAAATCATATTGTTTTTCTAGAGCTCAAGTCCACCGCGTGCCGCACGTGGGTAGTACTTATTATGAATCTTTATGAAATGCCATTTTGATTAAAAATGGTTTCAAAAACATAATTTTTAGTGTTCATGCCGAAAAATCGTTCTTAAATATACTGCGCACCCGAAATCCTGTAGTATTGTAAACATCGTAGAGTCGAAATCATAATATTTTTCTAGAGCTCAAGTCCACCGCGTGCCGCACTTGGGTAGTAAATATTTTCAATCTTTATTAAATGCCCTTTCGATTAATAATGGTTTCAAAAACATAATAATTAGTGTTCATGCCGAAAAATCGCTCTTAAATATACTGCACACCCGAAATCCTGTAGTATTGTAAACATCATATAGTTTAAATCATATTGTTTTTCTAGAGCTCAAGTCCACCGCGTGCCGCACTTGGGTAGTACATTATTAAATGCCCTTTCGATTAATTATGGTTTCAAAAAACATAATTTTAGTGTTCATGCCGAAAAATCGCTCATAAATACACCACGCACCCGAAATCCTGTAGTATCGTAAACATCGTATAGTTAAATACATATTGTTTTTCTAGAGCTCAAGTCCACCGCGTGCCGCACGTGGGAAGTACATATTATGAATCTTTATTAAATGCCCTTTCGATTAAAATTGGTTTCAAAACCAAAATGTTTAGTGTTTATGCCAAAAAATCGCTCTTAAATTTACCGCGCACCCGTAATCCAGTAGTATTGTAAACATCGTAGAGTCGAAATCATAATGTTTTTCTAGAGCTCAAGTCCACCGCGTGCCGCACTTGGGTAGTAAATATTTTCAATCTTTATTAAATGCCCTTTCGATTAATAATGGTTTCAAAAACATAATAATTAGTGTTCATGCCGAAAAATCGCTCTTAAATATACTGCACACCCGAAATCCTGTAGTATTGTAAACATCGTATAGTCGAAATCATAATGTTTTTCTAGAGCTCGATTCCACCGCGTGCCGCACTTGGGTAGTAAATATTTAGAATCTTTATTCAAAGCCCTTTCGATAAATAATGGTTTCGAAAACATAAATTTTAGTGTTCATGCCGAAAAATTGCTCATAAATACACCACACACCCGAAATCCTGTAGTATAGTAAACATCGTATAGTTTAAATCATATTGTTTTTCTAGAGCTCTAGTCCACCGCGTGCCGCACTTGGGTAATACATATTATGATTCTTTATTAAATGCCCTTTCGATTAAAATTGGTTTCAAAACCAAAATGTTTAGTGTTTATGCCAAAAAATCGCTCTTAAATTTACCGCGCACCCGTAATCCTGCAGTATCGTAAACATCGTATACTCAAAATCATATTGTTTTTTTAGAGCTCTAGTCCACCGCGTACCGCACTTGGGTAATACATATTATGAATCTTTATTAAATGCCCTTTCGATTAAAAATGGTTTCAAAACCAAAATGTTTAGTGTTCATGCCGAAAAATCGCTCATAAATACACCACGCACCCGAAATCCTGTAGTATCGTCAACATCGTATAGTTTAAATCATATTGTTTTTCTAGAGCTCAAGTCCACCGCGTGCCGCACTTGGGTAGTACATTATTAAATGCCCTTTCGATTAATAATGGTTTCAAAAAACATAATTTTAGTGTTCATGCCGAAAAATCGCTCATAAATACACCACGCATCCGAAATCCTGTAGTATCGTAAACATCGTATAGTTAAAATCATATTGTTTTTCTAGATCAAGTCCACCGCGTGCCGCACGTGGGTAGTACATATTATGAATCTTTATTAAATGCCCTTTCGATTAAAATTGGTTTCAAAACCAAAATGTTTAGTGTTCATGCCAAAAAATCGCTCTTAAATTTACCGCGCACTCGTAATCCTGCAGTATCGTAAACATCGTATACTCAAAATCATATTGTTTTTTTAGAGCTCTAGTCCACCGCGTACCGCACTTGGGTAGTAAATATTTAGAATCTTTATTCAAAGCCTTTTCGATAAATAATGGTTTCGAAAACATAAATTTTGTGTTCATGCTGAAAAATTGCTCATAAATACACCACGCACCCGAAATCCTGTAGTATCGTAAACATCGTATAGTTTAAATCATATTGTTTTTCTAGAGCTCTAGTCCACCGCGTGCCGCACTTGGGTAATACATATTATGATTCTTTATTAAATACCCTTTCGATTAAAATTGGTTTCAAAACCAAAATGTTTAGTGTTTATGCCAAAAAATCGCTCTTAAATTTACCGCGCACCCGTAATCCTGCAGTATCGTAAACATCGTATACTCAAAATCATATTGTTTTTTTAGAGCTCTAGTCCACCACGTACCGCACTTGGGTAATACATATTATGAATCTTTATTAAATGCCCTTTCGATTAAAAATGGTTTCAAAACCAAAATGTTTAGTGTTCTTGCCGAAAAATCGCTCATAAATACACCACGAACCCGAAATCCTGTAGTATCGTCAACATCGTATAGTTTAAATCATATTGTTTTTCTAGAGCTCAAGTCCACCGCGTGCCGCATTTGGGTTGCACATATTTTGAATCTTAATTAAATGCCCTTTCGATTAAAAATGGTTTCGAAATATAATTTTTAGTGATCATGCCAAAAAGTCAATCTTAAGTTTACCGCGCACCCGTAATCCTGCAGTATCGTAAACATCGTATACTCAAAATCATATTGTTTTTTTAGAGCTCTAGTCCACCGCGTACCGCACTTGGGTAATACATATTATGAATCTTTATTAAATGCCCTTTCGATTAAAAATGGTTTCAAAACCAAAATGTTTAGTGTTCATGCCGAAAAATCGCTCATAAATACACCACGCACCCGAAATCCTGTAGTATCGTCAACATCGTATAGTTTAAATCATATTGTTTTTCTAGAGCTCAAGTCCACCGCGTGCCGCACGTGGGTAGTACATATTATAAATCTTTATGAAATGTCATTTCGATTAAAAATAGTTTCAAACACATAATTTTTAGTGTTCATGCCGAAAAATCTTTCTTAAATATACTGCGCACCCGAAATCCTGTAGTATTGTAAACATCGTAGAGTCGAAATCATAATGTTTTTCTAGAGCTCAAGTCCACCGATTGCCGCACGTGGATAGTACATATTATGAATCTTTATTAAATGCCCTTTCGATTAAAATTGGTTTCAAAACCAAAATAATTAGTGTTTATGCCAAAAAATCGCTCTTAAATTTACCGCGCACCCGTAATCCTGCAGTATCGTAAACATCGTATACTCAAAATCATATTGTTTTTTTAAAGCTCTAGTCCACCGCGTACCGCACTTGGGTAATACATATTATGAATCTTTATTAAATGCCCTTTCGATTAAAAATGATTTCAAAACCAAAATGTTTAGTGTTCATGCCGAAAAATCGCTCATAAATACACCACGCACCCGAAATCCTGTAGTATCGTCAACATCGTATAGTTTAAATCATATTGTTTTTCTAGAGCTCAAGTCCACTGCGTGCCGCACTTGGGTAGTACATTATTAAATGCCCTTTCGATTAATAATGGTTTCGAAAACATAAATTTTAGTGTTCATGCTGAAAAATCGCTCATAAATACACCACGCACCCGAAATCCTGTAGTATCGTAAACATCGTATAGTTTAAATCATATTGTTTTTCTAGAGCTCAAGTCCACCGCGTGCCGCACGTGGGTAGTACTTATTATGAATCTTTATGAAATGCCATTTTGATTAAAAATGGTTTCAAAAACATAATAATTAGTGTTCATGCCGAAAAATCGCTCTTAAATATACTGCACACCCGAAATCCTGTAGTATTGTAAACATCATATAGTTTAAATCTTATTGTTTTTCTAGAGCTCAAGTCCACCGCTTGCCGCACTTGGGTAGTACATTATTAAATGCCCTTTCGATTAATAATGGTATCAAAAATTATAATTTTAGTGTTCATGCCGAAAAATCGCTCATAAATACACCACGCACCCGAAATCCTGTAGTATCGTAAACATCGTATAGTTAAAATCATATTGTTTTTCTAGAGCTCAAGTCCACCGCGTGCTGCACGTGGGAAGTACATATTATGAATCTTTATTAAATGCCCTTTCGATTAAAATTGGTTTCAAAACCAAAATGTTTAGTGTTTATGCCAAAAAATCGCTCTTAAATTTACCGCGCACCCGTAATCCAGTAGTATTGTAAAAATCGTAGAGTCGAAATCATAATGTTTTTCTAGAGCTCAAGTCCACCGCGTGCCGCACTTGGGTAGTAAATATTTTCAATCTTTATTAAATGCCCTTTCGATTAATAATGGTTTCAAAAACATAATAATTAGTGTTCATGCCGAACAATCGCTCTTAAATATACTGCACACCCGAAATCCTGTAGTATTGTAAACATCGTATAGTCGAAATCATAATGTTTTTCTAGAGCTCTAGTCCACCGCGTGCCGCAGTTGGGTAATACATATTATGATTCTTTATTAAATACCCTTTCGATTAAAATTGGTTTCAAAACCAAAATGTTTAGTGTTTATGCCAAAAAATCGCTCTTAAATATACTGCGCACCCGAAATCCTGTAGTATTGTAAACATCGTATACTCAAAATCATATTGTTTTTTTAGAGCTCTAGTCCACCGCGTACCGCACTTGGGTAATACATATTATGAATCTTTATTAAATGCCCTTTCGATTAAAAATGATTTCAAAACCAAAATGTTTAGTGTTCATGCCGAAAAATCGCTCATAAATACACCACGCACCCGAAATCCTGTAGTATCGTCAACATCGTATAGTTTAAATCATATTGTTTTTCTAGAGCTCAAGTCCACCGCGTGCCGCACGTGGGTAGTACTTATTATGAATCTTTATGAAATTCCATTTTGATTAAAAATGGTTTCAAAAACATAATAATTAGTGTTCATGCCGAAAAATCGCTCTTAAATATACTGCACACCCGAAATCCTGTAGTATTGTAAACATCATATAGTTTAAATCTTATTGTTTTTCTAGAGCTCAAGTCCACCGCTTGCCGCACTTGGGTAGTACATTATTAAATGCCCTTTCGATTAATAATGGTTTCAAAAAAATTAATTTTAGTGTTCATGCCGAAAAATCGCTCATAAATACACCACGCACCCGAAATCCTGTAGTATAGTAAACATCGTATAGTTTAAATCATATTGTTTTTCTAGAGCTCTAGTCCACCGCGTGCCGCACTTGGGTAATACATATTATGATTCTTTATTAAATGCCCTTTCGATTAAAATTGGTTTCAAAACCAAAATGTTTAGTGTTTATGCCAAAAAATCGCTCTTAAATTTACCGCGCACCCGTAATCCTGCAGTATCGTAAACATCGTATACTCAAAATCATATTGTTTTTTTAGAGCTCTAGTCCACCGCGTACCGCACTTGGGTAATACATATTATGAATCTTTATTAAATGCCCTTTCGATTAAAAATGGTTTCAAAACCAAAATGTTTAGTGTTCATGCCGAAAAATCGCTCATAAATACACCACGCACCCGAAATCCTGTAGTATCGTCAACATCGTATAGTTTAAATCATATTGTTTTTCTAGAGCTCAAGTCCACCGCGTGCCGCACTTGGGTAGTACATTATTAAATGCCCTTTCGATTAATAATGGTTTCAAAAAACATAATTTTAGTGTTCATGCCGAAAAATCGCTCATAAATACACCACGCATCCGAAATCCTGTAGTATCGTAAACATCGTATAGTTAAAATCATATTGTTTTTCTAGATCAAGTCCACCGCGTGCCGCACGTGGGTAGTACATATTATGAATCTTTATTAAATGCCCTTTCGATTAAAATTGGTTTCAAAACCAAAATGTTTAGTGTTCATGCCAAAAAATCGCTCTTAAATTTACCGCGCACTCGTAATCCTGCAGTATCGTAAACATCGTATACTCAAAATCATATTGTTTTTTTAGAGCTCTAGTCCACCGCGTACCACACTTGGGTAGTAAATATTTAGAATCTTTATTCAAAGCCTTTTCGATAAATAATGGTTTCGAAAACATAAATTTTGTGTTCATGCTGAAAAATCGCTCATAAATACACCACGCACCCGAAATCCTGTAGTATCGTAAACATCGTATAGTTTAAATCATATTGTTTTTCTAGAGCTCTAGTCCACCGCGTGCCGCACTTGGGTAATACATATTATGATTCTTTATTAAATACCCTTTCGATTAAAATTGGTTTCAAAACCAAAATGTTTAGTGTTTATGCCAAAAAATCGCTCTTAAATTTACCGCGCACCCGTAATCCTGCAGTATCGTAAACATCGTATACTCAAAATCATATTGTTTTTTTAGAGCTCTAGTCCACCACGTACCGCACTTGGGTAATACATATTATGAATCTTTATTAAATGCCCTTTCGATTAAAAATGGTTTCAAAACCAAAATGTTTAGTGTTCATGCCGAAAAATCGCTCATAAATACACCACGCACCCGAAATCCTGTAGTATCGTCAACATCGTATAGTTTAAATCATATTGTTTTTCTAGAGCTCAAGTCCACCGCGTGCCGCACGTGGGTAGTACTTATTATGAATCTTTATGAAATGCCATTTTGATTAAAAATGGTTTCGAAAACATAAATTTTGTGTTCATGCTGAAAAATCGCTCTTAAATTTACCGCGCACCCGTAATCCTGCAGTATCGTAAACATCGTATACTCAAAATCATATTGTTTTTTTAGAGCTCTAGTCCACCGCGTACCGCACTTGGGTAGTAAATATTTAGAATCTTTATTCAAAGCCTTTTCGATAAATAATGGTTTCGAAAACATAAATTTTGTGTTCATGCTGAAAAATCGCTCTTAAATTTACCGCGCACCCGTAATCCTGTAGTATCGTCAACATCGTATAGTTTAAATCAGATTGTTTTTCTAGAGCTCAAGTCCACCGCGTGCCGCACTTGGGTAGTACATTATTAAATGCCCTTTCGATTAATAATGGTTTCAAAACCAAAATGTTTAGTGTTCATGCCGAAAAATCGCTCATAAATACACCACGCACCCGAAATCCTGTAGTATCGTCAACATCGTATAGTTTAAATCATATTGTTTTTCTAGAGCTCAAGTCCACCGCGTGCCGCATTTGGGTTGCACATATTTTGAATCTTAATTAAATGCCCTTTCGATTAATAATGGTTTCGAAATATAATTTTTAGTGATCATGCCAAAAAGTCACTCTTAAGTTTACCGCGCACCCGTAATCCTGCAGTATCGTAAACATCGTATACTCAAAATCATATTGTTTTTTTAGAGCTCTAGTCCACCGCGTACCGCACTTGGGTAATACATATTATGAATCTTTATTAAATGTTCTTTCGATTAAAAATGGTTTCAAAACCAAAATGTTTAGTGTTCATGCCAAAAAATCGCTCATAAATACACCACGCACCCGAAATCCTGTAGTATCGTCAACATCGTATAGTTTAAATCATATTGTTTTTCTAGAGCTCAAGTCCACCGCGTGCCGCACGTGGGTAGTACTTATTATGAATCTTTATGAAATGCCATTTTGATTAAAAATGGTTTCAAAAACATAATTTTTAGTGTTCATGCCGAAAAATCGTTCTTAAATATACTGCGCACCTGAAATCCTGTAGTATTGTGAACATCGTAGAGTCGAAATCATAATGTTTTTCTAGAGCTCAAGTTCACCACGTGCCGCACTTGGGTAATACATATTATGATTCTTTATTAAATGCCCTTTCGATTAAAATTGGTTTCAAAACCAAAATGTTTAGTGTTTATGCCAAAAAATCGCTCTTAAATTTACCGCGCACCCGTAATCCTGCAGTATCGTAAACATCGTATACTCAAAATCATATTGTTTTTCTAGAGCTCAAGTCCACCACGTGCCGCATTTGGGTTGTACATATTTTGAATCTTAATTAAATGCCCTTTCGATTAATAATGGTTTCGAAATATAATTTTTAGTGATCATGCAAAAAAATCACTCTTAAATTTACCGCGCACCCGTAATCCTGCAATATCGTAAACATCGCATAGTTAAAATAATATTTTTTTTCTAGAGCTCAAGTCCACTGCATACTGCACTTAGGTAGTACATAATTAAATGCCCTTTCGATTAATAATGGTTTCAAAAAACATAATAATTAGTGTTCATTCCGAAAAATCGCTCTTAAATACAGCGTGCACCCGAAATCCTGTAGTATTGTAAACATCGTATCGTTAAAATAATATTGTTTTTCTAGAGCTCAAGTCCACCGCGTGCTGCACTTGTGTAGTACATATTTTCAATCTTTATTAAATGCCCATTCGATTAATAATGGTTTCAAAAAACATAATTTTAGTGTTCATGCCGAAAAATCGTTCTTAAATATACTGCGCACCCGAAATCCTGTAGTATTGTAAACATCGTATTGTCGAAATCATAATGTTTTTCTAGTGCTCAAGTCCACCGCGTGCCGCACTTGAGTAGTACATTATTAAATGCCCTTTCGATTAATAATGGTTTCGAAATATAATTTTTAGTGATCATGCCAAAAAATCACTCTTAAATTTACCGCGCACCCGTAATCCTGCAGTATCGTAAACATCGCATAGTTAAAATAATATTTTTTTTCTAGAGCTCAAGTCCACTGCATGCTGCACTTGGGTAGTACATAATTAAATGCCCTTTCGATTAATAATGGTTTCAAAAAACATAATAATTAGTGTTCATGCCGAAAAATCGCTCTTAAATACACCGCGCACCAGAAATCCTGTAGTATCGTAAACATCGTATACTCAAAATCATATTGTTTTTTTAGAGCTCTAGTCCACCGCGTACCGCACTTGGGTAATACATATTATGAATCTTTATGAAATGCCATTTCGATTAAAAATAGTTTCAAAAACATAATTTTTAGTGTTCATGCCGAAAAATCGCTCTTAAATACAGCGTGCACCCGAAATCCTGTAGTATTGTAAACATCGTATAGTCGAAATCATAATGTTTTTCTAGAGCTCAAGTCCACCGCGTGCCGCATTTGGGTTGTACATATTTTGAATCTTAATTAAATGCCCTTTCGATTAATAATGGTTTCAAAAAACATAATTTTAGTGTTCATGCCGAAAAATCGTTCTTAAATATACTGCGCACCCGAAATCCTGTAGTATTGTAAACATCGTATAGTCGAAATCATAATGTTTTTCTAGTGCTCAAGTCCACCGCGTGCCGCACTTGGGTAGTACATTATTAAATGCCCTTTCGATTAATAATGGTTTCAAAAAACATAATTTTAGTGTTCATGCCGAAAAATCGTTCTTAAATATACTGCGCACCCGAAATCCTGTAGTATTGTAAACATCGTAGAGTCGAAATCATAATGTTTTTCTAGAGCTCAAGTCCACCGCGTGCCGCACTTGGGTAGTAAATATTTAGAATCTTTATTCAAAGCCTTTTCGATAAATAATGGTTTCGAAAACATAAATTTTAGTGTTCATGCCGAAAAATCGCTCATAATAACACCATGCACCCGAAATCCTGTAATATCGTAAACAACGTATAGTTGAAACCATATTGTTTTTCTAGAGCTCAAGTCCACCGCGTGCCGCACGTGGGTAGTACATATTATGAATCTTAATGAAATGCCATTTCGATTAAAAATAGTTTCAAAAACATTATTTTTAGTGTTCATGCCGAAAAATCGCTCTTAAATATACTGCGCACCCGAAATCCTGTAGTATTGTAAACATCGTATAGTCGAAATCATAATGTTTTTCTAGAGCTCAAGTCCACCGCGTGCCGCACTTGGGTAGTAAATATTATGAATCTTTATTAAATGCCCTTTCGATTAAAATTGGTTTCAAAACCAAAATGTTTAGTGTTTATGCCAAAAAATCGCTCTTAAATTTACCGCGCACCCGTAATCCTGCAGTATCGTAAACATCGTATACTCAAAATCATATTGTTTTTTTAGAGCTCTAGTCCACCGCGTACCGCACTTGGGTAATACATATTATGAATCTTTATTAAATGCCCTTTCGATTAAAAATGGTTTGAAAACCAAAATGTTTAGTGTTCATGCCGAAAAATCGCTCATAAATACACCACGCACCCGAAATCCTGTAATATCGTCAACATCGTATAGTTTAAATCATATTGTTTTTCTAGAGCTCAAGTCCACCACGTGCCGCATTTGGGTTGTACATATTTTGAATCTTAATTAAATGCCCTTTCGATTAATAATGGTTTCAAAAAACATAATTTTAGTGTTCATGCCGAAAAATCGTTCTTAAATATACTGCGCACCCGAAATCCTGTAGTATTGTAAACATCGTAGAGTCGAAATCAAATTGTTTTTCTAGAGCTCAAGTCCACTGCGTGCCGCACATGGGTATTAAATATTTAGAATCTTTATTCAAAGCCTTTTCGATAAATAATGGTTTCGAAAACATAAATTTTAGTGTTCATGCCGAAATATCGCTCATAAATACACCATGCACCCGAAATCCTTTAGTATCGTAAACATCGTATAGTTTAAACCATATTGTTTTTCTAGAGCTCAAGTCCACCGCGTGCCGCACGTGGATAGTACATATTATGAATCTTTATTAAATGCCCTTTCGATTAAAATTGGTTTCAAAACCAAAATGTTTAGTGTTTATGCCAAAAAATCGCTCTTAAATTTACCGCGCACCCGTAATCCTGCAGTATCGTAAACATCGTATACTCAAAATCATATTGTATTTTTAGAGCTCTAGTCCACCGCGTACCGCATTTGGGTTGTACATATTTTGAATCTTAATTAAATGCCCTTTCGATTAATAATGGTTTTGAAATATAATTTTTAGTGATCATGCCAAAAAGTCACTCTTAAGTTTACCGCGCACCCGTAATCCTGCAGTATTGTAAACATCGCATAGTTAAAATAATATTTTTTTTCTAGAGCTCAAGTCCACCGCATGCTGCACTTAGGTAGTACATTATTAAATGCCCTTTCGATTAATAATGGTTTCAAAAAACATAATAATTAGTGTTCATGCCGAAAAATCGCTCCTAAATACACCGCGCACCAGAAATCCTGTAGTATCGTAAACATCGTATACTCAAAATCATATTGTTTTTTTAGAGCTCTAGTCCACCGCGTACCGCACTTGGGTAATACATATTATGAATCTTTATGAAATGCCATTTCGATTAAAAATAGTTTCAAAAACATTAATTTTAGTGTTCATGCCGAAAAATCGCTCTTAAATACAGCGTGCACCCGAAATCCTGTAGTATTGTAAACATCGTATCGTTAAAATAATATTGTTTTTCTAGAGCTCAAGTCCACCGCGTGCTGCACTTGGGTAGTACATATTTTCAATCTTTATTAAATGCCCATTCGATTAATATTGGTTTTAAAAACATAATAATTAGTGTTCATGCCGAAAAATCGTTCTTAAATATACTGCGCACCCGAAATCCTGTAGTATTGTAAACATCGTATAGTCGAAATCATAATGTTTTTCTAGAGCTCAAGTCCACTGCGTGCCGCACTTGGGTAGTAAATAATTAGAATCTTTATTCAAAGCCTTTTCGATAAATAATGGTTTTGAAAACATAAATTTTAGTGTTCATGCCGAAAAATCACTCATAAATACACCATGCACCCGAAATCCTGTAGTATCGTAAACATCGTATAGTTTAAACCATATTGTTTTTCTAGAGCTCAAGTCCAACGCGTGCCGCACGTGGTTAGTACATATTATGAATCTTTATTAAATGCCCTTTCGATTAAAATTGGTTTCAAAACCAAAATGTTTAGTGTTTATGCCAAAAAATCGCTCTTAAATTTACCGCGCATCCGTAATCCTGCAGTATCGTAAACATCGTATACTCAAAATCATATTGTTTTTTTAGAGCTCTAGTTCACCGCGTACCGCATTTGGGTTGTACATATTTTGATCTTAATTAAATGCCCTTTCGATTAATAATGGTTTCGAAATATAATTTTTAGTGATCATGCCAAAAAATCACTCTTAAATTTACCGCGCACCCGTAATCCTGCAGTATCGTAAACATCGCATAGTTAAAATAATATTTTTTTTTTAGAGCTCTAGTCCACCGCGTACCGCACTTGGGTAATACATATTATGAATCTTTATGAAATGCCATTTTGATTAAAAATAGTTTCAAAAACATAATTTTTAGTGTTCATGCCAAAAAATCGCTCTTAAATACAGCGTGCACCCGAAATCCTGTAGTATTGTAAACATCGTATCGTTAAAATCGTATTGTCTTTCTAGAGCTCAAGTCCACCACGTGCCGCACTTGGAAAGTACATATTTTGAATCTTTATTGAATGCCCTTATAATTATATGGTTTTGAAAACATAATTTTTATAGTTCATGCCAAAAAATCGCTCTTAATTACACCACGCACACAAAATTCTGCAGCATCGTAAACAACGTACAGTTAAAATCGTATTTTTTTTCTAGAGCTCAAGTTCACCGCGTGCCGCACTTGGGTAGTACATATTATGTATCTTTATTAAATGCCCTTTCGATTCAAAGTGGTTTCGAACTTAAATTTTTAGTGTTTATGCCGAAAAATCGCTCTTAAATTCACTGTGCACCCGAAATAATGTAGTATTGTAAACATCGTATAGGTTAAATAATATTGTTTTTCTAGAGCTCAAATCCACCGCGTGCTGCACTTGGGTAGTACATATTTTCAATCTTATTAAATGCCCTTTCGATTAATAATGGTTTCAAAAACATAATAATTAGTGTTCATGTCGAAAAATCGTTCTTAAATATACTGCGCACCCGAAATCCTGTAGTATTGTAAACATCGTATAGTCGAAAACATAATGTTTTTCTAGAGCTCAAGTCCACCGCGTGCCGCACGTGGGTAGTAAATATTTAGAATCTTTATTCAAAGCCCTTTTGATAAATAATGGTTTCGAAAACATACATTTTAGTGTTCATGCCGAAAAATCGCTCATAAATACACCGCGCACAAGAAATCCTGTAGTATCGTAAACATCGTATGGTCGAAATCATATTGTTTTTCTAGAGCTCAAGTCCACCGCGTGCCGCATTTGGGTTGTACATATTTTGAATCTTAATTAAATGCCCTTTCAATTAATAATGGTTTCGAAATATAATTTTTAGTGATCATGCCAAAAAATCACTCTTAAATTTACCGCGCAATTGTAATCCTGCAGTATCGTAAACATCGCATAGTTAAAATAATATTTTTTTTCTAGAGCTCAAGTCCACCGCATGCTTCACTTGGGTAGTACATTATTAAATGCCCTTTCGATTTATAATGGTTTCAAAAAACATAATAATTAGTGTTCATGCCGAAAAATCGCTCTTAAATACACCGCGCACAGGAAATCCTGTAGTATCGTAAACATCGTATACTCAAAATCATATTGTTTTTCTAGAGCTCAAGTCCACCGCGTGCCGCACGTGGGTAGTACATATTATGAATCTTTATGAAATGCCATTTCGATTAAAAATAGTTTCAAAAACATAATTTTTAGTGTTCATGCCGAAAAATCGCTCTTAAATATACTGCGCACCCGAAATCCTGTAGTATTGTAAACATCGTATAGTCGAAATCATAATGTTTTTCTAGAGCTCAAGTCCACCGCGTGCCGCACTTGGGTAGTAAATATTTAGAATCTTTATTCAAAGCCTTTTCGATAAATAATGGTTTCGAAAACATAAATTTTAGTGTTCATGCCGAAAAATCGCTTATAAATACACCATGCACCCGAAATCCTGTAATATCGTAAACATCGTATAGTTTAAAACCATATTGTTTTTCTAGAGCTCAAGTCTACAGCGTGCCGCACGTGGGTAGTACATATTATGAATCTTTATGAAATGCCATTTCGATTAAAAATAGTTTCAAAAACATTATTTTTAGTGTTCATGCCGAAAAATCGCTCTTAAATATACTGCGCACCCGAAATCCTGTAGTATTGTAAACATCGTATAGTCGAAATCATAATGTTTTTCTAGAGCTCAAGTCCACCGCGTGCCGCACTTGGGTAGTAAATATTTAGAATCTTTATTCAAAGCCCTTTCGATAAATAATGGTTTCGAAAACATACATTTTAGTGTTCATGCCGAAAAATCGCTCATAAATACACCACACACCCGAAATCCTGTAGTATAGTAAACATCGTATAGTTTAAATCATATTGTTTTCTAGAGCTCAAGTCCACCGCGTGCCGTACGTGGGTAGTACTTATTAAGAATCTTTATGAAATGCCATTTCGATTAAAAATGGTTTCAAAAACATAATTTTTAGTGTTCATGCCGAAAAATCGCTCTTAAATACACCGCGCACCCGAAATCCTGTAGTATCGTAAACATCGTATAGTTAAAATCGTATTGTCTCTCTAGAGCTCAAGTCCACCACGTGCCGCATTTGGGTAGTACATATTATGAATCTTTATTAAATGCCCTTTCGATTAAAAATGGTTTCGAACTTAAATTTTTAGTGTTTATGCCGAAAAATCGCTCTTAAATTCACTGTGCACCCGAAATAATGTAGTATTGTAAACATCGTATAGGTTAAATAATATTGTTTTTCTAGAGCTCAAATCCACCGCGTGCTGCACTTGGGTAGTACATATTTTCAATCTTATTAAATGCCCTTTCGATTAATAATGGTTTCAAAAACATAATAATTAGTGTTCATGTCGAAAAATCGTTCTTAAATATACTGCGCACCCGAAATCCTGTAGTATTGTAAACATCGTATAGTCGAAAACATAATGTTTTTCTAGAGCTCAAGTCCACCGCGTGCCACACGTGGGTAGTAAATATTTAGAATCTTTATTCAAAGCCCTTTTGATAAATAATGGTTTCGAAAACATACATTTTAGTGTTCATGCCGAAAAATCGCTCATAAATACACCGCGCACAAGAAATCCTTTAGTATCGTAAACATCGTATGGTCGAAATCATATTGTTTTTCTAGAGCTCAAGTCCACCGCGTGCCGCATTTGGGTTGTACATATTTTGAATCTTAATTAAATGCCCTTTCAATTAATAATGGTTTCGAAATATAATTTTTAGTGATCATGCCAAAAAATCACTCTTAAATTTACCGCGCAATTGTAATCCTGCAGTATCGTAAACATCGCATAGTTAAAATAATATTTTTTTTCTAGAGCTCAAGTCCACCGCATGCTTCACTTGGGTAGTACATTATTAAATGCCCTTTCGATTTATAATGGTTTCAAAAAACATAATAATTAGTGTTCATGCCGAAAAATCGCTCTTAAATACACCGCGCACAGGAAATCCTGTAGTATCGTAAACATCGTATACTCAAAATCATATTGTTTTTCTAGAGCTCTAGTTCACCGCGTACCGCATTTGGGTTGTACATATTTTGATCTTAATTAAATGCCCTTTCGATTAATAATGGTTTCGAAATATAATTTTTAGTGATCATGCCAAAAAATCACTCTTAAATTTACCGCGCACCCGTAATCCTGCAGTATCGTAAACATCGCATAGTTAAAATAATATTTTTTTTTTAGAGCTCTAGTCCACCGCGTACCGCACTTGGGTAATACATATTATGAATCTTTATGAAATGCCATTTTGATTAAAAATAGTTTCAAAAACATAATTTTTAGTGTTCATGCCAAAAAATCGCTCTTAAATACAGCGTGCACCCGAAATCCTGTAGTATTGTAAACATCGTATCGTTAAAATCGTATTGTCTTTCTAGAGCTCAAGTCCACCACGTGCCGCACTTGGAAAGTACATATTTTGAATCTTTATTGAATGCCCTTATAATTATATGGTTTTGAAAACATAATTTTTATAGTTCATGCCAAAAAATCGCTCTTAATTACACCACGCACACAAAATTCTGCAGCATCGTAAACAACGTACAGTTAAAATCGTATTTTTTTTCTAGAGCTCAAGTTCACCGCGTGCCGCACTTGGGTAGTACATATTATGTATCTTTATTAAATGCCCTTTCGATTCAAAATGGTTTCGAACTTAAATTTTTAGTGTTTATGCCGAAAAATCGCTCTTAAATTCACTGTGCACCCGAAATAATGTAGTATTGTAAACATCGTATAGGTTAAATAATATTGTTTTTCTAGAGCTCAAATCCACCGCGTGCTGCACTTGGGTAGTACATATTTTCAATCTTATTAAATGCCCTTTCGATTAATAATGGTTTCAAAAACATAATAATTAGTGTTCATGTCGAAAAATCGTTCTTAAATATACTGCGCACCCGAAATCCTGTAGTATTGTAAACATCGTATAGTCGAAAACATAATGTTTTTCTAGAGCTCAAGTCCACCGCGTGCCGCACGTGGGTAGTAAATATTTAGAATCTTTATTCAAAGCCCTTTTGATAAATAATGGTTTCGAAAACATACATTTTAGTGTTCATGCCGAAAAATCGCTCATAAATACACCGCGCACAAGAAATCCTGTAGTATCGTAAACATCGTATGGTCGAAATCATATTGTTTTTCTAGAGCTCAAGTCCACCGCGTGCCGCATTTGGGTTGTACATATTTTGAATCTTAATTAAATGCCCTTTCAATTAATAATGGTTTCGAAATATAATTTTTAGTGATCATGCCAAAAAATCACTCTTAAATTTACCGCGCAATTGTAATCCTGCAGTATCGTAAACATCGCATAGTTAAAATAATATTTTTTTTCTAGAGCTCAAGTCCACCGCATGCTTCACTTGGGTAGTACATTATTAAATGCCCTTTCGATTTATAATGGTTTCAAAAAACATAATAATTAGTGTTCATGCCGAAAAATCGCTCTTAAATACACCGCGCACAGGAAATCCTGTAGTATCGTAAACATCGTATACTCAAAATCATATTGTTTTTCTAGAGCTCAAGTCCACCGCGTGCCGCACGTGGGTAGTACATATTATGAATCTTTATGAAATGCCATTTCGATTAAAAATAGTTTCAAAAACATAATTTTTAGTGTTCATGCCGAAAAATCGCTCTTAAATATACTGCGCACCCGAAATCCTGTAGTATTGTAAACATCGTATAGTCGAAATCATAATGTTTTTCTAGAGCTCAAGTCCACCGCGTGCCGCACTTGGGTAGTAAATATTTAGAATCTTTATTCAAAGCCTTTTCGATAAATAATGGTTTCGAAAACATAAATTTTAGTGTTCATGCCGAAAAATCGCTTATAAATACACCATGCACCCGAAATCCTGTAATATCGTAAACATCGTATAGTTTAAACCATATTGTTTTTCTAGAGCTCAAGTCTACAGCGTGCCGCACGTGGGTAGTACATATTATGAATCTTTATGAAATGCCATTTCGATTAAAAATAGTTTCAAAAACATTATTTTTAGTGTTCATGCCGAAAAATCGCTCTTAAATATACTGCGCACCCGAAATCCTGTAGTATTGTAAACATCGTATAGTCGAAATCATAATGTTTTTCTAGAGCTCAAGTCCACCGCGTGCCGCACTTGGGTAGTAAATATTTAGAATCTTTATTCAAAGCCCTTTCGATAAATAATGGTTTCGAAAACATACATTTTAGTGTTCATGCCGAAAAATCGCTCATAAATACACCACACACCCGAAATCCTGTAGTATAGTAAACATCGTATAGTTTAAATCATATTGTTTTCTAGAGCTCAAGTCCACCGCGTGCCGTACGTGGGTAGTACTTATTAAGAATCTTTATGAAATGCCATTTCGATTAAAAATGGTTTCAAAAACATAATTTTTAGTGTTCATGCCGAAAAATCGCTCTTAAATACACCGCGCACCCGAAATCCTGTAGTATCGTAAACATCGTATAGTTAAAATCGTATTGTCTCTCTAGAGCTCAAGTCCACCACGTGCCGCATTTGGGTAGTACATATTATGAATCTTTATTAAATGCCCCTTTCGATTAAAAATGGTTTCGAACTTAAATTTTTTAGTGTTTATGCCGAAAAATCGCTCTTAAATTCACTGTGCACCCGAAATAATGTAGTATTGTAAACATCGTATAGGTTAAATAATATTGTTTTTCTAGAGCTCAAATCCACCGCGTGCTGCACTTGGGTAGTACATATTTTCAATCTTATTAAATGCCCTTTCGATTAATTAATGGTTTCAAAAACATAATAATTAGTGTTCATGTCGAAAAATCGTTCTTAAATATACTGCGCACCCGAAATCCTGTAGTATTGTAAACATCGTATAGTCGAAAACATAATGTTTTCTAGAGCTCAAGTCCACCGCGTGCCACACGTGGGTAGTAAATATTTAGAATCTTTATTCAAAGCCCTTTTGATAAATAATGGTTTCGAAAACATACATTTTAGTGTTCATGCCGAAAAATCGCTCATAAATACACCGCGCACAAGAAATCCTTTAGTATCGTAAACATCGGTATGGTCGAAATCATATTGTTTTTTCTAGAGCTCAAGTCCACCGCGTGCCGCATTTGGGTTGTACATATTTTGAATCTTAATAAATGCCCTTTCAATTAATAATGGTTTCGAAATATAATTTTTAGTGATCATGCCAAAAAATCACTCTTAAATTTACCGCGCAATTGTAATCCTGCAGTATCGTAACATCGCATAGTTAAAATAATATTTTTTTTCTAGAGCTCAAGTCCACCGCATGCTTACACTTGGGTAGTACATTATTAAATGCCCTTTCGATTTATAATGGTTTCAAAAAACATAATAATTAGTGTTCATGCCGAGAAAAATCGCTCTTAAATACACCGCGCACAGGAAATCCTGTAGTATCGTAAACATCGTATACTCAAAATCATATTGTTTTTCTAGAGCTCAAGTCCACCGCGTGCCGCACGTGGGTAGTACATATTATGAATCTTTATGAAATGCCATTTCGATTAAAAATAGTTTCAAAAACATAATTTTTAGTGTTCATGCCGAAAAATCGCTCTTAAATATACTGCGCACCCGAAATCCTGTAGTATTGTAAACATCGTATAGTCGAAATCATAATGTTTTTTCTAGAGCTCAAGTCCACCGCGTGCCGCACTTGGGTAGTAAATATTTAGAATCTTTATTCAAAGCCTTTTCGATAAATAATGGTTTCGAAAACATAAATTTTAGTGTTCATGCCGAAAAATCGCTTATAAATACACCATGCACCCGAAATCCTGTAATATCGTAAACATCGTATAGTTTTAAACCATATTGTTTTTCTAGAGCTCAAGTCTACAGCGTGCCGCACGGTGGGTAGTACATATTATGAATCTTTATGAAATGCCATTTCGATTAAAAATAGTTTCAAAAACATTATTTTTAGTGTTCATGCCGAAAAAATCGCTCTTAAATATACTGGCGCACCCGAAATCCTGTAGTATTGTAAACATCGTATAGTCGAAATCATAATGTTTTTCCAGAGGCTCAAGTCCACCGCGTGCCGCACTTGGGTAGTAAATATTTAGAATCTTTATTAAATGCCCTTTCGATTAAAAATGGTTTCGAACTTAAATTTTTTAGTGTTTATGCCGTAAAAATCGCTCTTAAATTCACTGTGCACCCGAAATAATGTAGTATTGTAAACATCGTATAGGTTAAATAATATTGTTTTTTCTAGAGCTCAAATCCACCGCGTGCTGCACTTGGGTAGTACATATTTTCAATCTTATTAAATGCCCTTTCGATTAATAATGGTTTCAAAAACATAATAATTAGTGTTCATGTCGAAAAATCGTTCTTAAATATACTGCGCACCCGAAATCCTGTAGTATTGTAAACATCGTATAGTCGAAAACATAATGTTTTTCTAGAGCTCAAATCCACCGCGTGCCGCACGTGGGTAGTAAATATTTAGAATCTTTATTCAAAGCCCTTTTGATAAATAAAGGTTTCGAAAACATACATTTTAGTGTTCATGCCGAAAAATCGCTCATAAATACACCGCGCACAAGAAATCCTGTAGTATCGTAAACATCGTATGGTCGAAATCATATTGTTTTTTCTAGAGCTCAAGTCCACCGCGTGCCGCATTTGGGTTGTACATATTTTGAATCTTAATTAAATGCCCTTTCAATTAATAATGGTTTCGAAATATAATTTTTAGTGATCATGCCAAAAAATCACTCTTAAATTTACCCGCGCAATTGTAATCCTGCAGTATCGTAAACATCGCATAGTTAAAATAATATTTTTTTTCTAGAGCTCAAGTCCACCGCATGCTTCACTTGGGTAGTACATTATTAAATGCCCTTTCGATTTATAATGGTTTCAAAAAACATAATAATTAGTGTTCATGCCGAAAAATCGCTCTTAAATTACACCGCGCACAGGAAATCCTGTAGTATCGTAAACATCGTATACTCAAAATCATATTGTTTTTCTAGAGCTCAAGTCCACCGCGTGCCGCACGTGGGTAGTACATATTATGAATCTTTATGAAATGCCATTTCGATTAAAAATAGTTTCAAAAACATAATTTTTTAGTGTTCATGCCGAAAAATCGCTCTTAAATATACTGCGCACCCGAAATCCTGTTAGTATTGTAAACATCGTATAGTCGAAATCATAATGTTTTTCTAGAGCTCAAGTCCACCGCGTGCCGCACTTGGGTAGTAAATATTTAGAATCTTTATTCAAAGCCTTTTCGATAAATAATGGTTTCGAAAACATAAATTTTAGTGTTCATGCCGAAAAATCGCTTATAAATACACCATGCACCCGAAATCCTGTAATATCGTAAACATCGTATAGTTTAAACCATATTGTTTTTTCTAGAGCTCAAGTCTACAGCGTGCCGCACGTGGGTAGTACATATTATGAATCTTTATGAAATGCCATTTCGATTAAAAATAGTTTCAAAAACATTATTTTTAGTGTTCATGCCGAAAAATCGCTCTTAAATATACTGCGCACCCGAAATCCTGTAGTATTGTAAACATCGTATAGTCGAAATCATAATGTTTTTCTAGAGCTCAAGTCCACCGCGTGCCGCACTTGGGTAGTAAATATTTAGAATCTTTATTCAAAGCCCCTTTCGATAAATATGGTTTCGAAAACATACATTTTAGTGTTCATGCCGAAAAATCGCTCATAAATACACCACACACCCGAAATCCTGTAGTATAGTAAACATCGTATAGTTTAAATCATATTGTTTTTCTAGAGCTCAAGTCCACCGCGTTGCCGTACGTGGGTAGTACTTATTAAGAATCTTTATGAAATGCCATTTCGATTAAAAATGGTTTCAAAAACATAATTTTTAGTGTTCATGCCGAAAAATCGCTCTTAAATACACCGCGCACCCGAAATCCTGTAGTATCGTAAACATCGTATAGTTAAAATCGTATTGTCTCTCTAGAGCTCAAGTCCACCACGTGCCGCATTTGGGTAGTACATATTATGAATCTTTATTAAATGCCCTTTCGATTAAAAATGGTTTCGAACTTAAATTTTTTAGTGTTTATGCCGAAAAATCGCTCTTAAATTCACCGTGCACCCGAAATCCTGTAGTATTGTTAATATCGTATAGGTTAAATCATAATGTTTTTCTTGAGCTCAAGTCCACTGCGTGCCGCACTTGGGTAGTAAATATTTAGAATCTTTATTCAAAGCCCTTTCGATAAATAATGGTTTCGAAAACATAAATTTTAGGTGTTCATGCTGAAAAATCGCTCATAAATACATCACACACCCGAAATCCTGTAGTATCGTAAACATCGTATAGTTTAAATCATATTGTTTTTTTAGAGCTCAAGTCCACCGCGTGCCGTACGTGGGTAGTACTTATTAAGAATCTTTATGAAATGCCATTTCGATTAAAAATGGTTTCAAAAACATAATTTTTAGTGTTCATGCCGAAAAATCGCTCTTAAATACACCGCGCACCCGAAATCATGTAGTATCGTAAACATCGTATAGTTAAAATCGTATTGTCTCTCTAGAGCTCAAGTCCACCACGTGCCGCATTTGGGTAGTACATATTATGAATCTTTATTAAATGCCCTTTCGATTAAAAATGGTTTCGAACTTAAATTTTTAGTGGTTATGCCGAAAAATCGCTCTTAAATTCACTGTGCACCCGAAATCCTGTAGTATTGTAAACATCGTATAGGTTAAATAATATTGTTTTTCTAGAGCTCATGTCCACCACGTGCCGCATTTTGGTAGTACATATTATGAATCTTTATAAATGCCCTTTCGATTAAAAATGGTTTTCGAAATTAAAATTTTTAGTGTTTATGCCGAAAAATCGCTCTTAAATTCACTGTGCACCGAAATAATGTAGTATTGTAAACATCGTATAGGTTTAAATAATATTGTTTTTCTAGAGCTCAAATCCACCGCAAGCTGCACTTGGGTAGTACATATTTTCAATCTTTATTAAATGCCCTTTCGATTAATTACGGTTTCAAAAACATAATAATTAGTGTTCATGTCGAAAAAATCGTTCTTAAATATACTGCGCACCCGAAATCCTGTAGTATAGTAAACCATCGTATAGTTTAAATCATATTGTTTTTCTAGAGCTCAAGTCCACCGCGTGCCGCACGTGGGGTAGTACATATTTATAAATCTTTATGAAATGCCATTTCTATTAAAAATAGTTTCAAAACCAAAATGTTTAGTGTTTATGCCAAAAAAATCGCTCTTAAATTTACCGCGCACCCGTAATCCTGCAGTATCGTAAACATCGTATACTCAAAATCATATTGTTTTTTTACAGCTCTAGTCCACCGCGTACCGCACTTGGGTAATACATATTATGAATCTTTATTAAATGCCCATTCGATTAAAATGGTTTCAAAACCAAAATGTTTAGTGTTCATGCCGAAAAATCGCTCATAAATACACCACGCACCCGAAATCCTGTGGTATCGTCAACATCGTATAGTTTAAATCATATTGTTTTTCTAGAGCTCAAGTCCACCGCGTGCCGCCACTTGGGGTAGTACATAATTAAATGCCCTTTTGATTAATAATGGTTTCAAAAAAACATAATTTTAGTGTTCATGCCGAAAAATCGTTCCTTAAATTTACCGCGCACCCCGTAATCCTGCAGTATCGTAAACATCGTTATACTCAAAATCATATTGTTTTTTTAGAGCTCTAGTCCACCGCGTACCGCACTTGGGTAATACATATTATGAATCTTTATTAATGCCCTTTCGATTAAAAATGGTTTCAAAACCAAAATGTTTAGTGTTTATGCCGAAAAATCGCTCTTAAATTCACTGTGCACCCGAAATAATGTAGTATTGTAAACATCGTATAAGTTAAAATAATATTGTTTTTCTAGAGCTCAAAATCCACCGCGTGCTGCACTTGGGTAGTACATATTATGAATCTTTATTAAATGGCCCCTTTCGATTAAAAATGGTTTCGAACTTAAATTTTTAGTGTTTATGCCGAAAAATTGCTCTGAAATTCACCGTGCACCCGAAATCCTGTAGTATTGTTAATATCGTATAGGTTAAATCATAATGTTTTTCTTGAGCTCAATTCCACTGCGTGCCGCACTTGGGTAGTAAATATTTAGAATCTTTATTCAAAGCCCTTTCGATAAATAATGGTTTTCGAAAACATAAATTTTAGTGTTCATGCTGAAAAATCGCTCATAAATACATCCACGCACCCGAAATCCTGTAGTATCGTAAACATCGTATAGTTTAAATCATATTGTTTTTTTAGAGCTCAAGTCCACCCCGTGCCGTACGTGGGTAGTACTTATTAAGAATCTTTATGAAATGCCATTTCGATTAAAAATGGTTTCAAAACATAATTTTTAGTGTTCATGCCGAAAAATCGCTCTTAAATACACCGCGCACCCAGAATCATGTAGTATCGTAAACATCGTATAGTTAAAATCGTATTGTCTCTCTAGAGCTCAAGTCCACCACGTGCCGCATTTTGGGTAGTACATATTATGAATCTTTATTAAATGCCCTTTCGATAAAAATGGTTTCGAACTTAAATTTTTAGTGTTTATGCCGAAAAATCGCTCTTAAATTCACTGTGCACCCGAAATCCTGTAGTATTGTAAACATCGTATAGGTTTAAATAATATTGTTTTTCTAGAGCTCATGTCCACCACGTGCCGCATTTTGGTAGTACATATTATGAATCTTTATAAATGCCCTTTCGATTAAAATGGTTTCGAAACTAAAATTTTTAGTGTTTATGCCGAAAAATCGCTCTTAAATTCACTGTGCACCCGAAATAATGGTAGTATTGTAAACATCGTATAGTCGAAATCATAATGTTTTTCTTGAGCTCAAGTCCACCGCGTGCCGTACGTGGGTAGTACTTATTAAGAATCTTTATGAAATGCCATTTCGATTAAAAATGGTTTCAAAACATAATTTTTAGTGTTCATGCCGAAAAATCGCTCTTAAATACACCGCGCACCCGAAATCCTGTAGTATCGTAAACATCGTATAGTTAAAATCGTATTGTCTCTCTAGAACTCAAGTCCACCACGTGCCGCATTTGGGTAGTAGATATTATGAATCTTAATAAATGCCCTTTCGATTAAAAATGGTTTCAAACTTAAATTTTTAGTGTTTATGCCGAAAAATCGCTCTTAAATTCACTTTGTGCACCCGAAATAATGTAGTATTGTAAACATCGTATAGGTTAAATAATATTGTTTTTCTAGAGCTCATGTCCACCACGTGCCGCATTTTGGTAGTACATATTATGAATTCTTTATAAATGCCCTTTCGATTAAAATGGTTTCGAAACTAAAAATTTTTAGTGTTTATGCCGAAAAATCGCTCTTAAATTCACTGTGCACCCGAAATAATGTAGTATTGTAAACATCGTATAAGTATAAAATAATATTGTTTTTCTAGAGCTCAAATCCACCGCGTGGCTGCAACTTGGGTAGTACATATTTTCAATCTTTATTAAATGCCCTTTCGATTAATTATGGTTTCAAAAAACATAATAATTAGTGTTCATGTCGAAAAATCGTTCTTAAATAACTGCGCACCCGAAATCCTGTAGTATCGTCAACATCGTATAGTTTAAATCATATTGTTTTTCTAGAGCTCAAGTCCACTGCGTGCCGCACTTGGGGTAGTAAATATTTAGAATCTTTATTCAAAGCCCTTTCGATAAATAATGGTTTCGAAAACATACATTTTAGTGTTCATGCCGAAAAATCGCTCATAAATACACCACACACCCGAAATCCTGTAGTATAGTAAACATCGTATAGTTTTAAATCATATTGTTTTTCTAGAGCTCAAGTCCACCGCGTGCCGCACGTGGGTAGTACATATTATAAAATCTTTATGAAATGCCATTTCTATTAAAAATAGTTTCAAAACCAAAATGTTTAGTGTTATGCCAAAAAATCCCTCTTAAATTTACCGCGCACCCGTAATCCTGCAGTATCGTAAACATCGTATACTCAAAATCATATTGTTTTTTTAGAGCTCTAGTCCACCGCGTACCGCACTTGGGTAATACATATTATGAATCTTTATTAAATGCCCTTTCGATTAAAAATGGTTTCAAAACCAAAATGTTTAGTGTTTATGCCGAAAAAATCGCTCTTAAATTCACTGTGCACCCGAAATAATGTAGTATTGTAAACATCGTATAAGTTAAATAATATTGTTTTTTCTAGAGCTCAAATCCACCGCGTGCTGCACTTGGGTAGTACATATTATGAATCTTTATTAAATGCCCTTTTGATTAAAAATGGTTTCGAACTTAATTTTTAGTGTTTATGCCGAAAAATCGCTCTTAAATTCACCGTGCACCCGAAATCCTGTAGTATTGTAAACATCGTATAGGTTAAATAATATTGTTTTTCTAGAGCTCATGTCCACCACGTGCCGCATTTTGGTAGTACATATTATGAATCTTTATAAATGCCCTTTCGATTAAAAATGGTTTCGAAACTAAAATTTTTAATGTTTATGCCGAAAAATCGCTCTTAAATTCACTGTGCACCCGAAATAATGTAGTATTGTAAACATCGTATAGTCGAAATCATAATGTTTTTCTTGAGCTCAAGTCCACTGCGTGCCGCACTTGGGTAGTAAATATTTAGAATCTTTATTCAAAGCCCTTTCGATAAATAATGGTTTCGAAAACATAAATTTTAGTGTTCATGCTGAAAAATCGCTCATAAATACATCACGCACCCCGAAATCCTGTATTATCGTAAACATCGTATAGTTTTAAATCATATTGTTTTTTTAGAGCTCAAGTCCACCGCGTGCCGTACGTGGGTAGTACTTATTAAGAATCTTTATGAAATGCCATTTCGATTAAAAATGGTTTCAAAAAACATAATTTTTAGTGTTTCATGCCGAAAAATCGCTCTTAAATACACCGCGCACCCCGAAATCCTGTAGTATCGTAAACATCGTATAGTTAAAATCGTATTGTCTCTCTAGAACTCAAGTCCACCACGTGCCGCATTTGGGTAGTAGATATTATGAATCTTTATTAAATGCCCTTTCGATTAAAAATGGTTTCGAACTTAAATTTTTAGTGTTTATGCCGAAAAAATCGCTCTTAAATTCACTGTGCACCCGAAATAATGTAGTATTGTAAACATCGTATAGGTTAAATAATATTGTTTTTCTAGAGCTCATGTCCACCACGTGCCGCATTTTGGTAGTACATATTATGAATCTTTATAAATGCCCTTTCGAT
Organism: Metopolophium dirhodum; assembly: GCF_019925205.1. NCBI lineage: Eukaryota > Metazoa > Arthropoda > Insecta > Hemiptera > Aphididae > Metopolophium > Metopolophium dirhodum. Next base: position 39,737,739 of record NC_083560.1, read on the forward strand.
AAAAAATGGTTTCGAAACTAAAATTTTTAGTGTTTATGCCGAAAAAATCGCTCTTAAATTCACTGTGCACCCGAAATAATGTAGTATTGTAAACATCGTATAAGTTAAATAATATTGTTTTTCTAGAGCTCAAATCCACCGCGTGCTGCACTTGGGTAGTACATATTTTCAATCTTTATTAAATGCCCTTTCGATTAATAATGGTTTCAAAAACATAATAATTAGTGTTCATGTCGAAAAAATCGTTCTTAAATATACTGCGCACCCGAAATCCTGTAGTATCGTCAACATCGTATAGTTTAAATCATATTGTTTTTCTAGAGCTCAAGTCCACTGCGTGCCGCACTTGGGTAGTAAATATTTAGAATCTTTATTCAAAGCCCTTTCGATAAATATATAAAATAATGGTTTCGAAAACAAAAAATTTTAGTGTTCCATGCTGAAAAAATCGCTCATAAATACATCACGCACCCGAAAATCCTGTAGTATCGTAAACATCGTATAGTTTAAATCATATTGTTTTTTTAGAGCTCAAGTCCACCGCGTGCCCGTACGTGGGTAGTACTTATTAAGAATCTTTATGAAATGCAATTTCGATTAAAAATGGTTTCAAAAACATAATTTTTAGTGTTCATGCCGAAAAATCGCTCTTAAATACACCGCGCACCCGAAATCCTGTAGTATCGTAAACATCGTATAGTTAAAATCGTATTGTCTCTCTAGAACTCAAGTCCACCACGTGCCGCATTTGGGTAGTAGATATTATGAATCTTTATTAAATGCCCTTTCGATTAAAAATGGTTTCGAACTTAAATTTTTAGTGTTTATGCCGAAAAATCGCTCTTAAATTCACTGTGCACCCGAAATAATGTAGTATTGTAAACATCGTATAGGTTAAATAATATTGTTTTTCTAGAGCTCATGTCCACCACGTGCCGCATTTTGGTAGTACATATTATGAATCTTTATAAATTGCCCCTTTCGATTAAAAATGGTTTCGAAACTAAAATTTTTAGTGTTTATGCCGAAAAATCGCTCTTAAATTCACTGTGCACCCGAAATAATGTAGTATTGTAAACATCGTATAAGTTAAGTAATATTGTTTTTCTAGAGCTCAAATCCACCGCGTGCTGCACTTGGGTAGTACATATTTTCAATCTTTATTAAATGCCCTTTCGATTAATTATGGTTTCAAAAACATAATAATTAGTGTTCATGTCGAAAAATCGTTCTAAATATACTGCGCACCCGAAATCCTGTAGTATCGTCAACATCGTATAGTTTAAATCATATTGTTTTTTCTAGAGCTCAAGTCCACTGCGTGCCGCACTTGGGTAGTAAATATTTAGAATATTTATTCAAAGCCCTTTCGATAAATAATGGTTTCGAAAACATAAATTTTAGTGTTCATTGCTGAAAAATCGCTCATAAATACATCACGCACCCGAAATCCTGTAGTATCGTAAACATCGTATAGTTTAAATCATATTGTTTTTTTAGAGCTCAAGTCCACCGCGTGCCGTACGTGGGTAGTACTTATTAAGAATCTTTATGAAATGCCATTTCGATTAAAAATGGTTTTCAAAAACATAATTTTTTAGTGTTCATGCCGAAAAATCGCTCTTAAATACACCGCGCACCCGAAATCATGTAGTATCGTAAACATCGTATAGTTAAAATCGTATTGTCTCTCTAGAGCTCAAGTCCACCACGTGCCGCATTTGGGTAGTACATATTATGAATCTTTATAAATGCCCTTTCGATTAAAAATGGTTTCGAAACTAAAATTTTTAGTGTTGATGGCCGAAAAATCGCTCTTAAATTCACTGTGCACCCCGAAATAATGTAGTATTGTAAACATCGTATAGGTTAAATAATATTGTTTTTCTAGAGATCAAATCCACCGCAAGCTGCACTTGGGTAGTACATATTTTCAATCTTTATTAAATGCCCTTTCGATTAATTACGGTTTCAAAAACATAATAATTAGTGTTCATGTCGAAAAATCGTTCTTAAATATACTGCGCACCCGAAATCCTGTAGTATTGTAAACATCGTATAGTCGAAATCATAATGTTTTTCTTGAGCTCAAGTCAACTGCGTGCCGCACTTGGGTAGTAAATATTTAGAATCTTTATTCAAAGCCCTTTCGATAAATAATGGTTTCGAAAACATAAATTTTAGTGTTCATGCTGAAAAATCGCTCATAAATACATCACGCACCCGAAATCCTGTAGTATCGTAAACATCGTATAGTTTAAATCATATTGTTTTTTTAGAGCTCAAGTCCACCGCGTGCCGTACGTGGGTAGTACTTATTAAGAATCTTTATGAAATGCCATTTCGATTAAAAAATGGTTTCAAAAACATAATTTTTAGTGTTCATGCCGAAAAATCGCTCTTAAATACACCGCGCACCCGAAATCCTGTAGTATCGTAAATATCGTATAGTTAAAATCGTATTGTCTCTCTAGAACTCAAGTCCACCACGTGCCGCATTTGGGTAGTAGATATTATGAATCTTTATTAAATGCCCTTTCGATTAAAAAATGGTTTCGAACTTAAATTTTTTAGTGTTTATGCCGAAAAAATCGCTCTTAAATTCACTGTGCACCCGAAATAATGTAGTATTGTAAACATCGTATAGATTAAATAATATTGTTTTTCTAGAGCTCATGTCCACCACGTGCCGCATTTTGGTAGTACATATTATGAATCTTTATAAATGCCCTTTCGATTAAAAATGGTTTTCGAAACTAAAATTTTTAGTGTTTATGCCGAAAAAATCGCTCTTAAATTCACTGTGCACCCGAAATAATGTAGTATTGTAAACATCGTATAAGTTAAATAATATTGTTTTTTCTAGAGCTCAAATCCACCGCGTGCTGCACTTGGGTAGTAAATATTTTTCAATCTTTATTAAATGCCCTTTCGATTAATTATGGTTTCAAAAACATAATAATTAGTGTTCATGTCGAAAAATCGTTCTTAAATATACTGCGCACCCGAAATCCTGTAGTATCGTCAACATCGTATAGTTTAAAATCATATTGTTTTTCTAGAGCTCAAGTCCACTGCGTGCCGCAACTTGGGTAGTAAATATTTAGAATCTTTATTCAAAGCCCTTTCGATAAATAATGGTTTCGAAAACATAAATTTTAGTGTTCATGCTGAAAAATCGCTCATAAATACATCACGCACCCGAAATCCTGTAGTATCGTAAACATCGTATAGTTTAAATCATATTGTTTTTTTAGAGCTCAAGTCCACCGCGTGCCGTACGTGGGTAGTACTTATTAAGAATCTTTATGAAATGCCATTTCGATTAAAAATGGTTTCAAAAACATAATTTTTAGTGTTCATGCCGAAAAATCGCTCTTAAATACACCGCGCACCCGAAATCCTGTAGTATCGTAAACATCGTATAGTTTAAAATCGTATTGTCTCTCTAGAGCTCAAGTCCACCACGTGCCGCATTTGGGTAGTACATATTATGAATCTTTATTAAATGCCCCTTATCGATTAAAAATGGTTTCGAACTTAAATTTTTAGTGTTTATGCCGAAAAATCGCTCTTAATTCACCGTGCACCCGAAATCCTGTAGTATTGTTAATATCGTATAGGTTAAATCATAATGTTTTTCTTGAGCTCAAGTCCACTGCGTGCCGCACTTGGGTAGTAAATATTTAGAATCTTTATTCAAAGCCCTTTCGATAAATAATGGTTTCGAAAACATAAATTTTAGTGTTCATGCTGAAAAATCGCTCATAAATACATCACGCACCCGAAATCCTGTAGTATCGTAAACATCGTATAGTTTTAAATCATATTGTTTTTTTAGAGCTCAAGTCCACCACGTGCCGTACGTGGGTAGTACTTATCTAAGAATCTTTATGAAATGCCATTTCGATTAAAAATGGTTTCAAAAAACATAATTTTTAGTGTTCCATGCCGAAAAATCGCTCTTAAATACACCGCGCATCCGAAATCCTGTAGTATCGTAAACATCGTATAGTTTAAAATCGTATTGTCTCTCTAGAGCTCAAGTCCACCACGTGCCGCATTTGGGTAGTACATATTATGAATCTTTATTAAATGCCCTTTCGATTAAAAATGGTTTCGAACTTAAATTTTTAGTGTTTATGCCGAAAAATCGCTCTTAAATTCACCGTGCACCCCGAAATCCTGTAGTATTGTTAATATCGTATAGGTTAAATCATATTGTTTTTTTTAGAGCTCAAGTCCACCGCGTGCCGTACGTGGGTAGTACTTATTAAGAATCTTTATGAAATGCCATTTCGATTAAAAATGGTTTCAAAAACATAATTTTTAGTGTTCATGCCGAAAAATCGCTCTTAAATACACCGCGCACCCGAAATCCTGTAGTATCGTAAACATCGTATAGTTAAAATCGTATTGTCTCTCTAGAGCTCAAGTCCACCACGTTGCCGCATTTGGGTAGTACATATTATGAATCTTTATTAAATGCCCTTTCGATTAAAAATGGTTTCGAACTTAAATTTTTAGTGTTTATGCCGAAAAATCGCTCTTAAATTCACCGTGCACCCGAAATCCTGTAGTATTGTTAATATCGTATAGGTTAAATCATAATGTTTTTCTTGAGCTCAAGTCCACTGCGTGCCGCACTTGGGTAGTAAATATTTAGAATCTTTATTCAAAGCCCTTTCGATAAATAATGGTTTCGAAAACATAAATTTTAGTGTTCATGCTGAAAAATCGCTCATAAATACATCACGCACCCGAAATCCTGTAGTATCGTAAACATCGTATAGTTTAAATCATATTGTTTTTTTAGAGCTCAAGTCCACCGCGTGCCGTACGTGGGTAGTACTTATTAAGAATCTTTATGAAATGCCATTTCGATTAAAAACATGGTTTCAAAAACATAATTTTTAGTGTTCATCGCCGAAAAATCGCTCTTAAATACACCGCGCATCCGAAATCCTGTAGTATCGTAAACATCGTATAGTTAAAATCGTATTGTCTCTCTAGAGCTCAAGTCCCACCACGTGCCGCATTTGGGTAGTACATATTATGAATCTTTATTAAATGCCCTTTCGATATAAAATGGTTTCGAACTTAAATTTTTAGTGTTTATGCCGAAAAATCGCTCTTAAATTCACCGTGCACCCGAAATCCTGTAGTATTGTTAATATCGTATAGGTTAAATCATAATGTTTTTCTTGAGCTCAATTCCACTGCGTGCCGCACTTGGGTAGTAAATATTTAGAATCTTTATTCAAAGCCTTTCGATAAATAATGGTTTCGAAAACATAAATTTTAGTGTTCATGCTGAAAAATCGCTCATAAATACATCACGCACCCGAAATCCTGTAGTATCGTAAACATCGTATAGTTTAAATCATATTGTTTTTTTTAGAGCTCAAGTCCACCGCGTGCCGTACGTGGGTAGTACTTATTAAGAATCTTTATGAAATGCCATTTCGATTAAAAATGGTTTCAAAAACATAATTTTTAGTGTTCATTGCCAAAAAATCGCTCTTAAATACACCGCGCACCCGAAATCATGTAGTATCGTAAACATCGTATAGTTAAAATCGTATTGTCTCTCTAGAGCTCAAGTCCACCACGTGCCGCATTTGGATAGTACATATTATGAATCTTTATTAAATGCCCTTTCGATTAAAAATGGTTTCGAACTTAAATTTTTAGTGTTTATGCCGAAAAATCGCTCTTAAATTCACTGTGCACCCCGAAATCCTGTAGTATTGTAAACATCGTATAGGTTAAATAATATTGTTTTTCTAGAGCTCATGTCCACCACGTGCCGCATTTTGGTAGTACATATTATGAATCTTTATAAATGCCCTTTCGATTAAAAATGGTTTCGAAACTAAAATTTTTAGTGTTTATGCCGAAAAATCGCTCTTAAATTCACCGTGCACCCGAAATAATGTAGTATTGTAAACATCGTATAGGTTAAATAATATTGTTTTTCTAGAGCTCAAATCCACCGCGTGCCGTACGTGGGTAGTACTTATTAAGAATCTTTATGAAATGCCATTTCGATTAAAAAATGGTTTCAAAAAACATAATTTTTAGTGTTCATGCCGAAAAATCGCTCTTAAATACACCGCGCACCCGAAATCCTGTAGTATCGTAAACATCGTATAGTTAAAATCGTATTGTCTCTCTAGAACTCAAGTCCACCACGTGCCGCATTTGGGTAGTAGATATTATGAATCTTTATTAAATGCCCTTTCGATTAAAAATGGTTTCGAACTTAAATTTTTAGTGTTTATACCGAAAAAATCGCTCTTAAATTCACTGTGCACCCGAAATAATGTAGTATTGTAAACATCGTATAGGTTAAATAATATTGTTTTTCTAGAGCTCATGTCCACCACGTGCCGCATTTTGGTAGTACATATTATGAATCTTTATAAATGCCCTTTCGATTAAAAATGGTTTCGAAACTAAAATTTTTAGTGTTTATGCCGAAAAATCGCTCTTAAATTCACTGTGCACCCGAAATAATGTAGTATTGTAAACATCGTATAAGTTAAATAATATTGTTTTTCTAGAGCTCAAATCCACCGCGTGCTGCACTTGGGTAGTACATATTTTCAATCTTTATTAAATGCCCTTTCGATTAATTATGGTTTCAAAAACATAATAATTAGTGTTCATGTCGAAAAAATCGTTCTTAAATATACTGCGCACCCGAAATCCTGTAGTATCGTCAACATCGTATAGTTTAAATCATATTGTTTTTCTAGAGCTCAAGTCCACTGCGTGCCGCACTTGGGTAGTAAATATTTAGAATCTTTATTCAAAGCCCTTTCGATAAATAATGGTTTGGAAAACATAAATTTTAGTGTTCATGCAGAAAAATCGCTCATAAATACATCACGCACCCGAAATCCTGTAGTATCGTAAACATCGTATAGTTAAAATCGTATTGTCTCTCTAGAACTCAAGTCCACCACGTGCCGCATTTGGGTAGTAGATATTATGAATCTTTATTAAATGCCCTTTCGATTAAAAATGGTTTCGAACTTAAATTTTTAGTGTTTATGCCGAAAAATCGCTCTTAAATTCACTGTGCACCCGAAATAATGTAGTATTGTAAACATCGTATAGGTTAAATAATATTGTTTTTCTAGAGCTCATGTCCACCACGTGCCGCATTTTGGTAGTACATATTATGAATCTTTATAAATGCCCTTTCGATTAAAAATGGTTTCGAAACTAAAATTTTTAGTGTTTATGCCGAAAAATCGCTCTTAAATTCACTGTGCACCCGAAATAATGTAGTATTGTAAACATCGTATAAGTTAAATAATATTGTTTTTCTAGAGCTCAAATCCACCGCGTGCTGCACTTGGGTAGTACATATTTTCAATCTTTATTAAATGCCCTTTCGATTAATTATGGTTTCAAAAACATAATAATTAGTGTTCATGTCGAAAAATCGTTCTTAAATATACTGCGCACCCGAAATCCTGTAGTATCGTCAACATCGTATAGTTTAAATCATATTGTTTTTCTAGAGCTCAAGTCCACTGCGTGCCGCACTTGGGTAGTAAGTATTTAGAATCTTTATTCAAAGCCCTTTCGATAAATAATGGTTTCGAAAACATAAATTTTAGTGTTCATGCTGAAAAATCGCTCATAAATACATCACGCACCCGAAATCCTGTAGTATCGTAAACATCGTATAGTTTAAATCATATTGTTTTTTTAGAGCTCAAGTCCACGGCGTGCCGTACGTGGGTAGTACTTATTAAGAATCTTTATGAAATGCCATTTCGATTAAAAATGGTTTCAAAAACATAATTTTTAGTGTTCATGCCGAAAAATCGCTCTTAAATACACCGCGCACCCGAAATCATGTAGTATCGTAAACATCGTATAGTTAAAATCGTATTGTCTCTCTAGAACTCAAGTCCACCACGTGCCGCATTTGGGTAGTAGATATTATGAATCTTTATTAAATGCCCTTTCGATTAAAAATGGTTTCAAAAACATAATTTTTAGTGTTCATGCCGAAAAATCGCTCTTAAATACACCGCGCACCCCGAAATCATGTAGTATCGTAAACATCGTATAGTTAAAATCGTATTGTCTCTCTAGAGCTCAAGTCCACCACGTGCTGCACTTGGGTAGTACATATTTTCAATCTTTATTAAATGCCCTTTCGATTAATTATGGTTTCAAAAACATAATAATTAGTGTTCATGTCGAAAAATCGTTCTTAAATATACTGCGCACCCGAAATCCTATAGTATCGTCAACATCGTATAGTTTAAATCATATTGTTTTTCTAGAGCTCAAGTCCACTGCGTGCCGCACTTGGGTAGTAAATATTTAGAATCTTTATTCAAAGCCCTTTCGATAAATAATGGTTTCGAAAACATAAATTTTAGTGTTCATGCTGAAAAATCGCTCATAAATACATCACGCACCCGAAATCCTGTAGTATCGTAAACATCGTATAGTTTAAATCATATTGTTTTTTTAGAGCTCAAGTCCACCGCGTGCCGTACGTGGGTAGTACTTATTAAGAATCTTTATGAAATGCCATTTCGATTAAAAATGGTTTCAAAAACATAATTTTTAGTGTTCATGCCAAAAAATCGCTCTTAAATACACCGCGCACCCGAAATCCTGTAGTATCGTAAACATCGTATAGTTAAAATCGTATTGTCTCTCTAGAGCTCAAGTCCACCACGTGCCGCATTTGGGTAGTACATATTATGAATCTTTATTAAATGCCCTTTCGATTAAAAATGGTTTCGAACTTAAATTTTTAGTGTTTATGCCGAAAAATCGCTCTTAAATTCACTGTGCACCCGAAATCCTGTAGTATTGTAAACATCGTATAGGTTAAATAATATTGTTTTTCTAGAGCTCATGTCCACCACGTGCCGCATTTTGGTAGTACATATTATGAATCTTTATAAATGCCCTTTCGATTAAAAATGGTTTCGAAACTAAAATTTTTAGTTTTTATGCCGAAAAATCGCTCTTAAATTCACTGTGCACCCGAAATAATGTAGTATTGTAAACATCGTATAGGTTAAATAATATTGTTTTTCTAGAGCTCAAATCCACCGCAAGCTGCACTTGGGTAGTACATATTTTCAATCTTTATCAAATGCCCTTTCGATTAATTACGGTTTCAAAAACATAATAATTAGTGTTCATGTCGAAAAATCGTTCTTAAATATACTGCGCACCCGAAATCCTGTAGTATTGTAAACATCGTATAGTTTAAATCATATTGTTTTTTTAGAGCTCAAGTCCACCGCGTGCCGTACGTGGGTAGTACTTATTAAGAATCTTTATGAAATGCCATTTCGATTAAAAATGGTTTCAAAAACATAATTTTTAGTGTTCATCGCCGAAAAATCGCTCTTAAATACACCGCGCACCCGAAATCCTGTAGTATTGTTAATATCGTATAGGTTAAATCATAATGTTTTTCTAGAGCTCAAGTCCACCACGTGCCGCACTTGGGTAGTAAATATTTAGAATCTTTATTCAAAGCCGTCCCAATAAATAAAGGTTTCGAAAACATAAATTTTAGTGTTCATGCCGAAAAATCGCTCATAAATACACCATGCACCCGAGATCCTGTAATATCGTAAACATCGTATAGTTTAAACCATATTGTTTTTCTAAAGCTCAAGTCCACCACGTGCCGCATGTGGGTAGTACATATTATGAATCTTTATGAAATGCCATTTCGATTAAAAATAGTTTCAAAAACATAATTTTTAGTGTTTCATGCCGAAAAATCGCTCTTAAATATACTGCGCACCCGAAATCCTGTAGTATTGTAAACATCGTATGGTCGAAATCATATTGTTTTTCTAGAGCTCAAGTCCACCGCGTGCCGCATTTGGGTTGTACATATTTTGAATCTTAATTAAATGCCCTTTCGATTAATAATGGTTTCGAAATATAATTTTTAGTGATCATGCCAAAAAATCACTCTTAAATTTACCGCGCACCCGTAATCCTGCAGTATCGTAAACATCGCATAGTTAAAATAATATTTTTTTTCTAGAGCTCAAGTCCACCGCATGCTTCACTTGGGTAGTACATTATTAAATGCACTTTCGATTAATAATGGTTTCAAAAAACATAATAATTAGTGTTCATGCCGAAAAAATCGCTCTTAAATACACCGCGCACAAGAAATCCTGTAGTATCGTAAACATCGTATACTCAAAATCATATTGTTTTTTTAGAGCTCTAGTCGACCAAGTACCGCACTTGGGTAATACATATTATGAATCTTTATTCAATGCCCTTTCGATAAATAATGGTTTCAAAAACATACATTTTAGTGTTCATGCCGAAAAAATCGCTCATAAATACACCATGCACCCGAAATCCTGTAGTATCGTAAACATCGTATAGTTTAAACCATATTGTTTTTCTAGAGCTCAAGTCCACCGCGTGCCGCACGTGGGTAGTACATATTATGAATCTTTATGAAATGCCATTTCGATTAAAAATAGTTTCAAAAACATTATTTTTAGTGTTCATGCCGAAAAATCGTTCTTAAATATACTGCGCACCTGAAATCCTGTAGTATCGTAAACATCGTATAGTTAAAATCATATTGTCTCTCTAGAGCTCAAGTCCACCACGTGCCGCATTTGGGTAGTACATATTATGAATCTTTATTAAATGCCCTTTCGATTAAAAATGGTTTCGAACTTAAATTTTTAGTGTTTATGCCGAAAAATCGCTCTTAAATTCACCGTGCACCCGAAATCCTGTAGTATTGTTAATATCGTATAGGTTAAATCATAATGTTTTTCTTGAGCTCAAGTCCACTGCGTGCCGCACTTGGGTAGTAAATATTTAGAATCTTTATTCAAAGCCCTTTCGATAAATAATGGTTTCGAAAACATAAATTTTAGTGTTCATGCTGAAAAAATCGCTCATAAATACATCACGCACCCGAAATCCTGTAGTATCGTAAACATCGTATAGTTTAAATCATATTGTTTTTTTAGAGCTCAAGTCCACCGCGTGCCGTACGTGGGTAGTACTTATTAAGAATCTTTATGAAATGCCATTTCGATTAAAAATGGTTTCAAAAACATAATTTTTAGTGTTCATGCCGAAAAATCGCTCTTAAATACACCGCGCACCCGAAATCATGTAGTATCGTAAACATCGTATAGTTAAAATCGTATTGTCTCTCTAGAGCTCAAGTCCACCACGTGCCGCATTTGGGTAGTACATATTATGAATCTTTATTAAATGCCCTTTCGATTAAAAATGGTTTCGAACTTAAATTTTTAGTGTTTATGCCGAAAAATCGCTCTTAAATTCACTGTGCACCCGAAATCCTGTAGTATTGTAAACATCGTATAGGTTAAATAATATTGTTTTTCTAGAGCTCATGTCCACCACGTGCCGCATTTTGGTAGTACATATTATGAATCTTTATAAATGCCCTTTCGATTAAAAATGGTTTCGAAACTAAAATTTTTAGTGTTTATGCCGAAAAATCGCTCTTAAATATACTGCGCACCCCGAAATCCTGTAGTATTGTAAACATCGTATGGTCGAAATCATATTGTTTTTCTAGAGCTCAAGTCCACCGCGTGCCGCATTTGGGTTGTACATATTTTGAATCTTAATTAAATGCCCTTTCGATTAATAATGGTTTCGAAATATAATTTTTAGTAATTATGCCAAAAAATCACTCTTAAATTTACCGCGCACCCCGTAATCCTGCAGTATCGTAAACATCGCATAGTTAAAATAATATTTTTTTTTCTAGAGCTCAAGTCCACCGCATGCTTCACTTGGGTAGTAAATATTTAGAATCTTTATTCAAAGCCCTTTCGATAAATAATGGTTTCGAAAACATAAATTTTAGTGTTCATGCTGAAAAATCGCTCATAAATACATCACGCACCCGAAATCCTGTAGTATCGTAAACATCGTATAGTTTAAATCATATTGTTTTTTTAGAGCTCAAGTCCACCGCGTGCCGTACGTGGGTAGTACTTATTAAGAATCTTTATGAAATGCCATTTCGATTAAAAATGGTTTCAAAAACATAATTTTTAGTGTTCATGCCGAAAAATCGCTCTTAAATACACCGCGCACCCGAAATCATGTAGTATCGTAAACATCGTATAGTTAAAATCGTATTGTCTCTCTAGAGCTCAAGTCCACCACGTGCCGCATTTGGGTAGTACATATTATGAATCTTTATTAAATGCCCTTTCGATTAAAAATGGTTTCGAACTTAAATTTTTAGTGTTTATGCCGAAAAATCGCTCTTAAATTCACTGTGCACCCGAAATCCTGTAGTATTGTAAACATCGTATAGGTTAAATAATATTGTTTTTCTAGAGCTCATGTCCACCACGTGCCGCATTTTGGTAGTACATATTATGAATCTTTATAAATGCCCTTTCGATTAAAAATGGTTTCGAAACTAAAATTTTTAGTGTTTATGCCGAAAAATCGCTCTTAAATTCACTGTGCACCCGAAATAATGTAGTATTGTAAACATCGTATAGGTTAAATAATATTGTTTTTCTAGAGCTCAAATCCACCGCAAGCTGCACTTGGGTAGTACATATTTTCAATCTTTATTAAATGCCCTTTCGATTAATTACGGTTTCAAAAACATAATAATTAGTGTTCATGTCGAAAAATCGTTCTTAAATATACTGCGCACCCCGAAATCCTGTAGTATTGTAAACATCGTATAGTCGAAATCATAATGTTTTTCTTGAGCTCAAGTCCACTGCGTGCCGCACTTGGGTAGTAAATATTTAGAATCTTTATTCAAAGCCCTTTCGATAAATAATGGTTTCGAAAACATAAATTTTAGTGTTCATGCCGAAAAATCGCTCTTAAATATACTGCGCACCCGAAATCCTGTAGTATTGTAAACATCGTATAGTTTAAACCATATTGTTTTTCTAAAGCTCAAGTCCACCGCGTGCAACATGTGGGTAGTACATATTATGAATCTTTATGAAATGCCATTTCGATTAAAAATAGTTTCAAAAACATAATTTTTAGTGTTCATGCCGAAAAATCGCTCTTAAATATACTGCGCACCCGAAATCCTGTAGTATTGTAAACATCGTATGGTCGAAATCATATTGTTTTTCTAGAGCTCAAGTCCACCGCGTGCCGCATTTGGGTTGTACATATTTTGAATCTTAATTAAATGCCCTTTCGATTAATAATGGTTTCGAAATATAATTTTTAGTGATCATGCCAAAAAATCACTCTTAAATTTACCGCGCACCCGTAATCCTGCAGTATCGTAAACATCGCATAGTTAAAATAATATTTTTTTTCTAGAGCTCAAGTCCACCGCATGCTTCACTTGGGTAGTACATTATTAAATGCACTTTCGATTAATAATGGTTTCAAAAAACATAATAATTAGTGTTCATGCCGAAAAATCGCTCTTAAATACACCGCGCACAAGAAATCCTGTAGTATCGTAAACATCGTATACTCAAAATCATATTGTTTTTTTAGAGCTCTAGTCGACCAAGTACCGCACTTGGGTAATACATATTATGAATCTTTATTCAAAGCCCTTTCGATAATTAATGGTTTCAAAAACATACATTTTAGTGTTCATGCCGAAAAATCGCTCATAAATACACCATGCACCCGAAATCCTGTAGTATCGTAAACATCGTATAGTTTAAACCATATTGTTTTTCTAGAGCTCAAGTCCACCGCGTGCCGCACGTGGGTAGTACATATTATGAATCTTTATGAAATGCCATTTCGATTAAAAATAGTTTCAAAAACATTATTTTTAGTGTTCATGCCGAAAAATCGTTCTTAAATATACTGCGCACCTGAAATCCTGTAGTATCGTCAACATAGTATGGTCGAAATCATATTGTTTTTCTAGAGCTCAAGTCCACCGCATGCTTCACTTGGGTAGTACATTATTAAATGCAATTTCGATTAATAATGGTTTCAAAAAACATAATAATTAGTGTTCATGCCGAAAAATCGCTCTTAAATACACCGCGCACAAGAAATCCTGTAGTATCGTAAACATCGTATACTCAAAATCATATTGTTTTTTTAGAGCTCTAGTCCACCAAGTACCGCACTTGGGTAATACATATTATGAATCTTTATTCAAAGCCCTTTCGATAAATAATGGTTTCAAAAACATACATTTTAGTGTTCATTGCCGAAAAATCGCTCATAAATACACCATGCACCCGAAATCCTGTAGTATCGTAAACATCGTATGGTCGAAATCATATTGTTTTTCTAGAGCTCAAGTCCACCGCGTGCCGCATTTGGGTTGTACATATTTTGAATCTTAATTAAATGCCCTTTCGATTAATAATGGTTTCGAAAAATAATTTTTAGTGATCATGCCAAAAAATCACTCTTAAATTTACCGCGCACCCCGTAATCCTGCAGTATCGTAAACATCGCATAGTTAAAATAATATTTTTTTTCTAGAGCTCAAGTCCACCGCATGCTTCACTTGGGTAGTACATTATTAAATGCACTTTCGATTAATAATGGTTTCAAAAAACATAATAATTAGTGTTCATGCCGAAAAATCGCTCTTAAATACACCGCGCACAAGAAATCCTGTAGTATCGTAAACATCGTATACTCAAAATCATATTGTTTTTTTAGAGCTCTAGTCGACCAAGTACCGCACTTGGGTAATACATATTATGAATCTTTATTCAAAGCCCTTTCGATAAATAATGGTTTCAAAAACATACATTTTAGTGTTCATGCCGAAAAATCGCTCATAAATACACCATGCACCCGAAATCCTGTAGTATCGTAAACATCGTATAGTTTAAACCATATTGTTTTTCTAGAGCTCAAGTCCACCGCGTGCCGCACGTGGGTAGTACATATTATGAATCTTTATGAAATGCCATTTCGATTAAAAATAGTTTCAAAAACATTATTTTTAGTGTTCATAGCCGAAAAATCGCTCTTAAATATACTGCGCACCCGAAATCCTGTAGTATTGTAAACATCGTATAGTCGAAATCATAATGTTTTTCTAGAGCTCAAGTCCACCGCGTGCCGCACTTGGGTAGTAAATATTTAGAATCTTTATTCAAAGCCCTTTCGATATATAATGGTTTCGAAAACATACATTTTAGTGTTCACGCCGAAAAATCGCTCATAAATACACCACACACCCGAAATCCTGTAGTATAGTAAACATCGTATAGTTTAAATCATATTGTTTTTCTAGAGCTCAAGTCCACCGCGTGCCGCATTTGGGTTGTACATATTTTGAATCTTAATTAGATGCCCTTTCGATTAATAATGGTTTCGAAATATAATTTTTAGTGATCATGCCAAAAAATCACTCATAAATTTACCGCGCACACCCGTAATCCTGCAGTATCGTAAACATCGCATAGTTAAAATAATATTTTTTTTCTAGAGCTCAAGTCCACCGCATGCTTCACTTGGGTAGTACATTATTAAATGCCCTTTCGATTAATAATGGTTTCAAAAAACATAATAATTAGTGTTCATGCCGAAAAATCGCTCTTAAATGCACCGCGCACAAGAAATCCTGTAGTATCGTAAACATCGTATAGTTTAAACCATATTGTTTTTCTAGAGCTCAAGTCCACCGCGTGCCGCACGTGGGTAGTACATATTATGAATCTTTATGAAATGCCATTTCGATTAAAAATAGTTTCAAAAACATAATTTTTAGTGTTCATGCCGAAAAATTGCTCTTAAATATACTGCGCACCCGAAATCCTGTAGTATTGTAAACATCGTATAGTCGAAATCATAATGTTTTTCTAGAGCTCAAGTCCACCGCGTGCCGCACTTGGGTACTAAATATTTAGAATCTTTAATCAAAGCCCTTTCGATAAATAATGGTTTCGAAAACATACATTTTAGTGTTCATGCCGAAAAATTTAAATTCACCGTGCACCCGAAATCCTGTAGTATTGTAAACATCGAACATCGTATAGGTTAAATAATATTGTTTTTCTTGAGCTCATGTCCACCACGTGCCGCATTTTGGTAGTACATATTATGAATCTTTATAAATGCCCTTTCGATTAAAAATGGTTTCGAAACTAAAATTTTTAGTGTTTATTCCGAAAAATCGCTCTTAAATTCACTGTGCACCCGAAATAATGTAGTATTGTAAACATCGTATAGGTTAAATAATATTGTTTTTCTAGAGCTCAAATCCACCGCGTGCTGCACTTGGGTAGTACATATTTTCAATCTTTATTAAATGCCCTTTCGATTAATTATGGTTTCAAAAACATAATAATTAGTGTTCATGTCGAAAAATCGTTCTTAAATATACTGCGCACCCGAAATCCTGTAGTATTGTAAACATCGTATAGTCGAAATCATAATGTTTTTCTAGAGCTCAAGTCCTCCGCGTGCCGCACTTGGGTAATAAATATTTAGAATCTTTATTCAAAGCCATTTCGATAAATAATGGTTTCAAAAACATAATTTTTAGTGTTCATGCCGAGAAAAATCGCTCTTAAATACACCGCGCACCCGAAATCCTGTAGTATCGTAAACATCGTATAGTTTAAACCATATTGTTTTTCTAGAGCTCAAGTCCACCGCGTGCCGCACGTGGGTAGTACATATTATGAATCTTTATGAAATGCCATTTCGATTAAAAATAGTTTCAAAAACATTATTTTTAGTGTTCATCGCCGAAAAATCGCTCTTAAATATACTGCGCACCCGAAATCCTGTAGTATTGTAAACATCGTATAGTCGAAATCATAATGTTTTTCTAGAGCTCAAGTCCACCACGTGCCGCACTTGGGTAGTAAATATTTAGAATCTTTATTCAAAGCCCTTTCGATATATAATGGTTTCGAAAACATACATTTTAGTGTTCATGCCGAAAAATCGCTCATAAATACACCACACACCCGAAATCCTGTAGTATAGTAAACATCGTATAGTTTAAATCATATTGTTTTTCTAGAGCTCAAGTCCACCGCATGCTTCACTTGGGTAGTACATTATTAAATGCAATTTCGATTAATAATGGTTTCAAAAAACATAATAATTAGTGTTCATGCCGAAAAATCGCTCTTAAATACACCGCGCACAAGAAATCCTGTAGTATCGTAAACATCGTATACTCAAAATCATATTGTTTTTTTTAGAGCTCTAGTCCACCAAGTACCGCACTTGGGTAATACATATTATGAATCTTTATTCAAAGCCTATTCGATAAATAATGGTTTCAAAAACATACATTTTAGTGTTTCATGCCGGAAAATCGCTCATAAATACACCATGCACCCGAAATCCTGTAGTATCGTAAACATCGTATGGTCGAAATCATATTGTTATTCTAGAGCTCAAGTCCACCGCGTGCCGCATTTGGGTTGTACATATTTTGAATCTTAATTAGATGCCCTTTCGATTAATAATGGTTTCGTAATATAATTTTTAGTGATCATGCCAAAAAATCACTCTTAAATTTACCGCGCACCCGTAATCCTGCAGTATCGTAAACATCGCATAGTTAAAATAATATTTTTTTTCTAGAGCTCAAGTCCACCGCATGCTTCACTTGGGTAGTACATTATTAAATGCCCTTTCGATTAATAATGGTTTCAAAAAACATAATAATTAGTGTTCATGCCGAAAAATCGCTCTTAAATGCACCGCGCACAAGAAATCCTGTAGTATCGTAAACATCGTATAGTTTAAACCATATTGTTTTTCTAGAGCTCAAGTCCACCGCGTGCCGCACGTGGGTAGTACATATTATGAATCATTATGAAATGCCATTTCGATTAAAAATAGTTTCAAAAACATAATTTTTAGTGTTCATGCCGAAAAATCGCTCTTAAATATACTGCGCACCCGAAATCCTGTAGTATTGTAAACATCGTATAGTCGAAATCATAATGTTTTTCTAGAGCTCAAGTCCACCGCGTGCCGCACTTGGGTAGTAAATATTTAGAATCTTTAATCAAAGCCCTTTCGATAAATAATGGTTTCGAAAACATACATTTTAGTGTTCATGCCGAAAAATCGCTCTTAAATTCACCGTGCACCCGAAATCCTGTAGTATTGTAAACATCGTATAGGTTAAATAATATTGTTTTTCTAGAGCTCATGTCCACCACGTGCCGCATTTTGGTAGTACATATTATGAATCTTTATAAATGCCCTTTCGATTAAAAATGGTTTCGAAACTAAAATTTTTAGTGTTTATTCCGAAAAATCGCTCTTAAATTTACTGTGCACCCGAAATAATGTAGTATTGTAAACATCGTATAGGTTAAATAATATTGTTTTTCTAGAGCTCAAATCCACCGCGTGCTGCACTTGGGTAGTACATATTTTCAATCTTTATTAAATGCCTTTTCGATTAATTATGGTTTCAAAAACATAATAATTAGTGTTCATGTCGAAAAAATCGTTCTTAAATATACTGCGCACACCGAAATCCTGTAGTATTGTAAACATCGTATAGTCGAAATCATAATGTTTTTCTAGAGCTCAAGTCCACCGCGTGCCGCACTTGGGTAATAAATATTTAGAATCTTTATTCAAAGCCATTTCGATGAATAATGGTTTCGAAAACATAAATTTTAGTGTTCATCTCAGAAAAATCACTCATAAATACACCACGCACCCCGAAATCCTGTAGTATCGTAAACATCGTATAGTTTAAATCATATTGTTTTTCTAGAGCTCAAGTCCACCGCGTGCCGCACGTGGGTACTACATATTATGAATCTTTATGAAATGCCATTTCGATTAAAAATAGTTTCAAAAACATAATTTTTAGTGTTCATGCCGAAAAATCGCTCATAAATACACCACACACCCGAAAAACTGTAGTATCGTAAACATCGCATAGTTAAAATAATATTTTTTTTCTAGAGCTCAAGTCCACCGCATGCTTCACTTGGGTAGTATATTATTAAATGCCCTTTCGATTAATTATGGTTTCAAAAAACATAATAATTAGTGTTCATGCCGAAAAATCGCTCTTAAATACACGCGCACCCGAAATCCTGTAGTATCGTAAACATCGTATAGTTAAAATCGTATTGTCTCTCTAGAGCTCAAGTCCACCACGTGCCGCATTTGGGTAGTACATATTATAAATCTTTATGAAATGCCATTTCGATTAAAAATAGTTTCAAAAACATAATTTTATTGTTCACTGCCGAAAAATCGTTCTTAAATATCCTGTGCACCCGAAATCCTGTAGTATTGTAAACATCGTAGAGTCGAAATCATAATGTTTTTCTAGAGCTCAAGTCCACCGCGTGCCGCACTTGGGTAGTAAATATTTAGAATCTTTATTCAAAGGCTTTTCGATAAATAATGGTTTCGAAAACATAAATTTTAGTGTTCATGCCGAAAAATCGCTCATAAATACACCATGCACCCGAAATCCTGTTTATCGTAAACATCGTATAGTTTAAACCATATTGTTTTTCTAGAGCTCAAGTCCACCGCGTGCCGCACGTGGGTAGTACATATTATGAATCTTTATTAAATGCCCTTTCGATTAAAAATGGTTTCGAACTTAAATTTTTAGTGTTTATGCCGAAAAATCGCTCTTAAATTCACCGTGCACCCGAAATCCTGTAGTATTGTAAATATCGTATAGGTTAAATAATATTGTTTTTCTAGAGCTCATGTCCACCACGTGCCGCATTTTGGTAGTACATATTATGAATCTTTATAAATGCCCTTTCGATTAAAAAATGGTTTTGAAACTAAAATTTTTAGTGTTTATGCCGAAAAATCGCTCTTAAATTCACTGTGCACCCGAAATAATGTAGTATTGTAAACATCGTATAGGTTAAATAATATTGTTTTTCTAGAGCTCAAATCCACCGCGTGCTGCACTTGGGTAGTACATATTTTCAATCTTTATTAAATGCCCTTTCGATTAATTATGGTTTCAAAAACATAATAATTAGTGTTCATGTCGAAAAATCGTTCTTAAATATACTGCGCACCCGAAATCCTGTAGTATTGTAAACATCGTATAGTCGAAATCATAATGTTTTTCTTGAGCTCAAGTCCACTGCGTGCCGCACTTGGGTAGTAAATATTTAGAATCTTTATTCAAAGCCCTTTCGATAAATAATGGTTTCGAAAACATAAATTTTAGTGTTCATGCTGAAAAAATCGCTCATAAATACATCACGCACCCGAAATCCTGTAGTATAGTAAACATCGTATAGTTTAAATCAAATTGTTTTTCTAGAGCTCAAGTCCACTGCGTGCCGCACGTGGGTAGTACATATTATAAATCTTTATGAAATGCCATTTCGATTAAAAATAGCTTCAAAAACATAATTTTATTGTTCATTCGCCGAAAAATCGTTCTTAAATATCCTGCGCACCCCGAAATCCTGTTTATCGTAAACATCGTATAGTTTAAACCATATTGTTTTTCTAGAGCTCAAGTCCACCGCGTGCCGCACGTGGGGTAGTATATATTATGAATCTTTATTAAATGCCCTTTCGATTAAAAATGGTTTCGAACTTAAATTTTTAGTGTTTATGCCGAAAAATCGCTCTTAAATTCACCGTGCACCCGAAATCCTGTAGTATTGTAAATATCGTATAGGTTAAATAATATTGTTTTTCTAGAGCTCATGTCCACCACGTGCCGCATTTTGGTAGTACATATTATGAATCTTTATAAATGCCCTTTCGATTAAAAATGGTTTCGAAACTAAAATTTTTAGTGTTTATGCCGAAAAAATCGCTCTTAAATTCACTGTGCACCCGAAATAATGTAGTATTGTAAACATCGTATAGGTTAAATAATATTGTTTTTCTAGAGCTCAAATCCACCGCGTGCTGCACTTGGGTAGTACATATTTTCAATCTTTATTAAATGCCCTTACGATTAATTATGGTTTCAAAAACATAATAATTAGTGTTCATGCCGAAAAATCGCTCATAAATACACCATGCACCCGAAATCCTGTTTATCGTAAACATCGTATAGTTTAAACCATATTGTTTTTCTAGAGCTCAAGTCCACCGCGTGCCGCACGTGGGTAGTACATATTATGAATCTTTATTAAATGCCCTTTCGATTAAAAATGGTTTCGAACTTAAATTTTTAGTGTTTATGCCGAAAAATCGCTCTTAAATTCACCGTGCACCCGAAATCCTGTAGTATTGTAAATATCGTATAGGTTAAATAATATTGTTTTTCTAGAGCTCAAGTCCACCAAGTGCCGCATTTGGGTAGTACATATTATGAATCTTTATTGAATGCCCTTTCGATTAAAAATGGTTTCAAACTTAAATTTTTAGTGTATATGCCGAAAAATTGCACTAAATAAATCCTGTAGTATTGTTAATATCGTATAGGTTAAATCATAATGTTTTTCTAGAGCTCAAGTCCACCACGTGCCGCACTTGGGTAGTAAATATTTAGATTCTTTATTCAAAGCCTCTTCGATAAATAAAGGTTTCGAAAACATAAATTTTAGTGTTCATGCCGAAAAAATCGCTCATAAATACACCATGCACCCGAGATCCTGTAATATCGTAAACATCGTATAGTTTAAACCATATTGTTTTTCTAGAGCTCAAGTCCACCGCGTGCCGCATGTGGGTAGTACATATTATGAATCTTTATGAAATGCCATTTCGATAAATAATGGTTTCGAAAACATACATTTTAGTGTTCATGCCGAAAAATCGCTCATAAATACACCACACACCCGAAATCCTGTAGTATAGTAAACATCGTATAGTTTTAAATCAAATTGTTTTTCTAGAGCTCAAGTCCACCGCGTGCCGCACGTGGGGTAGTACATATTATGAATCTTTATGAAATGCCATTTCGATTAAAAATAGTTTCAAAAACATAATTTTTAGTGTTCATGCCGAAAAATCGCTCTTAAATATACTGCGCACCCGAAATCCTGTAGTATTGTAAACATCGTATAGTCGAAATCATAATGTTTTTCTAGAGCTCAAGTCCACCGCGTGCCGCACTTGGGTAGTAAATATTTAGAATCTTTAATCAATGCCCTTTCGATAAATAATGGTTTCGAAAACATACATTTTAGTGTTCATGCCGAAAAATCGCTCTTAAATTCACCGTGCACCCGAAATCCTGTAGTATTGTAAACATCGTATAGGTTAAATAATATTGTTTTTCTAGAGCTCATGTCCACCACGTGCCGCATTTTGGTAGTACATATTATGAATCTTTATAAATGCCCTTTCGATTAAAAATGGTTTCGAAACTAAAATTTTTAGTGTTTATTCCGAAAAATCGCTCTTAAATTCACTGTGCACCCGAAATAATGTAGTATTGTAAACATCGTATAGGTTAAATAATATTGTTTTTCTAGAGCTCAAATCCACCGCGTGCTGCACTTGGGTAGTACATATTTTCAATCTTTATTAAATGCCCTTTCGATTAATTATGGTTTCAAAAAACATAATAATTAGTGTTCATGTCGAAAAATCGTTCTTAAATATATTGCGCACCCGAAATCCTGTAGTATTGTAAACATCGTATAGTCGAAATCATAATGTTTTTCTAGAGCTCAAGTCCACCGCGTGCCGCACGTGGGTACTACTTATTATGAATCTTTATGAAATGCCATTTCGATTAAAAAATGGTTTCAAAAACATAATTTTTAGTGTTCATGCCGAAAAAATCGCTCTTAAATACACCGCGCACCCGAAATCCTGTAGTATCGTAAACATCGTATAGTTTTAAATCATATTGTTTTTCTAGAGCTCAAGTCCACCGCGTGCCGCATTTGGGTTGTACATATTATGAATCTTTATTAAATGCCCTTTCGATTAAAAATGGTTTCGAAATCAAAATTTTTAGTGTTTATGCCGAAAAATCGCTCTTAAATTCACCGTGCACCCGAAATCCTGTAGTATTGTAAACATCGTATAGGTTAAATAATATTGTTTTTCTAGAGCTCATGTCCACCACGTGCCGCATTTTGGTAGTACATATTATTGAATCTTTATTAAATGCCCTTTCGATTAATTATGGTTTCAAAAACATAATAATTAGTATTCATGTCGAAAAATCGTTCTTTAATATACTGCGCACCCGAAATCCTGTAGTATTATAAACATCGTATAGTCGAAATCATAATGTTTTTTCTTGAGCTCAAGTCCACCGCGTGCCGCACTTGGGTAGTAAATATTTAGAATCTTTATTCAAAGCCCTTTCGATATATAATGGTTTCGAAAACATACATTTTAGTGTTCATGCCGAAAAATCGCTCATAATTACACCACACACCCGAAATCCTGTAGTATAGTAAACATCGTATAGTTTAAATCATATTGTTTTTCTAGAGCTCAAGTCCACCGCGTGCCGCACCTGGGTAAGTACATATTATGAATCTTTATTCAAAGCCCTTTCGATAAATAATGGTTTCAAAAACATACATTTTAGTGTACATGCCGAAAAATCGCTAATAAATACACCATGCACCCGAAATCCTGTAGTATCGTAAACATCGTATGGTCGAAATCATATTGTTTTTCTAGAGCTCAAGTCCACCGCGTGCCGCATTTGGGTTGTACATATTTTGAATCTTAATTAGATGCCCTTTCGATTAATAATGGTTTCGAAATATAATTTTTAGTGATCATGCCAAAAAATCACTCTTAAATTTACCGCGCACCCGTAATCCTGCAGTATCGTAAACATCGCATAGTTAAAATAATATTTTTTTTCTAGAGCTCAAGTCCACCGCATGCTTCACTTGGGTAGTACATTATTAAATGCCCTTTCGATTAATAATGGTTTCAAAAAACATAATAATTAGTGTTCATGCCGAAAAATCGCTCTTAAATGCACCGCGCACAAGAAATCCTGTAGTATCGTAAACATCGTATAGATTAAACCATATTGTTTTTCTAGAGCTCAAGTCCACCGCGTGCCGCACGTGGGTAGTACATATTATGAATCTTTATGAAATGCCATTTCGATTAAAAATAGTTTTCAAAAACATAATTTTTAGTGTTCATGCCGAAAAATCGCTCTTAAATATACTGCGCACCCGAAATCCTGTAGTATTGTAAACATCGTATAGTCGAAATCATAATGTTTTTTCTAGAGCTCAAGTCCACCGCGTGCCGCACTTGGGTAGTAAATATTTAGAATCTTTAATCAATGCCCTTTCGATAAATAATGGTTTCGAAAACATACATTTTAGTGTTCATGCCGAAAAATCGCTCTTAAATTCACCGTGCACCCGAAATCCTGTAGTATTGTAAACATCGTATAGGTTAAATAATATTGTTTTTCTAGAGCTCATGTCCACCCACGTGCCACATTTTGGTTAGTACATATTATGAATCTTTATAAATGCCCCTTTCGATTAAAAATGGTTTCGAAACTAAAATTTTTAGTGTTTATTCCGAAAAATCGCTCTTAAATTCACTGTGCACCCCGAAATAATGTAGTATTGTAAACATCGTATAGGTTAAATAATATTGTTTTTCTAGAGCTCAAATCCACCGCGTGCCGCACGTGGGTAGTACATATTTTCAATCTTTATTAAATGCCCTTTCGATTAATTATGGTTTCAAAAACATAATAATTAGTGTTCATGTCGAAAAATCGTTCTTAAATATACTGCGCACCCGAAATCCTGTAGTATTGTAAACATCGTATAGTCGAAATCATAATGTTTTTCTAGAGCTCAAGTCCACCGCGTGCCGCACGTGGGTACTACTTATTATGAATCTTTATGAAATGCCATTTCGATTAAAAATGGTTTCAAAAACATAATTTTTAGTGTTCATGCCGAAAAATCGCTCTTAAATACACCGCGCACACCGAAATCCTGTAGTATTGTAAACATCGTATAGGTTAAATAATATTGTTTTTCTAGAGCTCAAATCCACCGCGTGCCGCACGTGGGTAGTACATATTATAAATCTTTATGAAAATGCCATTTCGATTAAAAATAGTTTCAAAAACATAATTTTAGTGTTCATGCCGAAAAATCGTTCTTAAATATACTGTGCAACCCGAAATCCTGTAGTATCGTCAACATCGTATGGTCGAAATCATATTGTTTTTTCTAGAGCTCAAGTCCACCGCATGCTTCACTTGGGTCGTACATTATTAAATGCAATTTCGAATAATAATGGTTTCAAAAAACATAATAATTAGTGTTCATGCCGAAGAATCGCTCTTAAATACACCACACACAAGAAATCCTGTAGTATCGTAAACATCGTATACTCAAAATCATATTGTTTTTTAAGAGCTCTAGTCCACCAAGTATCGCACTTGGGTAATACATATTATGAATCTTTATTCAAAGCCCTTTCGATAAATAATGGTTTCAAAAACATACATTTTAGTGTTCATGCCGAAAAATCGCTAATAAATACACCATGCACCCGAAATCCTGTAGTATCGTAAACATCGTATGGTCGAAATCATATTGTTTTTCTAGAGCTCAAGTCCACCGCGTGCCGCATTTGGGTTGTACATATTTTGAATCTTAATTAGATGCCCTTTCGATTAATAATGGTTTCGAAATATAATTTTTAGTGATCATGCCAAAAAATCACTCTTAAATTTACCGCGCACCCCGTAATCCTGCAGTATCGTAAACATCGCATAGTTAAAATAATATTTTTTTTTCTAGAGCTCAAGTCCACCGCATGCTTCACTTGGGTAGTACATTATTAAATGCCCTTTCGATTAATAATGGTTTCAAAAAACATAATAATTAGTGTTCATGCCGAAAAATCGCTCTTAAATGCACCGCGCACAAGAAATCCTGTAGTATCGTAAACATCGTATAGTTTCAACCATATTGTTTTTCTAGAGCTCAAGTCCACCGCGTGCCGCACGTGGGTAGTACATATTATGAATCTTTATGAAATGCCATTTCGATAAATAATGGTTTCGAAAACATACATTTTAGTGTTCATGCCGTTAAATCGCTCATAAATACACCACACACCCGAAATCCTGTAGTATAGTAAACATCGTATAGTCGAAATCATAATGTTTTTCTAGAGCTCAAGTCCACCGCGTGCCGCACTTGGGTAGTAAATATTTAGAATCTTTAATCAATGCCCTTTCGATAAATAATGGTTTCGAAAACATACATTTTAGTGTTCATGCCGAAAAATCGCTCTTAAATTCACCGTGCACCCGAAATCCTGTAGTATTGTAAACATCGTATAGGTTAAATAATATTGTTTTTCTAAGCTCATGTCCACCACGTGCCGCATTTTGGTAGTACATATTATGAATCTTTATAAATGCCCTTTCGATTAAAAATGGTTTCGAAACTAAAATTTTTAGTGTTTATTCCGAAAAATCGCTCTTAAATTCACTGTGCACCCGAAATAATGTAGTATTGTAAACATCGTATAGGTTAAATAATATTGTTTTTCTAGAGCTCAAATCCACCGCGTGCTGCACTTGGGTAGTACATATTTTCAATCTTTATTAAATGCCCTTTCGATTAATTATGGTTTCAAAAACATAATAATTAGTGTTCATGTCGAAAAATCGTTCTTAAATATACTGCGCACCCGAAATCCTGTAGTATTGTAAACATCGTATAGTCGAAATCATAATGTTTTTCTAGAGCTCAAGTCCACCGCGTGCCGCACTTGGGTAATAAATATTTAGAATCTTTATTCAAAGCCTCTTCGATCAATAAAGGTTTCGAAAACATAAATTTTAGTGTTCATGCCTAAAAATTGCTCATAAATACACCATGCACCCGAGATCCTGTAATATCGTAAACATCGTATAGTTTAAACCATATTGTTTTTTCTAGAGCTCAAGTCCACCGCGTGCCGCATGTGGGTAGTACATATTATGAATCTTTATGAAATGCCATTTCGATAAATAATGGTTTCGAAAACATACATTTTAGTGTTCATGCCGTTAAATCGCTCATAAATACACCACACACCCGAAATCCTGTAGTATCGTAAACATCGTATAGTTTAAATCAAATTGTTTTTCTAGAGCTCAAGTCCACCGCGTGCCGCACGTGGGTAGTACATATTATGAATCTTTATGAAATGCCATTTCGATTAAAAATAGTTTCAAAAACATAATTTTATTGTTCATTGCCGAAAAATCGTTCTTAAATATCCTGCGCACCCGAAATCCTGTAGTATTGTAAACATCGTAGAATCGAAATCATAATGTTTTTCTAGAGCTCAAGTCCACCGCGTGCCGCACTTGGGTAGTAAATATTTAGAATCTTTATTCAAAGGCTTTTCGATAAATAATGGTTTCGAAAACATAAATTTTAGTGTTCATGCCGAAAAATCGCTCATAAATACACCATGCACCCGAAATCCTGTTTATCGTAAACATCGTATAGTTTAAACCATATTGTTTTTCTAGAGCTCAAGTCCACCGCGTGCCGCACGTGGGTAGTACATATTATGAATCTTTATTAAATGCCCTTTCGATTAAAATTGGTTTCAAAACCAAAATGTTTAGTGTTTATGCCAAAAAATCGCTCTTAAATTTACCGCGCACCCCGTAATCCTGCAGTATCGTAAACATCGTATACTCAAAATCATATTGTTTTTTTAGATCTCTAGTCCACCGTGTACCGCACTTGGGTAATACATATTATGAATCTTTATTAAATGGCCTTTCAATTAAAAATGGGTTCAAAACCAAAATGTTTAGTTTTCATGCCGAAAAATCGCTCATAAATACACCACGCACCCGAAATCCTGTAGTATCGTAAACATCGTATAGTCGAAATCATAATGTTTTTTCTAGAGCTCAAATCCACCACGTGCCGCACTTGGGTAGTACATTATCAAATGCCCTTTCGATTAATAATGGTATCAAAACACATAATAATTAGTGTTCATGCCGAAAAATCGCTCTTAAATACACCGCGCACCCGAAATCCTGTAGTATCGTAAACATCGTATGGTCGAAATCATATTGTTTTTCTAGAGCTCAAGTCCACCGCGTGCTGCATTTGGGTTGTACATATTTTGAATCTTTATAAATGCCCTTTCGATTAAAAATGGTTTCGAAACTAAAATTTTTAGTGTTTATGCCGAAAAATCGCTCTTAAATTCACTGTGCACCCGAAATAATGTAGTATTGTAAACATCGTATAGGTTAAATAATATTGTTTTTCTAGAGCTCATGTCCACCACGTGCCGCATTTTGGTAGTACATATTATGAATCTTTATTAAATGCCCTTTCGATTAAAAATGGTTTCGAACTTAAATTTTTAGTGTTTATGCCGAAAAATCGCTCTTAAATTCACCGTGCACCCGAAATCCTGTAGTATTGTAAATATCGTATAGGTTAAATAATATTGTTTTTCTAGAGCTCATGTCCACCACGTGCCGCATTTTGGTAGTACATATTATGAATCTTTATAAATGCCCTTTCGATTAAAAATGGTTTCGAAACTAAAATTTTTAGTGTTTATGCCGAAAAATCGCTCTTAAATTCACTGTGCACCCGAAATAATGTAGTATTGTAAACATCGTATAGGTTAAATAATATTGTTTTTCTAGAGCTCAAATCCACCGCGTGCTGCACTTGGGTAGTACATATTTTCAATCTTTATTAAATGCCCTTTCGATTAATTATGGTTTCAAAAACATAATAATTAGTGTTCATGTCGAAAAATCGTTCTTAAATATACTGCGCACCCGAAATCCTGTAGTATTGTAAACATCGTATAGTCGAAATCATAATGTTTTTCTTGAGCTCAAGTCCACTGCGTGCCGCACTTGGGTAGTAAATATTTAGAATCTTTATTCAAAGCCCTTTCGATAAATAATGGTTTCGAAAACATAAATTTTAGTGTTCATGCTGAAAAATCGCTCATAAATACATCACGCACCCGAAATCCTGTAGTATCGTAAACATCGTATAGTTTAAATCATATTGTTTTTTTAGAGCTCAAGTCCACCGCGTGCCGTACGTGGGTAGTACTTATTAAGAATCTTTATGAAATGCCATTTCGATTAAAAATGGTTTCAAAAACATAATTTTTAGTGTTCATGCCGAAAAATCGCTCTTAAATACACCGCGCACCCGTAATCCTGTAGTATCGTAAACATCGTATAGTTAAAATCGTATTGTCTCTCTAGAGCTCAAGTCCACCACGTGCCGCATTTGGGTAGTACATATTATGAATCTTTATTGAATGCCCTTTCGATTAAAAATGGTTTCGAACTTAAATTTTTAGTGTTTATGCCGAAAAATTGCTCTTAAATTCACCGTGCACCCGAAATCCTGTAGTATTGTTAATATCGTATAGGTTAAATCATAATGTTTTTCTAGAGCTCAAGTCCACCACGTGCCGCACTTGGGTAGTAAATATTTAGAATCTTTATTCAAAGCCTCTTCGATAAATAAAGGTTTCGAAAACATAAATTTTAGTGTTCATGCCGAAAAATCGCTCATAAATACACCATGCACCCGAGATCCTGTAATATCGTAAACATCGTATAGTTTAAACCATATTGTTTTTCTAGAGCTCAAGTCCACCGCGTGCCGCATGTGGGTAGTACATATTATGAATCTTTATGAAATGCCATTTCGATAAATAATGGTTTCGAAAACATACATTTTAGTGTTCATGCCGAAAAATCGCTCATAAATACACCACACACCCGAAATCCTGTAGTATAGTAAACATCGTATAGTTTAAATCAAATTGTTTTTCTAGAGCTCAAGTCCACCGCGTGCCGCACGTGGGTAGTACATATTATAAATCTTTATGAAATGCCATTCCGATTAAAAATAGTTTCAAAAACATAATTTTATTGTTCATGCCGAAAAATCGTTCTTAAATATCCTGCGCACCCGAAATCCTGTAGTATTGTAAACATCGTAGAGTCGAAATCATAATGTTTTTCTAGAGCTCAAGTCCACTGCGTGCCGCACTTGGGTAGTAAATATTTAGAATCTTTATTCAAAGGCTTTTCGATAAATAATGGTTTTGAAAACATAAATTTTAGTGTTCATGCCGAAAAATCGCTCATAAATACACCATGCACCCGAAATCCTGTTTATCGTAAACATCGTATAGTTTAAACCATATTGTTTTTCTAGAGCTCAAGTCCACCGCGTGCCGCACGTGGGTAGTACATATTATGAATCTTTATTAAATGCCCTTTCGATTAAAATTGGTTTCAAAACCAAAATGTTTAGTGTTTATGCCAAAAAATCGCTCTTAAATTTACCGCGCACCCGTAATCCTGCAGTATCGTAAACATCGTATACTCAAAATCATATTGTTTTTTTAGATCTCTAGTCCACCGTGTACCGCACTTGGGTAATACATATTATGAATCTTTATTAAATGGCCTTTCAATTAAAAATGGGTTCAAAACCAAAATGTTTAGTGTTCATGCCGAAAAATCGCTCATAAATACACCACGCACCCGAAATCCTGTAGTATCGTAAACATCGTATAGTCGAAATCATAATGTTTTTCTAGAGCTCAAATCCACCACGTGCCGCACTTGGGTAGTACATTATCAAATGCCTTTTCGATTAATAATGGTATCAAAACACATAATAATTAGTGTTCATGCCGAAAAATCGCTCTTAAATACACCGCGCACAAGAAATCCTGTAGTATCTTAAACATCGTATGGTCGAAATCATATTGTTTTTCTAGAGCTCAAGTCCACCGCGTGCTGCATTTGGGTTGTACATATTTTGAATCTTAATTAAATGCCCTTTCAATTTATAATGGTTTCGATATATAATTTTTAGTGATCATGCCAAAAAATCACTCTTAAATTTACCGCGCACCCGTAATCCTGCAGTATCGTAAACATCGCATAGTTAAAATAATATTTTTTTTCTAGAGCTCAAGTGCACTGCATGCTTTACTTGGGTAGTAAATTATTAAATGCCCTTTCGATTAATAATGGTTTCAAAAAACATAATAATTAGTGTTCATGCCGAAAAATTGCTCTTAAATACACCGCGCACAAGAAATCCTGTAGTATTGTAAACATCGTATAGGTTAAATAATATTGTTTTTCTAGAGCTCAAATACACCGCGTGCTGCACTTGGGTAGTACATATTTTCAATCTTTATTAAATGCCCTTTCGATTAATTATGGTTTCAAAAACATAATAATTAGTGTTCATGTCGAAAAATCGTTCTTAAATATACTGCGCACCCGAAATCTGGTAGTATTGTAAACATCGTATAGTCGAAATCATAATGTTTATCTTGAGCTCAAGTCCACTGCGTGCCGCACTTGGGTAGTAAATATTTAGAATCTTTATTCAAAGCCCTTTCGATAAATAATGGTTTCGAAAACATAAATTTTAGTGTTCATGCTGAAAAATCGCTCATAAATACATCACGCACCCGAAATCCTGTAGTATCGTAAACATCGTATAGTCGAAATCATAATGTTTATCTTGAGCTCAAACCCACCGCGTGCCGTACGTGGGTAGTACTTATTAAGAATCTTTATGAAATGCCATTTCGATTAAAAATGGTTTCAAAAACATAATTTTTAGTGTTCATGCCGAAAAATCGCTCTTAAATACACCGCGCACCCGAAATCCTGTAGTATCGTAAACATCGTATAGTTAAAATCGTATTGTCTCTCTAGAGCTCAAGTCCACCACGTGCCGCATTTGGGTAGTACATATTATGAATCTTTATTAAATGCCCTTTCGATTAAAAATGGTTTCGAACTTAAATTTTTAGTGTTTATGCCGAAAAAATCACTCTTAAATTCACCGTGCACCCGAAATCCTGTAGTATTGTAAACATCGTATAGGTTAAATAATATTGTTTTTCTAGAGCTCATGTCCACCACGTGCCGCATTTTGGTAGTACATATTATGAATCTTTATAAATGCCCTTTCGATTAAAAATGGTTTCGAAACTAAAATTTTTAGTGTTCATGCCGAAAAATCGCTCTTAAATACACCGCGCACCCGAAATCTTGTAGTATCGTAAACATCGTATAGTTAAAATCGTATTGTCTCTCTAGAGCTCAAGTCCACCACGTGCCGCATTTGGGTAGTACATATTATGAATCTTTATTAAATGCCCGTTCGATTAAAAATGGTTTCGAACTTAAATTTTTAGTGTTTATGTCGAAAAATCGCTCTTAAATTCACTGTGCACCCGAAATAATGTAGTATTGTAAACATCGTATAGGTTAAATAATATTGTTTTTCTAGAGCTCAAATCCACCGCGTGCTGCACTTGGGTAGTACATATTTTCAATCTTTATTAAATGCCCTTTCGATTAATTATGGTTTCAAAAACATAATAATTAGTGTTCATGTCGAAAAATCGTTCTTAAATATACTGCGCACCCGAAATCCTGTAGTATTGTAAACATCGTATAGTCGAAATCATAATGTTTTTCTTGAGCTCAAGTCCACCGCGTGCCGCACTTGGGTAGTAAATATTTAGAATCTTTATTCAAAGCTCTTTCGATAAATAATGGTTTCGAAAACATAAATTTTAGTGTTCATGCTGAAAAATCGCTCATAAATACACCACGCACCCGAAATCCTGTAGTATCGTAAACATCGTATAGTTTAAATCATATTGTTTTTCTAGAGCTCAAGTCCACCGCGTGCCGTACGTGGGTAGTACTTATTAAGAATCTTTATGAAATGCCATTTCGATTAAAAATGGTTTCAAAAACATAATTTTTAGTGTTCATGCCGAAAAATCGCTCTTAAATACATCGCGCACCCGAAATCCTGTAGTATCGTAAACATCGTATAGTTAAAATCGTATTGTCTCTCTAGAGCTCAAGTCCACCACGTGCCGCATTTGGGTAGTACATATTATGAATCTTTATTAAATGCCCTTTCGATTAAAAATGGTTTCGAACTTAAATTTCTAGTGTTTATGCCGAAAAATTGCTCTTAAATTCACCGTGCACCCGAAATCCTGTAGTATTGTAAATATCGTATAGGTTAAATCATAATGTTTTTCTAGAGCTCAAGTCCACCACGTACCGCACTTGGGTAGTAAATATTTAGAATCTTTATTCAAAGCCTTTTCGATAAATAATGGTTTCGAAAACATAAATTTTAGTGTTCATGCCGAAAAATCGCTCATAAATACACCATGCACCCGATATCCTGTAATATCGTAAACATCGTATAGTTTAAACCATATTGTTTTTCTAGAGCTCAAGTCCACCGCGTGCCGCACTTGGGTAGTACATATTATGAATCTTTATGAAATGCCATTTCGAATAAAAATAGTTTCAAAAACATCATTTTTAGTGTTCATGCCGAAAAATCGCTCTTAAATATACTGCGCACCCGAAATCCTGTAGTATTGTAAACATCGTATAATCGAAATCATAATGTTTTTCTAGAGCTCAAGTCCACCGCGTGCCGCACTTGGGTAGTAAATATTTAGAATCTTTATTCAAAGCCCTTTCGATAAATAATGGTTTCGAAAACATACATTTTAGTGTTCATGCCGAAAAATCGCTCATAAATACACCACACACCCGAAATCCTGTAGTATAGTAAACATCGTATAGTTTAAATCATATTGTTTTTCTAGAGCTCAAGTCCACCGCGTGCCGTACGTGGGTAGTACTTATTAAGAATCTTTATGAAATGCCATTTCGATTAAAAATGGTTTCAAAAACATAATTTTTAGTGTTCATGCCGAAAAATCGCTCTTAAATACACCGCGCACCCGAAATCCTGTAGTATCGTAAACATCGTATAGTTAAAATCGTATTGTCTCTCTAGAGCTCAAGTCCACCACGTGCCGCATTTGGGTAGTACATATTATGAATCTTTATTAAATGCCCTTTCGATTAAAAATGGTTTCGAACTTAAATTTCTAGTGTTTATGCCGAAAAATTGCTCTTAAATTCACCGTGCACCCGAAATCCTGTAGTATTGTAAATATCGTATAGGTTAAATCATAATGTTTTTCTAGAGCTCAAGTCCACCACGTGCCGCACTTGGGTAGTAAATATTTAGAATCTTTATTCAAAGCCTTTTCGATAAATAATGGTTTCGAAAACATAAATTTTAGTGTTCATGCCGAAAAATCGCTCATAAATACACCATGCACCCGATATCCTGTAATATCGTAAACATCGTATAGTTTAAACCATATTGTTTTTCTAGAGCTCAAGTCCACCGCGTGCCGCACTTGGGTAGTACATATTATGAATCTTTATGAAATGCCATTTCGAATAAAAATAGTTTCAAAAACATAATTTTTAGTGTTCATGCCGAAAAATCGCTCTTAAATATACTGCGCACCCGAAATCCTGTAGTATTGTAAACATCGTATAATCGAAATCATAATGTTTTTCTAGAGCTCAAGTCCACCGCGTGCCGCACTTGGGTAGTAAATATTTAGAATCTTTATTCAAAGCCCTTTCGATAAATAATGGTTTCGAAAACATACATTTTAGTGTTCATGCCGAAAAATCGCTCATAAATACACCACACACCCGAAATCCTGTAGTATAGTAAACATCGTATAGTTTAAATCAAATTGTTTTTCTAGAGCTCAAGTCCACTGCGTGCTGCACGTGGGTAGTACATATTATAAATCTTTATGAAATGCCATTTCGATTAAAAATAGTTTCAAAAACATAATTTTATTGTTCATGCCGAAAAATCGTTCTTAAATATCCTGCGCACCCGAAATCCTGTAGTATTGTAAACATCGTAGAGTCGAAATCATAATGTTTTTCTAGAGCTCAAGTCCACCGCGTGCCGCACGTGGGTAGTAAATATTTAGAATCTTTATTCAAAGGCTTTTCGATAAATAATGGTTTCGAAAACATAAATTTTAGTGTTCATGCCGAAAAATTGCTCATAAATACACCACGCACCCGAAATCCTGTAGTATCGTCAACATCGTATAGTTTAAATCATATTGTTTTTCTAGAGCTCAAATCCACCGCGTGCTGCACTTGGGTAGTACATATTTTCAATCTTTATTAAATGCCCTTTCGATTAATTATGGTTTCAAAATATAATAATTAGTGTTCATGTCGAAAAATCGTTCTTAAATATACTGCGCACCCGAAATCCTGTAGTATTGTAAACATCGTATAGTCGAAATCATAATGTTTTTCTTGAGCTCAAGTCCACCGCGTGCCGCACTTGGGTAGTAAATATTTAGAATCTTTATTCAAAGCCCTTTCGATAAATAATGGTTTCGAAAACATACATTTTAGTGTTCATGCCGAAAAATCGATCATAAATACACCATGCACCCGAGATCCTGTAATATCGTTAACATCGTATAGTTTAAACCATATTGTTTTTCTAGAGCTCAAGTCCACCGCGTGCCGCACGTAGGTAGTACATATTATGAATCTTTATGAAATGCCATTTCGATTAAAAATAGTTTCAAAAACATAATTTTTAGTGTTCATGCCGAAAAATCGCTCATAAATACACTATGCACCCGAAATCCTGTAGTATCGTAAACATCGTATAGTTTAAATCATATTGTTTGTCTAGAGCTCAAGTCCACCGCGTGCCGCATTTGGGTTGTACATATTTTGAATCTTCATTAAATGCCCTTTCGATTTATAATGGTTTCGAAATATAATTTTTAGTGTTCATGCCGAAAAATCGCTCTTAAATACACCGCGCACAAGAAATCCTGTAGTATCGTAAACATCGTATACTCAAAATCATATTGTTTTTTTAGAGCTGTAGTCCACCACGTACCGCACTTGGGTAATACATATTATGAATCTTTATTAAATGCCCTTTCGATTAAAAATGGTTTCGAAATCAATATTTTTAGTGTTTATGCCGAAAAATCGCTCTTAAATTCACCGTGCACCCGAAATCCTGTAGTATTGTAAACATCGTATAGGTTAAATAATATTGTTTTTCTAGAGCTCATGTCCACCACGTGCCGCATTTTGGTAGTACATATTATGAATCTTTATTAAATGCCCTTTCGATTAAAAATGGTTTCGAACTTAAATTTTTAGTGTTTATGCCGAAAAATCGCTCTTAAATTCACCGTGCACCCGAAATCCTGTAGTATTGTAAATATCGTATAGGTTAAATCATAATGTTTTTCTAGAGCTCAAGTCCACCACGTGCCGCACTTGGGTAGTAAATATTTAGAATCTTTATTCAAAGCCTTTTCGATAAATAATGGTTTCGAAAACATAAATTTTAGTGTTCATGCCGAAAAATCGCTCATAAATACACCATGCATCCGAGATCCTGTAATATCGTAAACATCGTATAGTTTAAACCATATTGTTTTTCTAGAGCTCAAGTCCACCGCGTGCCGCACGTGGGTAGTACATATTATGAATCTTTATGAAATGCCATTTCGATTAAAAATGGTTTCGAACTTAAATTTTTAGTGTTTATGCCGAAAAATCGCTCTTAAATTCACTGTGCACCCGAAATCCTGTAGTATTGTAAATATCGTATAGTCGAAATCATAATGTTTTTCTAGAGCTCAAATCCACCGCGTGCTGCACTTGGGTAGTACATATTATGAATCTTTATAAATGCCCTTTCGATTAAAAATGGTTTCGAACTTAAATTTTTAGTGTTTATGCCGAAAAATCGCTCTTAAATTCACTGTGCACCCGAAATCCTGTAGTATTGTAAACATCGTATAGGTTAAATAATATTGTTTTTCTAGATCTCATGTCCACCACGTGCCGCATTTTGGTAGTACATATTATGAATCTTTATAAATGCCCTTTCGATTAAAAATGGTTTCGAAACTAAAATTTTTAGTGTTTATGCCGAAAAATCGCTCTTAAATTCACTGTGCACCCGAAATAATGTAGTATTGTAAACATCGTATAGGTTAAATAATATTGTTTTTCTAGAGCTCAAATCCACCGCGTGCTGCACTTGGGTAGTACATATTTTCAATCTTTATTAAATGCCCTTTCGATTAATTATGGTTTCAAAAACATAATAATTAGTATTCACGTCGAAAAATCGTTCTTTAATATACTGCGCACCCGAAATCCTGTAGTATTATAAACATCGTATAGTCGAAATCATAATGTTTTTCTTGAGCTCAAGTCCACCGCGTGCCGCACTTGGGTAGTAAATATTTAGAATCTTTATTCAAAGCCCTTTCGATAAATAATGGTTTCGAAAACATACATTTTAGTGTTCATGCCGAAAAATCGCTCATAAATACTCCATGCACCCGAGATCCTGTAATATCGTTAACATCGTATAGTTTAAACCATATTGTTTTTCTAGAGCTCAAGTCCACCGCGTGCCGCACGTGGGTAGTACATATTATGAATCTTTATGAAATGCTATTTCGATTAAAAATAGTTTCAAAAACATAATTTTTAGTGTTTATGCCAAAAAATCGCTCTTAAATTTACAGCGCACCCGTAATCCTGCAGTATCGTAAACATCGTATACTCAAAATCATATTGTTTTTTTAGAGCTCTAGTCCACCGTGTACCGCACTTGGGTAATACATATTATGAATCTTTATTAAATGCCCTTTCGATTAAAAATGGTTTCGAACTTAAATTTTTAGTGTTTATGCCGAAAAATCGCTCTTAAATTCACCATGCCCCGAAATCCTGTAGTATTGTAAACATCGTATAGGTTAAATAATATTGTTTTTCTAGAGCTCAAGTCCACCGCGTGCCGCACGTGGGTAGTACATATTATGAATCTTTATGAAATGCCATTTCGATTAAAAATAGTTTCAAAAACATAATTTTATTGTTCATGCCGAAAAATCGTTCTTAAATATCCTGCGCACCCGAAATCCTGTAGTATTGTAAACATCGTAGAGTCGAAATCATAATGTTTTTCTAGTGCTCAAGTCCACTGCGTGCCGCACTTGGGTAGTAAATATTTAGAATCTTTATTCAAAGGCTTTTCGATAAATAATGGTTTCGAAAACATAAATTTTAGTGTTCATGCCGAAAAATCGCTCATAAATACACCATGCACCCGAAATCCTGTTTATCGTAAACATCGTATAGTTTAAACCATATTGTTTTTCTAGAGCTCAAGTCCACCGCGTGCTGCACGTGGGTAGTACATATTATGAATCTTTATTAAATGCCCTTTCGATTAAAATTGGTTTCAAAACCAAAATGTTTAGTGTTTATGCCAAAAAATCGCTCTTAAATTTACCGCGCACCCGTAATCCTGCAGTATCGTAAACATCGTATACTCAAAATCATATTGTTTTTTTAGATCTCTAGTCCACCGTGTACCGCACTTGGGTAATACATATTATGAATCTTTATTAAATGGCCTTTCAATTAAAAATGGGTTCAAAACCAAAATGTTTAGTGTTCATGCCGAAAAATCGCTCATAAATACACCACGCACCCGAAATCCTGTAGTATCGTAAACATCGTATAGTCGAAATCATAATGTTTTTCTAGAGCTCAAATCCACCACGTGCCGCACTTGGGTAGTACATTATCAAATGCCCTTTCGATTAATAATGGTATCAAAATACATAATAATTAGTGTTCATGCCGAAAAATCGCTCTTAAATACACCGCGCACAAGAAATCCTGTAGTATCTTAAACATCGTATGGTCGAAATCATATTGTTTTTCTAGAGCTCAAGTCCACCGCGTGCTGCATTTGGGTTGTACATATTTTGAATCTTAATTAAATGCCCTTTCAATTTATAATGGTTTCGATATATAATTTTTAGTGATCATGCCAAAAAATCACTCTTAAATTTACCACGCACCCGTAATCCTGCAGTATCGTAAACATCGCATAGTTAAAATAATATTTTTTTTCTAGAGCTCAAGTGCACTGCATGCTTTACTTGGGTAGTAAATTATTAAATGCCCTTTCGATTAATAATGGTTTCAAAAAACATAATAATTAGTGTTCATGCCGAAAAATCGCTCTTAAATACACCGCGCACAAGAAATCCTGTAGTATCGTAAACATCGTATACTCAAAATCATATTGTTTTTTTAGAGCTCTAGTCCATCGCTTACTGCACTTGGGTAATACATATTATGAATCTTTATTAAATGCCCTTTCGATTAAAAATGGTTTCGAACTTAAATTGTTAGTGTTTATGCCGAAAAATCGCTCTTAAATTCACCGTGCACCCGAAATCCTGTAGTATTGTAAAC
The DNA here is from genome assembly GCF_019925205.1 of Metopolophium dirhodum. Taxonomy (NCBI): domain Eukaryota; kingdom Metazoa; phylum Arthropoda; class Insecta; order Hemiptera; family Aphididae; genus Metopolophium; species Metopolophium dirhodum. Next base: position 39,776,866 of record NC_083560.1, read on the forward strand.
ATCGTATAGGTTAAATAATATTGATTTTCTAGAGCTCAAATACACCGCGTGCTGCACTTGGGTAGTACATATTTTCAATCTTTATTAAATGCCCTTTCGATTAATTATGGTTTCAAAACCAAAATGTTTAGTGTTTATGCCGAAAAATCGCTCTTAAATTCACCGTGCACCCGAAATCCTGTAGTATTGTAAATATCGTATAGGTTAAATCATAATGTTTTTCTAGAGCTCAAGTCCACCACGTGTAGCACTTGGGTAGTAAATATTTAGAATCTTTATTCAAAGCCTTTTCGATAAATAATGGTTTCGAAAACATAAATTTTAGTGTTCATGCCGAAAAATCGCTCATAAATACACCATGCATCCGAGATCCTGTAATATCGTAAACATCGTATAGTTTAAACCATATTGTTTTTCTAGAGCTCAAGTCCACCGCGTGCCGCACGTGGGTAGTACATATTATGAATCTTTATGGAATGCCATTTCGATTAAAAATAGTTTCAAAAACATAATTTTTAGTGTTCATGCCGAAAAATCACTCTTAAATATACTGCGCACCCGAAATCCTGTAGTATTGTAAATATCGTATAGTCGAAATCATAATGTTTTTCTAGAGCTCAAATCCACCGCGTGCTGCACTTGGGTAGTACATATTATGAATCTTTATAAATGCCCTTTCGATTAAAAATGGTTTCGAACTTAAATTTTTAGTGTTTATGCCGAAAAATCGCTCTTAAATTCACTGTGCACCCGAAATCCTGTAGTATTGTAAACATCGTATAGGTTAAATAATATTGTTTTTCTAGATCTCATGTCCACCACGTGCCGCATTTTGGTAGTACATATTATGAATCTTTATAAATGCCCTTTCGATTAAAAATGGTTTCGAAACTAAAATTTTTAGTGTTTATGCCGAAAAATCGCTCTTAAATTCACTGTGCACCCGAAATAATGTAGTATTGTAAACATCGTATAGGTTAAATAATATTGTTTTCCTAGAGCTCAAATCCACCGCGTGCTGCACTTGGGTAGTACATATTTTCAATCTTTATTAAATGCCCTTTCGATTAATTATGGTTTCAAAAACATAATAATTAGTATTCACGTCGAAAAATCGTTCTTTAATATACTGCGCACCCGAAATCCTGTAGTATTGTAAACATCGTAGAGTCGAAATCATAATGTTTTTCTAGAGCTCAAGTCCACTGCGTGCCGCACTTGGGTAGTAAATATTTAGAATCTTTATTCAAAGGCTTTTCGATAAATAATGGTTTCGAAAACATAAATTTTAGTGTTCATGCCGAAAAATCGCTCATAAATACACCATGCACCCGAAATCCTGTTTATCGTAAACATCGTATAGTTTAAACCATATTGTTTTTCTAGAGCTCAAGTCCACCGCGTGCTGCACGTGGGTAGTACATATTATGAATCTTTATTAAATGCCCTTTCGATTAAAATTGGTTTCAAAACCAAAATGTTTAGTGTTTATGCCAAAAAATCGCTCTTAAATTTACCGCGCACCCGTAATCCTGCAGTATCGTAAACATCGTATACTCAAAATCATATTGTTTTTTTAGATCTCTAGTCCACCGTGTACCGCACTTGGGTAATACATATTATGAATCTTTATTAAATGGCCTTTCAATTAAAAATGGGTTCAAAACCAAAATGTTTAGTGTTCATGCCGAAAAATCGCTCATAAATACACCACGCACCCGAAATCCTGTAGTATCGTAAACATCGTATAGTCGAAATCATAATGTTTTTCTAGAGCTCAAATCCACCACGTGCCGCACTTGGGTAGTACATTATCAAATGCCCTTTCGATTAATAATGGTTTCAAAAAACATAATAATTAGTGTTCATGCCGAAAAATCGCTCTTAAATACACCGCGCACAAGAAATCCTGTAGTATCGTAAACATCGTATACTCAAAATCATATTGTTTTTTTAGAGCTCTAGTCCATCGCTTACTGCACTTGGGTAATACATATTATGAATCTTTATTAAATTCCCTTTCGATTAAAAATGGTTTCGAACTTAAATTGTTAGTGTTTATGCCGAAAAATCGCTCTTAAATTCACCGTGCACCCGAAATCCTGTAGTATTGTAAACATCGTATAGGTTAAATAATATTGATTTTCTAGAGCTCAAATACACCGCGTGCTGCACTTGGGTAGTACATATTTTCAATCTTTATTAAATGCCCTTTCGATTAATTATGGTTTCAAAAACATAATAATTAGTGTTCATGTCGAAAAATCGTTCTTAAATATACTGCGCACCCGAAATCTGGTAGTATTGTAAACATCGTATAGTCGAAATCATAATGTTTATCTTGAGCTCAAGTCCACTGCGTGCCGCACTTGGGTAGTAAATATTTAGAATCTTTATTCAAAGCCCTTTCGATAAATAATGGTTTCGAAAACATAAATTTTAGTGTTCATGCCGAAAAATCGCTCTTAAATACACCGCGCACCCGAAATCCTGTAGTATCGTAAACATCGTATAGTTAAAATCGTATTGTCTCTCTAGAGCTCAAGTCCACCACGTGCCGCATTTGGGTAGTACATATTATGAATCTTTATTAAATGCCCTTTCGATTAAAAATGGTTTCGAACTTAAATTTTCAGTGTTTATGCCGAAAAATCACTCTTAAATTCACCGTGCACCCGAAATCCTGTAGTATTGTAAACATCGTATAGGTTAAATAATATTGTTTTTCTAGAGCTCATGTCCACCACGTGCCGCATTTTGGTAGTACATATTATGAATCTTTATAAATGCTCTTTCGATTAAAAATGGTTTCGAAACTAAAATTTTTAGTGTTCATGCCGAAAAATCGCTCTTAAATACACCGCGCACCCGAAATCTTGTAGTATCGTAAATATCGTATAAATAAAATCGTATTGTCTCTCTAGAGCTCAAGTCCACCACGTGCCGCATTTGGGTAGTACATATTATGAATCTTTATTAAATGCCCGTTCGATTAAAAATGGTTTCGAACTTAAATTTTTAGTGTTTATGCCGAAAAATCGCTCTTAAATTCACTGTGCACCCGAAATAATGTAGTATTGTAAACATCGTATAGGTTAAATAATATTGTTTTTCTAGAGCTCAAATCCACCGCGTGCTGCACTTGGGTAGTACATATTTTCAATCTTTATTAAATGCCCTTTCGATTAATTATGGTTTCAAAAACATAATAATTAGTGTTCATGTCGAAAAATCGTTCTTAAATATACTGCGCACCCGAAATCCTGTAGTATTGTAAACATCGTATAGTCGAAATCATAATGTTTTTCTTGAGCTCAAGTCCACCGCGTGCCGCACTTGGGGAGTAAATATTTAGAATCTTTATTCAAAGCTCTTTCGATAAATAATGGTTTCGAAAACATAAATTTTAGTGTTCATGCTGAAAAATCGCTCATAAATACACCACGCACCCGAAATCCTGTAGTATCGTAAACATCGTATAGTTTAAATCATATTGTTTTTCTAGAGCTCAAGTCCACCGCGTGCCGTACGTGGGTAGTACTTATTAAGAATCTTTATGAAACGCCATTTCGATTAAAAATGGTTTCAAAAACATAATTTTTAGTGTTCATGCCGAAAAATCGCTCTTAAATACACTGCGCACCCGAAATCCTGTAGTATCGTAAACATCGTATAGTTAAAATCGTATTGTCTCTCTAGAGCTCAAGTCCACCACGTGCCGCATTTGGGTAGTACATATTATGAATCTTTATTAAATGCCCTTTCGATTAAAAATGGTTTCGAACTTAAATTTCTAGTGTTTATGCCGAAAAATTGCTCTTAAATTCACCGTGCACCCGAAATCCTGTAGTATTGTAAATATCGTATAGGTTAAATCATAATGTTTTTCTAGAGCTCAAGTCCACCACGTGCCGCACTTGGTAGTAAATATTTAGAATCTTTATTCAAAGCCTTTTCGATAAATAATGATTTCGAAAACATAAATTTTAGTGTTCATGCCGAAAAATCGCTCATAAATACACCATGCACCCGATATCCTGTAATATCGTAAACATCGTATAGTTTAAACCATATTGTTTTTCTAGAGCTCAAGTCCACCGCGTGCCGCACTTGGGTAGTACATTATTAAATGCCCTTTCGATTAATAATGGTTTCAAAAAACATAATAATTAGTGTTCATGCCGAAAAATCGCTCTTAAATACACCGCGCACCCAAAATAATGTAGTATTGTAAACATCGTATAGGTTAAATAATATTGTTTTTCTAGAGCTCAAATCCACCGCGTGCTGCACTTGGGTAGTACATATTTTCAATCTTTATTAAATGCCCTTTCGATTAATTATGGTTTCAAAAACATAATAATTAGTGTTCATGTCGAAAAATCGTTCTTAAATATACTGCGCACCCGAAATCCTGTAGTATTGTAAACATCGTATAGTCGAAATCATAATGTTTTTCTTGAGCTCAAGTCCACCGCGTGCCGCACTTGGGTAGTAAATATTTAGAATCTTTATTCAAAGCCCTTTCGATAAATAATGGTTTCGAAAACATACATTTTAGTGTTCATGCCGAAAAATCGCTCATAAATACACCATGCACCCGAGATCCTGTAATATCGTTAACATCGTATAGTTTAAACCATATTGTTTTTCTAGAGCTCAAGTCCACCGCGTGCCGCACGTAGGTAGTACATATTATGAATCTTTATGAAATGCCATTTCGATTAAAAATAGTTTCAAAAACATAATTTTTAGTGTTCATGCCGAAAAATCGCTCATAAATACACTATGCACCCGAAATCCTGTAGTATCGTAAACATCGTATAGTTTAAATCATATTGTTTTTCTAGAGCTCAAGTCCACCGCGTGCCGCATTTGGGTTGTACATATTTTGAATCTTAATTAAATGCCCTTTCGATTTATAATGGTTTCGAAATATAATTTTTAGTGTTCATGCCGAAAAATCGCTCTTAAATACACCGCGCACAAGAAATCCTGTAGTATCGTAAACATCGTATACTCAAAATCATATTGTTTTTTTAGAGCTGTAGTCCACCACGTACCGCACTTGGGTAATACATATTATGAATCTTTATTAAATGCCCTTTCGATTAAAAATGGTTTCGAAATCAAAATTTTTAGTGTTTATGCCGAAAAATCGCTCTTAAATTCACCGTGCACCCGAAATCCTGTAGTATTGTAAACATCGTATAGGTTAAATAATATTGTTTTTCTAGAGCTCATGTCCACCACGTGCCGCATTTTGGTAGTACATATTATGAATCTTTATAAATGCTCTTTCGATTAAAAATGGTTTCGAAACTAAAATTTTTAGTGTTCATGCCGAAAAATCGCTCTTAAATACACCGCGCACCCGAAATCTTGTAGTATCGTAAACATCGTATAAATAAAATCGTATTGTCTCTCTAGAGCTCAAGTCCACCACGTGCCGCATTTGGGTAGTACATATTATGAATCTTTATTAAATGCCCGTTCGATTAAAAATGGTTTCGAATTTAAATTTTTAGTGTTTATGCCGAAAAATCGCTCTTAAATTCACTGTGCACCCGAAATAATGTAGTATTGTAAACATCGTATAGTTTAAACCATATTGTTTTTCTAGAGCTCAAGTCCACCGCGTGCCGCACTTGGGTAGTACAAATTTTCAATCTTTATTAAATGCCCTTTCGATTAATTATGGTTTCAAAAACATAATAATTAGTGTTCATGTCGAAAAATCGTTCTTAAATATACTGCGCACCCGAAATCCTGTAGTATTGTAAACATCGTATAGTCGAAATCATAATGTTTTTCTTGAGCTCAAGTCCACCGCGTGCCGCACTTGGGGAGTAAATATTTAGAATCTTTATTAAAAGCTCTTTCGATAAATAATGGTTTCGAAAACATAAATTTTAGTGTTCATGCTGAAAAATCGCTCATAAATACACCACGCACCCGAAATCCTGTAGTATCGTAAACATCGTATAGTTTAAATCATATTGTTTTTCTAGAGCTCAAGTCCACCGCGTGCCGTACGTGGGTAGTACTTATTAAGAATCTTTATGAAATGCCATTTCGATTAAAAATGGTTTCAAAAACATAATTTTTAGTGTTCATGCCGAAAAATCGCTCTTAAATACACCGCGCACCCGAAATCCTGTAGTATCGTAAACATCGTATAGTTAAAATCGTATTGTCTCTCTAGAGCTCAAGTCCACCACGTGCCGCATTTGGGTAGTACATATTATGAATCTTTATTAAATGCCCTTTCGATTAAAAATGGTTTCGAACTTAAATTTCTAGTGTTTATGCCGAAAAATTGCTCTTAAATTCACCGTGCACCCGAAATCCTGTAGTATTGTAAATATCGTATAGGTTAAATCATAATGTTTTTCTAGAGCTCAAGTCCACCACGTGCCGCACTTGGGTAGTAAATATTTAGAATCTTTATTCAAAGCCTTTTCGATAAATAATGGTTTCGAAAACATAAATTTTAGTGTTCATGCCGAAAAATCGCTCATAAATACACCATGCACCCGATATCCTGTAATATCGTAAACATCGTATAGTTTAAACCATATTGTTTTTCTAGAGCTCAAGTCCACCGCGTGCCGCACTTGGGTAGTACATATTATGAATCTTTATGAAATGCCATTTCGAATAAAAATAGTTTCAAAAACATAATTTTTAGTGTTCATGCCGAAAAATCGCTCTTAAATATACTGCGCACCCGAAATCCTGTAGTATTGTAAACATCGTATAGTCGAAATCATAATGTTTTTCTAGAGCTCAAGTCCACCGCGTGCCGCACTTGGGTAGTAAATATTTAGAATCTTTATTCAAAGCCCTTTCGATAAATAATGGTTTCGAAAACATACATTTTAGTGTTCATTCCGAAAAATCGCTCTTAAATTCACTGTGCACCCGAAATCCTGTAGTATTGTAAACATCGTATAGGTTAAATAATATTGTTTTTCTAGATCTCATGTCCACCACGTGCCGCATTTTGGTAGTACATATTATGAATCTTTATAAATGCCCTTTCGATTAATTATGGTTTCAAAAACATAATAATTAGTATTCACGTCGAAAAATCGTTCTTTAATATACTGCGCACCCGAAATCCTGTAGTATTATAAACATCGTATAGTCGAAATCATAATGTTTTTCTAGAGCTCAAGTCCACCGCGTGCCGCATTTTGGTTGTACATATTTTGAATCTTAATTAAATGCCCTTTCGATTTATAATGGTTTCGAAATATAATTTTTAGTGTTCATGCCGAAAAATCGCTCTTAAATACACCGCGCACAAGAAATCCTGTAGTATCGTAAACATCGTATACTCAAAATCATATTGTTTTTTTAGAGCTGTAGTCCACCACGTACCGCACTTGGGTAGTAAATATTTAGAATCTTTATTCAAAGCCCTTTCGATAAATAATGGTTTCGAAAACATACAACTTAGTGTTCATGCCGAAAAATCGCTCATAAATACACCACACACCCGAAATCCTGTAGTATAGTAAACATCGTATAGTTTAAATCAAAATGTTTTTCTAGAGCTCAAGTCCACCGCGTGCCGCACTTGGGTAGTACATTATTAAATGCCTTTTCGATTAATAATGGTTTCAAAAAACATAATAATTAGTGTTCATGCCGAAAAATCGCTCTTAAATACACCGCGCACCCGAAATAATGTAGTATTGTAAACATCGTATAGGTTAAATAATATTGTTTTTCTAGAGCTCAAATCCACCGCGTGCTGCACTTGGGTAGTACATATTTTCAATCTTTATTAAATGCCCTTTCGATTAATTATGGTTTCAAAAACATAATAATTAGTGTTCATGTCGAAAAATCGTTCTTAAATATACTGCGCACCCGAAATCCTGTAGTATTGTAAACATCGTATAGTCGAAATCATAATGTTTTTCTTGAGCTCAAGTCCACCGCGTGCCGCACTTGGGTAGTAAATATTTAGAATCTTTATTCAAAGCCCTTTCGATAAATAATGGTTTCGAAAACATACATTTTAGTGTTCATGCCGAAAAATCGCTCATAAATACACCATGCACCCGAGATCCTGTAATATCGTTAACATCGTATAGTTTAAACCATATTGTTTTTCTAGAGCTCAAGTCCACCGCGTGCCGCACGTAGGTAGTACATATTATGAATCTTTATGAAATGCCATTTCGATTAAAAATAGTTTCAAAAACATAATTTTTAGTGTTCATGCCGAAAAATCGCTCATAAATACACTATGCACCCGAAATCCTGTAGTATCGTAAACATCGTATAGTTTAAATCATATTGTTTTTCTAGAGCTCAAGTCCACCGCGTGCCGCATTTGGTTTGTACATATTATGAATCTTTATTAAATGCCCTTTCGATTAAAAATGGTTTCGAAATCAAAATTTTTAGTGTTTATGCCGAAAAATCGCTCTTAAATTCACCGTGCACCCGAAATCCTGTAGTATTGTAAACATCGTATAGGTTAAATAATATTGTTTTTCTAGAGCTCATGTCCACCACGTGCCGCATTTTGGTAGTACATATTATGAATCTTTATTAAATGCCCTTTCGATTAATTATGGTTTCAAAAACATAATAATTAGTATTCATGTCGAAAAATCGTTCTTTAATATACTGCGCACCCGAAATCCTGTAGTATTATAAACATCGTATAGTCGAAATCATAATGTTTTTCTTGAGCTCAAGTCCACCGCGTGCCGCACTTGGGTAGTAAATATTTAGAATCTTTATTCAAAGCCTTTTCGATAAATAATGGTTTCGAAAACATAAATTTTAGTGTTCATGCTGAAAAAACGCTCATAAATACACCATGCATCCGAGATCCTGTAATATCGTAAACATCGTATAGTTTAAACCATATTGTTTTTCTAGAGCTCAAGTCCACCGCGTGCCGCACGTGGGTAGTACATATTATGAATCTTTATGAAATGCCATTTCGATTAAAAATAGTTTCAAAAACATAATTTTTAGTGTTCATGCCGAAAAATCACTCTTAAATATACTGCGCACCCGAAATCCTGTAGTATTGTAAATATCGTATAGTCGAAATCATAATGTTTTTCTAGAGCTCAAATCCACCGCGTGCTGCACTTGGGTAGTACATATTATGAATCTTTATAAATGCCCTTTCGATTAAAAATGGTTTCAAACTTAAATTTTTAGTGTTTATGCCGAAAAATCGCTCTTAAATTCACTGTGCACCCGAAATCCTGTAGTATTGTAAACATCGTATAGGTTAAATAATATTGTTTTTCTAGATCTCATGTCCACCACGTGCCGCATTTTGGTAGTACATATTATGAATCTTTATAAATGCCCTTTCGATTAAAAATGGTTTCGAAACTAAAATTTTTAGTGTTTATGCCGAAAAATCGCTCTTAAATTCACTGTGCACCCGAAATAATGTAGTATTGTAAACATCGTATAGGTTAAATAATATTGTTTTTCTAGAGCTCAAATCCACCGCGTGCTGCACTTGGGTAGTACATATTTTCAATCTTTATTAAATGCCCTTTCGATTAATTATGGTTTCAAAAACATAATAATTAGTATTCATGTCGAAAAATCGTTCTTTAATATACTGCGCACCCGAAATCCTGTAGTATTATAAACATCGTATAGTCGAAATCATAATGTTTTTCTTGAGCTCAAGTCCACCGCGTGCCGCACTTGGGTAGTAAATATTTAGAATCTTTATTCAAAGCCCTTTCGATAAATAATGGTTTCGAAAACATAAATTTTAGTGTTCATGCTGAAAAAACGCTCATAAATACACCACGCACCCGAAATCCTGTAGTATCGTAAACATCGTATAGTTTAAACCATATTGTTTTTCTAGAGCTCAAGTCCACCGCGTGCCGCACGTGGGTAGTACATATTATGAATCTTTATGAAATGCCATTTCGATTAAAAATAGTTTCAAAAACATAATTTTTAGTGTTTATGCCAAAAAATCGCTCTTAAATTTACCGCGCACCCGTAATCCTGCAGTATCGTAAACATCGTATACTCAAAATCATATTGTTTTTTTAGAGCTCTAGTCCACCGTGTACCGCACTTGGGTAATACATATTATGAATCTTTATTAAATGCCCTTTCGATTAAAAATTGTTTCGAACTTAAATTTTTAGTGTTTATGCCGAAAAATCGCTCTTAAATTCACCATGCCCCGAAATCCTGTAGTATTGTAAACATCGTATAGGTTAAATAATATTGTTTTTCTAGAGCTCAAGTCCACCGCGTGCCGCACGTGGGAAGTACATATTATGAATCTTTATGAAATGCCATTTCGATTAAAAATAGTTTCAAAAACATAATTTTTAGTGTTCATGCCGAAAAATCGCTCTTAAATTCACCGTGCACCTGAAATCCTGTAGTATTGTAAACATCGTATAGGTTAAATAATATTGTTTTTCTAGAGCTCATGTCCACCACGTGCCGCATTTTGGTAGTACATATTATGAATCTTTATAAATGCCCTTTCGATTAAAAATGGTTTCGAAACTAAAATTTTTAGTGTTTATGCCGAAAAATCGCTCTTAAATTCACTGTGCACCCGAAATAATGTAGTATTGTAAACATCGTATAGGTTAAATCGTATTGTCTCTCTAGAGCTCAAGTCCACCACGTGCCGCATTTGGGTAGTACATATTATGAATCTTTATTAAATGCCCTTTCGATTAAAAATGGTTTCGTACTTAAATTTTTAGTGTTTATGCCGAAAAATCGCTCTTAAATTCACCGTGCACCCGAAATCCTGTAGTATTGTAAATATCGTATATGTTAAATCATAATGTTTTTCTAGAGCTCAAGTCCACCACGTGCCGCACTTGGGTAGTAAATATTTAGAATCTTTATTCAAAGCCTTTTCGATAAATAATGGTTTCGAAAACATAAATTTTAGTGTTCATGCCGAAAAATCGCTCATAAATACACCATGCATCCGAGATCCTGTAATATCGTAAACATCGTATAGTTTAAACCATATTGTTTTTCTAGAGCTCAAGTCCACCGCGTGCCGCACGTGGGTAGTACATATTATGAATCTTTATGAAATGCCATTTCGATTAAAAATAGTTTCAAAAACATAATTTTATTATTCATGCCGAAAAATCGTTCTTTAATATACTGCGCACCCGAAATCCTGTAGTATTATAAACATCGTATAGTCGAAATCATAATGTTTTTCTTGAGCTCAAGTCCACCGCATGCCGCACTTGGGTAGTAAATATTTAGAATCTTTATTCAAAGCCCTTTCGATAATTAATGGTTTCGAAAACATAAATTTTAGTGTTCATGCTGAAAAAACGCTCATAAATACACCACGCACCCGAAATCCTGTAGTATCGTAAACATCGTATAGTTTAAACCATATTGTTTTTCTAGAGCTCAAGTCCACCGCGTGCCGCACGTGGGTAGTACATATTATGAATCTTTATGAAATGCCATTTCGATTAAAAATAGTTTCAAAAACATAATTTTTAGTGTTTATGCCGAAAAATCGCTCTTAAATTCACCATGCCCCGAAATCCTGTAGTATTGTAAACATCGTATAGGTTAAATAATATTGTTTTTCTAGAGCTCAAGTCCACCGCGTGCCGCACGTGGGTAGTACATATTATGAATCTTTATGAAATGCCATTTCGATTAAAAATAGTTTCAAAAACATAATTTTTAGTGTTCATGCCGAAAAATCGCTCTTAAATTCACTGTGCACCCGAAATCCTGTAGTATTGTAAACATCGTATAGGTTAAATAATATTGTTTTTCTAGAGCTCATGTCCACCACGTGCCGCATTTTGGTAGTACATATTATGAATCTTTATAAATGCCCTTTTGATTAAAAATGGTTTCGAAACTAAAATTTTTAGTGTTTATGCCGAAAAATCGCTCTTAAATTCACTGTGCACCCGAAATAATGTAGTATTGTAAACATCGTATAGTTTAAATCATATTGTTTTTCTAGAGCTCAAGTCCACCGCGTGCCGCACGTGGGTAGTACATATTATAAATCTTTATGAAATGCCATTTCGATTAAAAATAGTTTCAAAAACATAATTTTATTGTTCATGCCGAAAAATCGTTCTTAAATATCCTGCGCACCCAAAATCCTGTAGTATTGTAAACATCGTAGAGTCGAAATCATAATGTTTTTCTAGATCTCTAGTCCACCGTGTACCGCACTTGGGTAATACATATTATGAATATTTATTAAATGCCCTTTCGATTAAAAATGGTTTCAAAACCAAAATGTTTAGTGTTCATGCCGAAAAATCGCTCATAAATACACCACGCACCCGAAATCCTGTAGTATCGTCAACATCGTATAGTTTAAATCATATTGTTTTTCTAGAGCTCAAGTCCACCGCGTGCCACATTTGGGTTGTACATATTTTGAATCTTAATTAAATGCCCTTTCGATTTATAATGGTTTCAAAATATAATTTTTAGTGATCATGCCAAAAAATCGCTCTTAAATATACTGCGCACCCGAAATCCTGTAGTATTGTAAACATCGTATAGTCGAAATCATAATGTTTTTCTAGAGCTCAAGTCCACCGCGTGCCGCACTTGGGTAGTAAATATTTAGAATCTTTATTCAAAGCCCTTTCGATAAATAATGGTTTCGAAAACATACATTTTAGTGTTCATGCTGAAAAATCGCTCATAAATACACCACACACCCGAAATCCTGTAGTATAGTAAACATCGTATAGTTTAAATCATATTGTTTTTCTAGAGATCAAGTCCACCGCGTGCCGCACGTGGGTAGTACATATTATAAATCTTTATGAAATGCCATTTCGATTAAAAATAGTTTCAAAAACATAATTTTATTGTTCATCGCCGAAAAATCGTTCTTAAATATCCTGCGCACCCGAAATCCTGTAGTATTGTAAACATCGTAGAGTCGATATCATAATGTTTTTCTAGAGCTCAAGTCCACCGCGTGCCGCACTTGGGTAGTAAATATTTAGAATCTTTATTCAAAGCCTTTTCGATAAATAATCGTTTCGAAAACATAAATTTTAGTGTTCATGCCGAAAAATCGCTCATAAATACACCATGCACCCGAAATCCTGTAGTATCGTAAACATCGTATAGTTTAAACCATATTGTTTTTCTAGAGCTCAAGTCCACCGTGTGCCGCACGTGGGTAGTACATATTATGAATTTTTATTAAATGCCCTTTCGATTAAAATTGGTTTCAAAACCAAAATGTTTAGTGTTTATGCCAAAAAATCGCTCTTAAATTTACCGCGCACCCGTAATCCTGCAGTATCGTAAACATCGTATACTCAAAATCATATTGTTTTTTTAGAGCTCTAGTCCACCGTGTACCGCACTTGGGTAATACATATTATGAATCTTTATTAAATGCCCTTTCGATTAAAAATGGTTTCGAATATAAATTTTTAGTGTTTATGCCGAAAAATCGCTCTTAAATTCACCGTGCCCCGAAATCCTGTAGTATTGTAAACATCGTATAGGTTAAATAATATTGTTTTTCTAGAGCTCATGTCCACCAAGTGCCGCATTTTGGTAGTACATATTATGAATCTTTATTAAATGACCTTCCGATTAAAAATGGTTTCGAACCTAAAATTTTTAGTGTTTATGCCGAAAAATCGCTCTTAAATTCACTGTGCACCCGAAATAATGTAGTATTGTAAACATCGTATAGGTTAAATAATATTGTTTTTCTAGAGCTCAAATCCACCGCGTGCTGCACTTGGGTAGTACATATTTTCAATCTTTATTAAATGCCCTTTCGATAAATAATGGTTTCGAAAACATAAATTTTAGTGTTCATGCTGAAAAATCGCTCATAAATACATCACGCACCCGAAATCCTGTAGTATTGTAAACATCGTATAGTCGAAATCATATTGTTTTTCTAGAGCTCAAGTCCACCGCGTGCCGTACGTGGGTAGTACTTATTAAGAATCTTAATGAAATGCCATTTCGATTAAAAATGATTTCAAAAACATAATTTTTAGTGTTCATGCCGAAAAATCGCTCTTAAATACACCGCGCACCCGAAATCCTGTAGTATCGTAAACATCGTATAGTTAAAATCGTATTGTCTCTCTAGAGCTCAAGTCCACCACGTGCCGCATTTGGGTAGTACATATTATGAATCTTTATTAAATGCCCTTTCGATTAAAAATGGTTTCGAACTTAAATTTCTAGTGTTTATGCCGAAAAATCGCTCATAAATACACCGCGCACCCGAAATCCTGTAGTATCGTAAACATCGTATAGTTAAAATCGTATTGTGTCTCTAGAGTTCAAGTCTACCACGTGCCGCATTTGGGTAGTACATATTATGAATCTTTATTAAATGCCTTTTCGATAAATAATGGTTTCGAAAACATAAATTTTAGTGTTCATGCCGAAAAATCGCTCATAAATACACCATGCACCCGAAATCCTGTAATATCGTAAACATCGTATACTTTAAACCATATTGTTTTTCTAGAGCTCAAGTCCACCGCGTGCCGCACGTGGGTAGTACATATTATAAATCTTTATGAAATGCCATTTCGATTAAAAATAGTTTCAAAAACATAATTTTATTGTTCATAGCCGAAAAATCGTTCTTAAATATCCTGCGCACCCAAAATCCTGTAGTATTGTAAACATCGTATAGTTTAAACCATATTGTTTTTCTAGAGCTCAAGTCCACCGCGTGCCGCACGTGGGTAGTACATATTATGAATCTTTATGAAATGCCATTTCGATTAAAAATAGTTTCAAAAACATAATTTTTAGTGTTTATGCCGAAAAATCGCTCTTAAATTCACCATGCCCCGAAATCCTGTAGTATTGTAAACATCGTATAGGTTAAATAATATTGTTTTTCTAGAGCTCAAGTCCACCGCGTGCCGCACGTGGGTAGTACATATTATGAATCTTTATGAAATGCCATTTCGATTAAAAATAGTTTCAAAAACATAATTTTTAGTGTTCATGCCGAAAAATCGCTCTTAAATTCACTGTGCACCCGAAATCCTGTAGTATTGTAAACATCGTATAGGTTAAATAATATTGTTTTTCTAGAGCTCATGTCCACCACGTGCCGCATTTTGGTAGTACATATTATGAATCTTTTTAAATGCCCTTTTGATTAAAAATGGTTTCGAAACTAAAATTTTTAGTGTTTATGCCGAAAAATCGCTCTTAAATTCACTGTGCACCCGAAATAATGTAGTATTGTAAACATCGTATAGTTTAAATCATATTGTTTTTCTAGAGCTCAAGTCCACCGCGTGCCGCACGTGGGTAGTACATATTATAAATCTTTATGAAATGCCATTTCGATTAAAAATAGTTTCAAAAACATAATTTTATTGTTCATGCCGAAAAATCGTTCTTAAATATCCTGCGCACCCAAAATCCTGTAGTATTGTAAACATCGTAGAGTCGAAATCATAATGTTTTTCTAGATCTCTAGTCCACCGTGTACCGCACTTGGGTAATACATATTATGAATATTTATTAAATGCCCTTTCGATTAAAAATGGTTTCAAAACCAAAATGTTTAGTGTTCATGCCGAAAAATCGCTCATAAATACACCACGCACCCGAAATCCTGTAGTATCGTCAACATCGTATAGTTTAAATCATATTGTTTTTCTAGAGCTCAAGTCCACCGCGTGCCACATTTGGGTTGTACATATTTTGAATCTTAATTAAATGCCCTTTCGATTTATAATGGTTTCAAAATATAATTTTTAGTGATCATGCCAAAAAATCGCTCTTAAATATACTGCGCACCCGAAATCCTGTAGTATTGTAAACATCGTATAGTCGAAATCATAATGTTTTTCTAGAGCTCAAGTCCACCGCGTGCCGCACTTGGGTAGTAAATATTTAGAATCTTTATTCAAAGCCCTTTCGATAAATAATGGTTTCGAAAACATACATTTTAGTGTTCATGCTGAAAAATCGCTCATAAATACACCACACACCCGAAATCCTGTAGTATAGTAAACATCGTATAGTTTAAATCATATTGTTTTTCTAGAGATCAAGTCCACCGCGTGCCGCACGTGGGTAGTACATATTATAAATCTTTATGAAATGCCATTTCGATTAAAAATAGTTTCAAAAACATAATTTTATTGTTCATGCCGAAAAATCGTTCTTAAATATCCTGCGCACCCGAAATCCTGTAGTATTGTAAACATCGTAGAGTCGATATCATAATGTTTTTCTAGAGCTCAAGTCCACCGCGTGCCGCACTTGGGTAGTAAATATTTAGAATCTTTATTCAAAGCCTTTTCGATAAATAATCGTTTCGAAAACATAAATTTTAGTGTTCATGCCGAAAAATCGCTCATAAATACACCATGCACCCGAAATCCTGTAGTATCGTAAACATCGTATAGTTTAAACCATATTGTTTTTCTAGAGCTCAAGTCCACCGTGTGCCGCACGTGGGTAGTACATATTATGAATTTTTATTAAATGCCCTTTCGATTAAAATTGGTTTCAAAACCAAAATGTTTAGTGTTTATGCCAAAAAATCGCTCTTAAATTTACCGCGCACCCGTAATCCTGCAGTATCGTAAACATCGTATACTCAAAATCATATTGTTTTTTTAGAGCTCTAGTCCACCGTGTACCGCACTTGGGTAATACATATTATGAATCTTTATTAAATGCCCTTTCGATTAAAAATGGTTTCGAATATAAATTTTTAGTGTTTATGCCGAAAAATCGCTCTTAAATTCACCGTGCCCCGAAATCCTGTAGTATTGTAAACATCGTATAGGTTAAATAATATTGTTTTTCTAGAGCTCATGTCCACCAAGTGCCGCATTTTGGTAGTACATATTATGAATCTTTATTAAATGACCTTCCGATTAAAAATGGTTTCGAACCTAAAATTTTTAGTGTTTATGCCGAAAAATCGCTCTTAAATTCACTGTGCACCCGAAATAATGTAGTATTGTAAACATCGTATAGGTTAAATAATATTGTTTTTCTAGAGCTCAAATCCACCGCGTGCTGCACTTGGGTAGTACATATTTTCAATCTTTATTAAATGCCCTTTCGATAAATAATGGTTTCGAAAACATAAATTTTAGTGTTCATGCTGAAAAATCGCTCATAAATACATCACGCACCCGAAATCCTGTAGTATTGTAAACATCGTATAGTCGAAATCATATTGTTTTTCTAGAGCTCAAGTCCACCGCGTGCCGTACGTGGGTAGTACTTATTAAGAATCTTAATGAAATGCCATTTCGATTAAAAATGATTTCAAAAACATAATTTTTAGTGTTCATGCCGAAAAATCGCTCTTAAATACACCGCGCACCCGAAATCCTGTAGTATCGTAAACATCGTATAGTTAAAATCGTATTGTCTCTCTAGAGCTCAAGTCCACCACGTGCCGCATTTGGGTAGTACATATTATGAATCTTTATTAAATGCCCTTTCGATTAAAAATGGTTTCGAACTTAAATTTCTAGTGTTTATGCCGAAAAATCGCTCATAAATACACCGCGCACCCGAAATCCTGTAGTATCGTAAACATCGTATAGTTAAAATCGTATTGTGTCTCTAGAGTTCAAGTCTACCACGTGCCGCATTTGGGTAGTACATATTATGAATCTTTATTAAATGCCTTTTCGATAAATAATGGTTTCGAAAACATAAATTTTAGTGTTCATGCCGAAAAATCGCTCATAAATACACCATGCACCCGAAATCCTGTAATATCGTAAACATCGTATACTTTAAACCATATTGTTTTTCTAGAGCTCAAGTCCACCGCGTGCCGCACGTGGGTAGTACATATTATAAATCTTTATGAAATGCCATTTCGATTAAAAATAGTTTCAAAAACATAATTTTATTGTTCATGCCGAAAAATCGTTCTTAAATATCCTGCGCACCCAAAATCCTGTAGTATTGTAAACATCGTAGAGTCGAAATCATAATGTTTTTCTAGATCTCTAGTCCACCGTGTACCGCACTTGGGTAATACATATTATGAATATTTATTAAATGCCCTTTCGATTAAAAATGGTTTCAAAACCAAAATGTTTAGTGTTCATGCCGAAAAATCGCTCATAAATACACCACGCACCCGAAATCCTGTAGTATCGTCAACATCGTATAGTTTAAATCATATTGTTTTTCTAGAGCTCAAGTCCACCGCGTGCCACATTTGGGTTGTACATATTTTGAATCTTAATTAAATGCCCTTTCGATTTATAATGGTTTCAAAATATAATTTTTAGTGATCATGCCAAAAAATCGCTCTTAAATATACTGCGCACCCGAAATCCTGTAGTATTGTAAACATCGTATAGTCGAAATCATAATGTTTTTCTAGAGCTCAAGTCCACCGCGTGCCGCACTTGGGTAGTAAATATTTAAAATCTTTATTCAAAGCCCTTTCGATAAATAATGGTTTCGAAAACATACATTTTAGTGTTCATGCTGAAAAATCGCTCATAAATACACCACACACCCGAAATCCTGTAGTATAGTAAACATCGTATAGTTTAAATCATATTGTTTTTCTAGAGATCAAGTCCACCGCGTGCCGCACGTGGGTAGTACATATTATAAATCTTTATGAAATGCCATTTCGATTAAAAATAGTTTCAAAAACATAATTTTATTGTTCATGCCGAAAAATCGTTCTTAAATATCCTGCGCACCCGAAATCCTGTAGTATTGTAAACATCGTAGAGTCGATATCATAATGTTTTTCTAGAGCTCAAGTCCACCGCGTGCCGCACTTGGGTAGTAAATATTTAGAATCTTTATTCAAAGCCTTTTCGATAAATAATCGTTTCGAAAACATAAATTTTAGTGTTCATGCCGAAAAATCGCTCATAAATACACCATGCACCCGAAATCCTGTAGTATCGTAAACATCGTATAGTTTAAACCATATTGTTTTTCTAGAGCTCAAGTCCACCGTGTGCCGCACGTGGGTAGTACATATTATGAATTTTTATTAAATGCCCTTTCGATTAAAATTGGTTTCAAAACCAAAATGTTTAGTGTTTATGCCAAAAAATCGCTCTTAAATTTACCGCGCACCCGTAATCCTGCAGTATCGTAAACATCGTATACTCAAAATCATATTGTTTTTTTAGAGCTCTAGTCCACCGTGTACCGCACTTGGGTAATACATATTATGAATCTTTATTAAATGCCCTTTCGATTAAAAATGGTTTCGAATATAAATTTTTAGTGTTTATGCCGAAAAATCGCTCTTAAATTCACCGTGCCCCGAAATCCTGTAGTATTGTAAACATCGTATAGGTTAAATAATATTGTTTTTCTAGAGCTCATGTCCACCAAGTGCCGCATTTTGGTAGTACATATTATGAATCTTTATTAAATGACCTTCCGATTAAAAATGGTTTCGAACCTAAAATTTTTAGTGTTTATGCCGAAAAATCGCTCTTAAATTCACTGTGCACCCGAAATAATGTAGTATTGTAAACATCGTATAGGTTAAATAATATTGTTTTTCTAGAGCTCAAATCCACCACGTGCTGCACTTGGGTAGTACATATTTTCAATCTTTATTAAATGCCCTTTCGATAAATAATGGTTTCGAAAACATAAATTTTAGTGTTCATGCTGAAAAATCGCTCATAAATACATCACGCACCCGAAATCCTGTAGTATTGTAAACATCGTATAGTCGAAATCATATTGTTTTTCTAGAGCTCAAGTCCACCGCGTGCCGTACGTGGGTAGTACTTATTAAGAATCTTAATGAAATGCCATTTCGATTAAAAATGATTTCAAAAACATAATTTTTAGTGTTCATGCCGAAAAATCGCTCTTAAATACACCGCGCACCCGAAATCCTGTAGTATCGTAAACATCGTATAGTTAAAATCGTATTGTCTCTCTAGAGCTCAAGTCCACCACGTGCCGCATTTGGGTAGTACATATTATGAATCTTTATTAAATGCCCTTTCGATTAAAAATGGTTTCGAACTTAAATTTTTAGTGTTTATGCCGAAAAATCGCTCTTAAATTCACCATGCCCCGAAATCCTGTAGTATTGTAAACATCGTATAGGTTAAATAATATTGTTTTTCTAGAGCTCATGTCCACCACGTGCCGCATTTTGGTAGTACATATTATGAATCTTTATAAATGCCCTTTTGATTAAAAATGGTTTCGAAACTAAAATGTTTAGTGTTTATGCCGAAAAATCGCTCTTAAATTCACTGTGCACCCGAAATAATGTAGTATTGTAAACATCGTATAGTTTAAATCATATTGTTTTTCTAGAGCTCAAGTCCACCGCGTGCCGCACGTGGGTAGTACATATTATAAATCTTTATGAAATGCCATTTCGATTAAAAATAGTTTCAAAAACATAATTTTATTGTTCATGCCGAAAAATCGTTCTTAAATATCCTGCGCACCCAAAATCCTGTAGTATTGTAAACATCGTAGAGTCGAAATCATAATGTTTTTCTAGATCTCTAGTCCACCGTGTACCGCACTTGGGTAATACATATTATGAATATTTATTAAATGCCCTTTCGATTAAAAATGGTTTCAAAACCAAAATGTTTAGTGTTCATGCCGAAAAATCGCTCATAAATACACCACGCACCCGAAATCCTGTAGTATCGTCAACATCGTATAGTTTAAATCATATTGTTTTTCTAGAGCTCAAGTCCACCGCGTGCCACATTTGGGTTGTACATATTTTGAATCTTAATTAAATGCCCTTTCGATTTATAATGGTTTCAAAATATAATTTTTAGTGATCATGCCAAAAAATCGCTCTTAAATATACTGCGCACCCGAAATCCTGTAGTATTGTAAACATCGTATAGGTTAAATAATATTGTTTTTCTAGAGCTCAAGTCCACCGCGTGCCGCACGTGGGAAGTACATATTATGAATCTTTATGAAATGCCATTTCGATTAAAAATAGTTTCAAAAACATAATTTTTAGTGTTCATGCCGAAAAATCGCTCTTAAATTCACCGTGCACCTGAAATCCTGTAGTATTGTAAACATCGTATAGGTTAAATAATATTGTTTTTCTAGAGCTCATGTCCACCACGTGCCGCATTTTGGTAGTACATATTATGAATCTTTATAAATGCCCTTTCGATTAAAAATGGTTTCGAAACTAAAATTTTTAGTGTTTATGCCGAAAAATCGCTCTTAAATTCACTGTGCACCCGAAATAATGTAGTATTGTAAACATCGTATAGGTTAAATCGTATTGTCTCTCTAGAGCTCAAGTCCACCACGTGCCGCATTTGGGTAGTACATATTATGAATCTTTATTAAATGCCCTTTCGATTAAAAATGGTTTCGTACTTAAATTTTTAGTGTTTATGCCGAAAAATCGCTCTTAAATTCACCGTGCACCCGAAATCCTGTAGTATTGTAAATATCGTATATGTTAAATCATAATGTTTTTCTAGAGCTCAAGTCCACCACGTGCCGCACTTGGGTAGTAAATATTTAGAATCTTTATTCAAAGCCTTTTCGATAAATAATGGTTTCGAAAACATAAATTTTAGTGTTCATGCCGAAAAATCGCTCATAAATACACCATGCATCCGAGATCCTGTAATATCGTAAACATCGTATAGTTTAAACCATATTGTTTTTCTAGAGCTCAAGTCCACCGCGTGCCGCACGTGGGTAGTACATATTATGAATCTTTATGAAATGCCATTTCGATTAAAAATAGTTTCAAAAACATAATTTTATTATTCATGCCGAAAAATCGTTCTTTTAATATACTGCGCACCCGAAATCCTGTAGTATTATAAACATCGTATAGTCGAAATCATAATGTTTTTCTTGAGCTCAAGTCCACCGCATGCCGCACTTGGGTAGTAAATATTTAGAATCTTTATTCAAAGCCCTTTCGATAATTAATGGTTTCGAAAACATAAATTTTAGTGTTCATGCTGAAAAAACGCTCATAAATACACCACGCACCCGAAATCCTGTAGTATCGTAAACATCGTATAGTTTAAACCATATTGTTTTTTCTAGAGCTCAAGTCCACCGCGTGCCGCACGTGGGTAGTACATATTATGAATCTTTATGAAATGCCATTTCGATTAAAAATAGTTTCAAAAACATAATTTTTAGTGTTTATGCCAAAAAATCGCTCTTAAATTTACCGCGCACCCGTAATCCTGCAGTATCGTAAACATCGTATACTCAAAATCATATTGTTTTTTTAGAGCTCTAGTCCACCGTGTACCGCACTTGGGTAATACGTATTATGAATCTTTATTAAATGCCCTTTCGATTAAAAATGGTTTCGAACTTAAATTTTTAGTGTTTATGCCGAAAAATCGCTCTTAAATTCACCATGCCCCGAAATCCTGTAGTATTGTAAACATCGTATAGGTTAAATAATATTGTTTTTCTAGAGCTCATGTCCACCACGTGCCGCATTTTGGTAGTACATATTATGAATCTTTATAAATGCCCTTTTGATTAAAAATGGTTTCGAAACTAAAATGTTTAGTGTTTATGCCGAAAAATCGCTCTTAAATTCACTGTGCACCCGAAATAATGTAGTATTGTAAACATCGTATAGTTTTAAATCATATTGTTTTTCTAGAGCTCAAGTCCACCGCGTGCCGCACGTGGGTAGTACATATTATAAATCTTTATGAAATGCCATTTCGATTAAAAATAGTTTCAAAAACATAATTTTATTGTTCATGCCGAAAAATCGTTCTTAAATATCCTGCGCACCCAAAATCCTGTAGTATTGTAAACATCGTAGAGTCGAAATCATAATGTTTTTCTAGATCTCTAGTCCACCGTGTACCGCACTTGGGTAATACATATTATGAATATTTATTAAATGCCCTTTCGATTAAAAATGGTTTCAAAACCAAAATGTTTAGTGTTCATGCCGAAAAATCGCTCATAAATACACCACGCACCCGAAATCCTGTAGTATCGTCAACATCGTATAGTTTAAATCATATTGTTTTTCTAGAGCTCAAGTCCACCGCGTGCCACATTTGGGTTGTACATATTTTGAATCTTAATTAAATGCCCTTTCGATTTATAATGGTTTCAAAATATAATTTTTAGTGATCATGCCAAAAAATCGCTCTTAAATATACTGCGCACCCGAAATCCTGTAGTATTGTAAACATCGTATAGGTTAAATAATATTGTTTTTCTAGAGCTCAAGTCCACCGCGTGCCGCACGTGGGAAGTACATATTATGAATCTTTATGAAATGCCATTTCGATTAAAAATAGTTTCAAAAACATAATTTTTAGTGTTCATGCCGAAAAATCGCTCTTAAATTCACCGTGCACCTGAAATCCTGTAGTATTGTAAACATCGTATAGGTTAAATAATATTGTTTTTCTAGAGCTCATGTCCACCACGTGCCGCATTTTGGTAGTTACATATTATGAATCTTTATAAATGCCCTTTCGATTAAAAATGGTTTCGAAACTAAAATTTTTAGTGTTTATGCCGAAAAATCGCTCTTAAATTCACTGTGCACCCGAAATAATGTAGTATTGTAAACATCGTATAGGTTAAATCGTATTGTCTCTCTAGAGCTCAAGTCCACCACGTGCCGCATTTGGGTAGTACATATTATGAATCTTTATTAAATGCCCTTTCGATTAAAAATGGTTTCGTACTTAAATTTTTAGTGTTTATGCCGAAAAATCGCTCTTAAATTCACCGTGCACCCGAAATCCTGTAGTATTGTAAATATCGTATATGTTAAATCATAATGTTTTTCTAGAGCTCAAGTCCACCACGTGCCGCACTTGGGTAGTACATTATTAAATGCCCTTTCGATTAATAATGGTTTCAAAAAACATAATAATTAGTGTTCATGCCGAAAAATCGCTCATAAATACACTATGCACCCGAAATCCTGTAGTATCGTAAACATCGTATAGTTTAAATCATATTGTTTTTCTAGAGCTCAAGTCCACCGCGTGCCGCACGTGGGTAGTACATATTATAAATCTTTATGAAATGCCATTTCGATTAAAAATAGTTTCAAAAACATAATTTTATTGTTCATGCCGAAAAATCGTTCTTAAATATCCTGCGCACCCAAAATCCTGTAGTATTGTAAACATCGTAGAGTCGAAATCATAATGTTTTTCTAGATCTCTAGTCCACCGTGTACCGCACTTGGGTAATACATATTATGAATATTTATTAAATGCCCTTTCGATTAAAAATGGTTTCAAAACCAAAATGTTTAGTGTTCATGCCGAAAAATCGCTCATAAATACACCACGCACCCGAAATCCTGTAGTATCGTCAACATCGTATAGTTTAAATCATATTGTTTTTCTAGAGCTCAAGTCCACCGCGTGCCACATTTTGGTTGTACATATTTTGAATCTTAATTAAATGCCTTTTCGATTTATAATGGTTTCAAAATATAATTTTTAGTGATCATGCCAAAAAATCGCTCTTAAATATACTGCGCACCCGAAATCCTGTAGTATTGTAAACATCGTATAGTCGAAATCATAATGTTTTTCTAGAGCTCAAGTCCACCGCGTGCCGCACTTGGGTAGTAAATATTTAGAATCCTTATTCAAAGCCCTTTCGATAAATAATGGTTTCGAAAACATACATTTTAGTGTTCATGCTGAAAAATCGCTCATAAATACACCACACACCCGAAATCCTGTAGTATAGTAAACATCGTATAGTTTAAATCATATTGTTTTTCTAGAGATCAAGTCCACCGCGTGCCGCACGTGGGTAGTACATGTTATAAATCTTTATGAAATGCCATTTCGATTAAAAATAGTTTCAAAAACATAATTTTATTGTTCATGCCGAAAAATCGTTCTTAAATATCCTGCGCACCCGAAATCCTGTAGTATTGTAAACATCGTAGAGTCGATATCATAATGTTTTTCTAGAGCTCAAGTCCACCGCGTGCCGCACTTGGGTAGTAAATATTTAGAATCTTTATTCAAAGCCTTTTCGATAAATAATCGTTTCGAAAACATAAATTTTAGTGTTCATGCCGAAAAATCGCTCATAAATACACCATGCACCCGAAATCCTGTAGTATCGTAAACATCGTATAGTTTAAACCATATTGTTTTTCTAGAGCTCAAGTCCACCGCGTGCCGCACGTGGGTAGTACATATTATGAATTTTCATTAAATGCCCTTTCGATTAAAATTGGTTTCAAAACCAAAATGTTTAGTGTTTATGCCAAAAAATCACTCTTAAATTTACCGCGCACCCGTAATCCTGCAGTATCGTAAACATCGTATACTCAAAATCATATTGTTTTTTTAGAGCTCTAGTCCACCGTGTACCGCACTTGGGTAATACATATTATGAATCTTTATTAAATGCCCTTTCGATTAAAAATGGTTTCGAATATAAATTTTTTAGTGTTTATGCCGAAAAATCGCTCTTAAATTCACCGTGCCCCGAAATCCTGTAGTATTGTAAACATCGTATAGGTTAAATAATATTGTTTTTCTAGAGCTCATGTCCACCAAGTACCGCATTTTGGTAGTACATATTATGAATCTTTATTAAATGACCTTCCGATTAAAAATGGTTTCGAACCTAAAATGTTTAGTGTTTATGCCGAAAAATCGCTCTTAAATTCACTGTGCACCCGAAATAATGTAGTATTGTAAACATCGTATAGGTTAAATAATATTGTTTTTCTAGAGCTCAAATCCACCGCGTGCTGCACTTGGGTAGTACATATTTTCAATCTTTATTAAATGCCCTTTCGATAAATAATGGTTTCGAAAACATAAATTTTAGTGTTCATGCTGAAAAATCGCTCATAAATACATCACGCACCCGAAATCCTGTAGTATTGTAAACATCATATAGTCGAAATCATAATGTTTTTCTTGAGCTCAAGTCTACCGCGTGCCGCACTTGGGTAGTAAATATTTAGAATCTTTATTCAAAGCCCTTTCGATAAATAATGGTTTCGAAAACATAAATTTTAGTGTTCATGCTGAAAAATCGCTCATAAATACACCACGCACCCGAAATCCTGTAGTATCGTAAACATCGTATAGTTTAAATCATATTGTTTTTCTAGAGCTCAAGTCCACCGCGTGCCGTACGTGGGTAGTACTTATTAAGAATCTTAATGAAATGCCATTTCGATTAAAAATGATTTCAAAAACATAATTTTTAGTGTTCATGCCGAAAAATCGCTCTTAAATACACCGCGCACCCGAAATCCTGTAGTATCGTAAACATCGTATAGTTAAAATCGTATTGTCTCTCTAGAGCTCAAGTCCACCACGTGCCGCATTTGGGTAGTACATATTATGAATCTTTATTAAATGCCCTTTCGATTAAAAATGGTTTCGAACTTAAATTTCTAGTGTTTATGCCGAAAAATCGCTCATAAATACACCGCGCACCCGAAATCCTGTAGTATCGTAAACATCGTATAGTTAAAATCGTATTGTGTCTCTAGAGTTCAAGTCTACCACGTGCCGCATTTGGGTAGTACATATTATGAATCTTTATTAAATGCCTTTTCGATAAATAATGGTTTCGAAAACATAAATTTTAGTGTTCATGCCGAAAAATCGCTCATAAATACACCATGCACCCGAAATCCTGTAATATCGTAAACATCGTATACTTTAAACCATATTGTTTTTCTAGAGCTCAAGTCCACCGCGTGCCGCACGTGGGTAGTACATATTATAAATCTTTATGAAATGCCATTTCGATTAAAAATAGTTTCAAAAACATAATTTTAGTGTTCATGCCGAAAAATCGCTCTTAAATTTACCGCGCACCCGTAATCCTGCAGTATCGTAAACATCGTATACTCAAAATCATATTGTTTTTTTAGAGCTCTAGTCCACCGTGTACCGCACTTGGGTAATACATATTATGAATCTTTATTAAATGCCGTTTCGATTAAAAATGGTTTCGAAACATAAATTTTAGTGTTCATGCCGAAAAATCGCTCATATTTACACCATGCACCCGAAATCCTGTAGTATCGTAAACATCGTATAGTTTAAATCATATTGTTTTTCTAGAGCTCAAGTCCACCGCGTGCCGCACTTGGGTAGTACATTATTAAATGCCCTTTCGATTAATAATGGTTTCAAAAAACATAATAATTAGTTTTCATGCCGAAAAATCGCTCATAAATACACTATGCACCCGAAATCCTGTAGTATCGTAAACATCGTATAGTTTAAATCATATTGTTTTTCTAGAGCTCAAGTCCACCGCGTGCCGCACGTGGGTAGTACATATTATAAATCTTTATGAAATGCCATTTCGATTAAAAATAGTTTCAAAAACATAATTTTATTGTTCATGCCGAAAAATCGTTCTTAAATATCCTGCGCACCCAAAATCCTGTAGTATTGTAAACATCGTAGAGTCGAAATCATAATGTTTTTCTAGATCTCTAGTCCACCGTGTACCGCACTTGGGTAATACATATTATGAATATTTATTAAATGCCCTTTCGATTAAAAATGGTTTCAAAACCAAAATGTTTAGTGTTCATGCCGAAAAATCGCTCATAAATACACCACGCACCCGAAATCCTGTAGTATCGTCAACATCGTATAGTTTAAATCATATTGTTTTTCTAGAGCTCAAGTCCACCACGTGCCACATTTGGGTTGTACATATTTTGAATCTTAATTAAATGCCCTTTCGATTTATAATGGTTTCAAAATATAATTTTTAGTGATCATGCCAAAAAATCACTCTTAAATTTACCGCACACCCGTAATCCTGCAGTATCGTAAACATCGCATAGTTAAAATAATATTTTTTTTCTAGAGCTCCAGTGCACTGCATGCTTTACTTGGGTAGTAAATTATTAAATGCCCTTTCGATTAATAATGGTTTCAAAAAACATAATAATTAGTGTTCATGCCGAAAAATCGCTCATAAATACACCATGCACCCGAAATCCTGTAGTATCGTAAACATCGTATAGTTTAAACCATATTGTTTTTCTAGAGCTCAAGTCCACCGCGTGCCGCACGTGGGTAGTACATATTATGAATTTTTATTAAATGCCCTTTCGATTAAAATTGGTTTCAAAACCAAAATGTTTAGTGTTTATGCCAAAAAATCGCTCTTAAATTTACCGCGCACCCGTAATCCTGCAGTATCGTAAACATCGTATACTCAAAATCATATTGTTTTTTTAGAGCTCTAGTCCACCAAGTGCCGCACTTGGGTAATACATATTATGAATCTTTATTAAATGCCCTTTCGATTAAAAATGGTTTCGAATATAAATTTTTAGTGTTTATGCCGAAAAATCACTCTTAAATTCACTGTGCCCCGAAATCCTGTAGTATTGTAAACATCGTATAGGTTAAATAATATTGTTTTTCTAGAGCTCATGTCCACCAAGTGCCGCATTTTGGTAGTACATATTATGAATCTTTATTAAATGACCTTCCGATTAAAAATGGTTTCGAACCTAAAATTTTTAGTGTTTATGCCGAAAAATCGCTCTTAAGTTCACTGTGCACCCGAAATAATGTAGTATTGTAAACATCGTATAGGTTAAATAATATTGTTTTTCTAGAGCTCAAATCCACCGCGTGCTGCACTTGGGTAGTACATATTTTCAATCTTTATTAAATGCCCTTTCGATAAATAATGGTTTCGAAAACATAAATTTTAGTGTTCATGCTGAAAAATCGCTCATAAATACATCACGCACCCGAAATCCTGTAGTATTGTAAACATCGTATAGTCGAAATCATAATGTTTTTCTTGAGCTCAAGTCTACCGCGTGCCGCACTTGGGTAGTAAATATTTAGAATCTTTATTCAAAGCCCTTTCGATAAATAATGGTTTCGAAAACATAAATTTTAGTGTTCATGCTGAAAAATCGCTCATAAATACACCACGCACCCGAAATCCTGTAGTATCGTAAACATCGTATAGTTTAAATCATATTGTTTTTCTAGAGCTCAAGTCCACCGCGTGCCGTACGTGGGTAGTACTTATTAAGAATCTTAATGAAATGCCATTTCGATTAAAAATGATTTCAAAAACATAATTTTTAGTGTTCATGCCGAAAAATCGCTCTTAAATACACCGCGCACCCGAAATCCTGTAGTATCGTAAACATCGTATAGTTAAAATCGTATTGTCTCTCTAGAGCTCAAGTCCACCACGTGCCGCATTTGGGTAGTACATATTATGAATCTTTATTAAATGCCCTTTCGATTAAAAATGGTTTCGAACTTAAATTTCTAGTGTTTATGCCGAAAAATCGCTCATAAATACACCGCGCACCCGAAATCCTGTAGTATCGTAAACATCGTATAGTTAAAATCGTATTGTGTCTCTAGAGTTCAAGTCTACCACGTGCCGCATTTGGGTAGTACATATTATGAATCTTTATTAAATGCCTTTTCGATAAATAATGGTTTCGAAAACATAAATTTTAGTGTTCATGCCGAAAAGTCGCTCATAAATACACCATGCACCCGAAATCCTGTAATATCGTAAACATCGTATACTTTAAACCATATTGTTTTTCTAGAGCTCAAGTCCACCGCGTGCCGCACGTGGGTAGTACATATTATAAATCTTTATGAAATGCCATTTCGATTAAAAATAGTTTCAAAAACATAATTTTAGTGTTCATGCCGAAAAATCGCTCTTAAATTTACCGCGCACCCGTAATCCTGCAGTATCGTAAACATCATATACTCAAAATCATATTGTTTTTTTAGAGCTCTAGTCCACCGTGTACCGCACTTGGGTAATACATATTATGAATCTTTATTAAATGCCGTTTCGATTAAAAATGGTTTCGAAAACATAAATTTTAGTGTTCATGCCGAAAAATCGCTCATATTTACACCATGCACCCGAAATCCTGTAGTATCGTAAACATCGTATAGTTTAAATCATATTGTTTTTCTAGAGCTCAAGTCCACCGCGTGCCGCACTTGGGTAGTACATTATTAAATGCCCTTTCGATTAATAATGGTTTCAAAAAACATAATAATTAGTGTTCATGCCGAAAAATCGCTCATAAATACACTATGCACCCGAAATCCTGTAGTATCGTAAACATCGTATAGTTTAAATTATATTGTTTTTCTAGAGCTCAAGTCCACCGCGTGCCGCACGTGGGTAGTACATATTATAAATCTTTATGAAATGCCATTTCGATTAAAAATAGTTTCAAAAACATAATTTTATTGTTCATGCCGAAAAATCGTTCTTAAATATCCTGCGCACCCAAAATCCTGTAGTATTGTAAACATCGTATAGTTAAAATCGTATTGTGTCTCTAGAGTTCAAGTCTACCACGTGCCGCATTTGGGTAGTACATATTATGAATCTTTATTAAATGCCTTTTCGATAAATAATGGTTTCAAAATATAATTTTTAGTGATCATGCCAAAAAATCACTCTGAAATTTACCGCACACCCGTAATCCTGCAGTATCGTAAACATCGCATAGTTAAAATAATATTTTTTTTCTAGAGCTCCAGTGCACTGCATGCTTTACTTGGGTAGTAAATTATTAAATGCCCTTTCGATTAATAATGGTTTCAAAAAACATAATAATTAGTGTTCATGCCGAAAAATCGCTCTTAAATACACCGCGCACAAGAAATCCTGTAGTATCGTAAACATCGTATACTCAAAATCATATTGTTTTTTTAGAGCTCTAGTCCACCGCGTACTGCACTTGGGTAATACATATTATGAATCTTTATTAAATGCCTTTTCGATTAAAAATGGTTTCGAACTTAAATTGTTAGTGTTTATGCCGAAAAATCGCTCTTAAATTCAACGTGCACCCGAAATCCTGTAGTATTGTAAACATCGTATAGGTTAAATAATATTGTTTTTCTAGAGCTCAAATCCACCGCGTGCTGCACTTGGGTAGTACATATTTTCAATCTTTATTAAATGCCCTTTCGATTAATTATGGTTTCAAAAACATAATAATTAGTGTTCATGTCAAAAAATCGTTCTTAAATATACTGCGCACCCGAAATCCTGTAGTATTGTAAACATCGTATAGTCAAAATCATAATGTTTTTCTTGAGCTCAAGTCCACTGCGTACCGCACTTGGGTAGTAAATATTTAGAATCTTTATTCAAAGCCCTTTCGATAAATAATGGTTTCGAAAACATAAATTTTAGTGTTCATGCTGAAAAATCGCTCATAAATACATCACGCACCCGAAATCCTGTAGTCTCGTAAACATCGAATAGTTTAAATCATCTTGTTTTTCTAGAGCTCAAGTCCACCGCGTGCCGTACGTGGGTAGTACTTATTAAGAATCTTTATGAAATGCCATTTCGATTAAAAATGGTTTCAAAACCAAATTGTTTAGTGTTTATGCCAAAAAATCGCTCTTAAATTTACCGCGCACCCGTAATCCTGCAGTATCGTAAACATCGTATACTCAAAATCATATTGTTTTTTTAGAGCCCTAGTCCACCGTGTACCGCACTTGGGTAATACATATTATGAATCTTTATTAAATGCCGTTTCGATTAAAAATGGTTTCGAAAACATAAATTTTAGTGTTCATGCCGAAAAATCGCTCATAAATACACCATGCACCCGAAATCCTGTAGTATCGTAAACATCGTATAGTTTAAATCATATTGTTTTTCTAGAGCTCAAGTCCACCGCGTGCCGCACTTGGGTAGTACATTATTAAATGCCCTTTCGATTAATAATGGTTTCAAAAAACATAATAATTAGTGTTCATGCCGAAAAATCGCTCATAAATACACTATGCACCCGAAATCCTGTAGTATCGTAAACATTGTATAGTTTAAATCATATTGTTTTTCTAGAGCTCAAGTCCACCGCGTGCTGCACTTGGGTAGTACATTATTAAATGCCCTTTCGATTAATAATGGTTTCAAAAAACATAATAATTAGTGTTCATGCCGAAAAATCGCTCTTAAATACACCGCGCACAAGAAATCCTGTAGTATCGTAAACATCATATCGTTAAAATAATATTGTTTTTCTAGAGCTCAAGTCCACCGCGTGCCGCATTTGGGTTGTACATATTTTGAATCTTAATTAAATGCCCTTTCGATTTATAATGGTTTCGAAAACATAATTTTATTGTTCATGCCGAAAAATCGTTCTTAAATATCCTGCGCACCCAAAATCCTGTAGTATTGTAAACATCGTAGAGTCGAAATCATAATGTTTTTCTAGATCTCTAGTCCACCGTGTACCGCACTTGGGTAATACATATTATGAATATTTATTAAATGCCGTTTCGATTAAAAATGGTTTCGAAAACATAAATTTTAGTGTTCATGCCGAAAAATCGCTCATAATTACACCATGCACCCGAAATCCTGTAGTATCGTAAACATCGTATACTCAAAATCATATTGTTTTTTTAGAGCTCTAGTCCACCGTGTACCGCACTTGGGTAATACATATTATGAATCTTTATTAAATGCCGTTTCGATTAAAAATGGTTTCGAAAACATACATTTTAGTGTTCATGCCGAAAAATCGCTCATAATTACACCATGCACCCGAAATCCTGTAGTATCGTAAACATCGTATAGTTTAAATCATATTGTTTTTCTAGAGCTCAAGTCCACCGCGTGCCGCACTTGGGTAGTACATTATTAAATGCCCTTTCGATTAATAATGGTTTCAAAAAACATAATAATTAGTGTTCATGCCGAAAAATCGCTCATAAATACACTATGCACCCGAAATCCTGTAGTATCGTAAACATCGTATAGTTTAAATCATATTGTTTTTCTAGAGCTCAAGTCCACCGCGTGCCGCACGTGGGTAGTACATATTATAAATCTTTATGAAATGCCATTTCGATTAAAAATAGTTTCAAAAACATAATTTTATTGTTCATGCCGAAAAATCGTTCTTAAATATCCTGCGCACCCAAAATCCTGTAGTATTGTAAACATCGTAGAGTCGAAATCATAATGTTTTTCTAGATCTCTAGTCCACCGTGTACCGCACTTGGGTAATACATATTATGAATATTTATTAAATGCCCTTTCGATTAAAAATGGTTTCAAAACCAAAATGTTTAGTATTCATGCCGAAAAATCGCTCATAAATACACCACGCACCCGAAATCCTGTGGTATCGTCAACATCGTATAGTTTAAATCATATTGTTTTTCTAGAGCTCAAGTCCACCGCGTGCCGCACTTGGGTAGTACATTATTAAATGCCCTTTCGATTAATAATGGTTTCAAAAAACATAATAATTAGTGTTCATGCCGAAAAATCGCTCATAAATACACTATGCACCCGAAATCCTGTAGTATCGTAAACATTGTATAGTTTAAATCATATTGTTTTTCTAGAGCTCAAGTCCACCGCGTGCCGCACTTGGGTAGTACATTATTAAATGCCCTTTCGATTAATAATGGTTTCAAAAAACATAATAATTAGTGTTCATGCCGAAAAATCGCTCTTAAATACACCGCGCACAAGAAATCCTGTAGTATCGTAAACATCATATCGTTAAAATAATATTGTTTTTCTAGAGCTCAAGTCCACCGCGAGCCGCATTTGGGTTGTACATATTTTGAATCTTAATTAAATGCCCTTTCGATTTATAATGGTTTCGAAATATAATTTTTAGTGTTCATGCCGAAAAATCGCTCTTAAATACACCGCGCACAAGAAATCCTGTAGTATCGTAAACATCGTATACTCAAAATCATATTGTTTTTTTAGAGCTCTAGTCCACCGCGTACCGCACTTGCGTAATACATATTATGAATCTTTATTAAATGCCCTTTCGATTAATTATGGTTTCAAAACATAATAATTAGTGTTCGTGCCGAAAAATCGCTCATAAATACACCACGCACCCGAAATCCTGTAGTATCGTCAACATCGTATAGTTTAAATCATATTGTTTTTCTAGAGCTCAAGTCCACCGCGTGCCACATTTGGGTTGTACATAATTTGAATCTTAATTAAATGCCCTTTCGATTTATAATGGCTTCAAAATATAATTTTTAGTGATCATTTCAAAAAATCACTCTTAAATTTACCGCGCACCCGTAATCCTGCAGTATCGTAAACATCGCATAGTTAAAATAATATTTTTTTTCTAGAGCTCAAGTGCACTGCATGCTTTACTTGGGTAGTAAATTATTAAATGCCCTTTCGATTAATAATGGTTTCAAAAAACATAATAATTAGTGTTCATGCCGAAAAATCGCTCTTAAATACACCGCGCACAAGAAATCCTGTAGTATCGTAAACATCGTATACTCAAAATCATATTGTTTTTTTAGAGCTCTAGTCCACCGCGTACTGCAATTGGGTAATACATATTATGAATCTTTATTAAATGCCCTTTCGAATAAAAAATGGTTTCGAACTTAAATTGTTAGTGTTTATGCCGAAAAATCGCTCTTAAATTCAACGTGCACCCGAAATCCTGTAGTATTGTAAACATCGTATAGGTTAAATAATATTGTTTTTCTAGAGCTCAAATCCACCGCGTGCTGCACTTGGGTAGTACATATTTTCAATCTTTATTAAATGCCCTTTCGATTAATTATGGTTTCAAAAACATAATAATTAGTGTTCATGTCGAAAAATCGTTCTTAAATATACTGCGCACCCGAAATCCTGTAGTATTGTAAACATCGTATAGTCGAAATCATAATGTTTTTCTTGAGCTCAAGTCCACTGCGTGCCGCACTTGGGTAGTAAATATTTAGAATCTTTATTCAAAGCCCTTTCGATAAATAATGGTTTCGAAAACATAAATTTTAGTGTTTCATGCTGAAAAAATCGCTAATAAATACATCACGCACCCGAAATCCTGTAGTATCGTAAACATCGAATAGTTTTTAAATCATATTGTTTTTCTAGAGCTCAAGTCCACCGCGTGCCGTACGTGGGTAGTACTTATTAAGAATCTTTATGAAATGCCATTTCGATTAAAAATGGTTTCAAAACCAAATTGTTTAGTGTTTATGCCAAAAAATCGCTCTTAAATTTACCGCGCACCCGTAATCCTGCAGTATCGTAAACATCGTATAGGTTAAATAATATTGTTTTTCTCGAGCTCATGTCCACCCACGTGCCGCAATTTTGGTAGAACATATTATGAATCTTTATTAAA